>NW_026909849.1:0-300000 GCF_949316345.1 Pungitius pungitius | reverse complement strand
ATATCATCAAAATTGATTCCGTTTCATGGTTGCTAAATTAGTGTTGATCAACATTTAACAATTGGCATACTTTTGTTTGTAATTTAGCCGTTGAAATACAGGTGCTAACCCAACATGTTAGAATTGCCAGTGAAGAAAAGTAAAGTTACCTTCAGGTTTTAGGAACCTCTCTTGCCAATCCTAAGAACTGCTTCAATTTTAGAAAAAGAAACTCTTCTGATTATCTTTGACACGTTCTAAAGGATTTGGAAAAAGATAAAAAGCAGCTTACGGCCATACCTCTCTGGTTCCGCCCGATCTCGTCTGATCTCGGAAGCTAAGCAGAGCAGGGCCTGGTTAGTACCTGGATGGAAGACCGCCTGGGAATCCCAGGTGCCGTAAGCTTTTTCACTTCTCTCTCCGAAAGCCGCCCAGCGCCGCAGATTGTACACCTACACAATTGTAAAAAGTATTTCACATTGTAGAAGAGATGCAATAGGAAGAAGATGAAAGGTGGCTTACGTCCATACCATCGTCAGGCCATTTGAGGTGGCGGGGACTGCAATGGCCATCCACCGATTGGCTGGGACTCCTGGGCGGGTCTTCTCTAGTCCATCCAATTTTCGGCATAGGATGTCACAGCCTTCTTTGCATACCCTTATTTAACCCACACAAAGATGCCAACGGCAGGCGTGACATAATTTTTTGACGCATTATAAAGGATTAGGAAAAAGATAAAAAGCAGCTTACGGCCATACCTCTCTGGTTCCGCCCGATCTCGTCTGATCTCGGAAGCTAAGCAGAGCAGGGCCTGGTTAGTACCTGGATGGAAGACCGCCTGGGAATCCCAGGTGCCGTAAGCTTTTTCACTTCTCTCTGAAAGCCGCCGAGCGCCGCAGATTGTACACCTACAAATTACAAAAAGTATATCACATTGTCGAAGAGATGCATGTTTAGTGTTGTTTTAACGTTGGATATATAAGGAACTTAGACAATATCATCAAAATTGATTCCGTTTCATGGTTGCTAAATTAGTGTTGATCAACATTTAACAATTGGCCTACTTTTGTTTGTAATTTAGCCGTTGAAATACAGGTGCTAACCCAACATGTTAGAATTGCCAGTGAAGAAAAGTAAAGTTACCTTCAGGTTTTAGGAACCTCTCTTGCCAATCCTAAGAACTGCTTCAATTTTAGAAAAAGAAACTCTTCTGATTATCTTTGACACGTTTTAAAGGATTAGGAAAAAGATAAAAAGCAGCGTACGGCCATACCTCTCTGGTTCCGCCCGATTTCGTCTGATCTCGGAAGCTAAGCAGAGCAGGGCCTGGTTAGTACCTGGATGGAAGACCGCCTGGGAATCCCAGGTGCCGTAAGCTTTTTCACTTCTCTCTGAAAGCCGCCGAGCGCCGCAGATTGTACACCTACAAATTACAAAAAGTATATCACATTGTCGAAGAGATGCATGTTTAGTGTTGTTTTAACGTTGGATATATAAGGAACTTAGACAATATCATCAAAATTGATTCCGTTTCATGGTTGCTAAATTAGTGTTGATCAACATTTAACAATTGGCCTACTTTTGTTTGTAATTTAGCCGTTGAAATACAGGTGCTAACCCAACATGTTAGAATTGCCAGTGAAGAAAAGTAAAGTTACCTTCAGGTTTTAGGAACCTCTCTTGCCAATCCTAAGAACTGCTTCAATTTTAGAAAAAGAAACTCTTCTGATTATCTTTGACACGTTTTAAAGGATTAGGAAAAAGATAAAAAGCAGCGTACGGCCATACCTCTCTGGTTCCGCCCGATTTCGTCTGATCTCGGAAGCTAAGCAGAGCAGGGCCTGGTTAGTACCTGGATGGAAGACCGCCTGGGAATCCCAGGTGCCGTAAGCTTTTTCACTTCTCTCTGAAAGCCGCCGAGCGCCGCAGATTGTACACCTACAAATTACAAAAAGTATATCACATTGTCGAAGAGATGCATGTTTAGTGTTGTTTTAACGTTGGATATTTAAGGAACTTAGACAATATCATCAAAATTGATTCCGTTTCATGGTTGCTAAATTAGTGTTGATCAACATTTAACAATTGGCCTACTTTTGTTTGTAATTTAGCCGTTGAAATACAGGTGCTAACCCAACATGTTAGAATTGCCAGTGAAGAAAAGTAAAGTTACCTTCAGGTTTTAGGAACCTCTCTTGCCAATCCTAAGAACTGCTTCAATTTTAGAAAAAGAAACTCTTCTGATTATCTTTGACACGTTTTAAAGGATTAGGAAAAAGATAAAAAGCAGCTTACGGCCATACCTCTCTGGTTCCGCCCGATCTCGTCTGATCTCGGAAGCTAAGCAGAGCAGGGCCTGGTTAGTACCTGGATGGAAGACCGCCTGGGAATCCCAGGTGCCGTAAGCTTTTTCACTTCTCTCTGAAAGCCGCCGAGCGCCGCAGATTGTACACCTACAAATTACAAAAAGTATATCACATTGTCGAAGAGATGCATGTTTAGTGTTGTTTTAACGTTGGATATATAAGGAACTTAGACAATATCATCAAAATTGATTCCGTTTCATGGTTGCTAAATTAGTGTTGATCAACATTTAACAATTGGCATACTTTTGTTTGTAATTTAGCCGTTGAAATACAGGTGCTAACCCAACATGTTAGAATTGCCAGTGAAGAAAAGTAAAGTTACCTTCAGGTTTTAGGAACCTCTCTTGCCAATCCTAAGAACTGCTTCAATTTTAGAAAAAGAAACTCTTCTGATTATCTTTGACACGTTCTAAAGGATTAGGAAAAAGATAAAAAGCAGCTTACGGCCATACCTCTCTGGTTCCGCCCGATCTCGTCTGATCTCGGAAGCTAAGCAGAGCAGGGCCTGCTTAGTACCTGGATGGAAGACCGCCTGGGAATCCCAGGTGCCGTAAGCTTTTTCACTTCTCTCTGAAAGCCGCCGAGCGCCGCAGATTGTACACCTACAAATTACAAAAAGTATATCACATTGTCGAAGAGATGCATGTTTAGTGTTGTTTTAACGTTGGATATATAAGGAACTTAGACAATATCATCAAAATTGATTCCGTTTCATGGTTGCTAAATTAGTGTTGATCAACATTTAACAATTGGCCTACTTTTGTTTGTAATTTAGCCGTTGAAATACAGGTGCTAACCCAACATGTTAGAATTGCCAGTGAAGAAAAGTAAAGTTACCTTCAGGTTTTAGGAACCTCTCTTGCCAATCCTAAGAACTGCTTCAATTTTAGAAAAAGAAACTCTTCTGATTATCTTTGACACGTTCTAAAGGATTTGGAAAAAGATAAAAAGCAGCTTACGGCCATACCTCTCTGGTTCCGCCCGATCTCGTCTGATCTCGGAAGCTAAGCAGAGCAGGGCCTGGTTAGTACCTGGATGGAAGACCGCCTGGGAATCCCAGGTGCCGTAAGCTTTTTCACTTCTCTCTCCGAAAGCCGCCCAGCGCCGCAGATTGTACACCTACACAATTGTAAAAAGTATTTCACATTGTAGAAGAGATGCAATAGGAAGAAGATGAAAGGTGGCTTACGTCCATACCATCGTCAGGCCATTTGAGGTGGCGGGGACTGCAATGGCCATCCACCGATTGGCTGGGACTCCTGGGCGGGTCTTCTCTAGTCCATCCAATTTTCGGCATAGGATGTCACAGCCTTCTTTGCATACCCTTATTTAACCCACACAAAGATGCCAACGGCAGGCGTGACATAATTTTTTGACGCATTATAAAGGATTAGGAAAAAGATAAAAAGCAGCTTACGGCCATACCTCTCTGGTTCCGCCCGATCTCGTCTGATCTCGGAAGCTAAGCAGAGCAGGGCCTGGTTAGTACCTGGATGGAAGACCGCCTGGGAATCCCAGGTGCCGTAAGCTTTTTCACTTCTCTCTGAAAGCCGCCGAGCGCCGCAGATTGTACACCTACAAATTACAAAAAGTATATCACATTGTCGAAGAGATGCATGTTTAGTGTTGTTTTAACGTTGGATATATAAGGAACTTAGACAATATCATCAAAATTGATTCCGTTTCATGGTTGCTAAATTAGTGTTGATCAACATTTAACAATTGGCCTACTTTTGTTTGTAATTTAGCCGTTGAAATACAGGTGCTAACCCAACATGTTAGAATTGCCAGTGAAGAAAAGTAAAGTTACCTTCAGGTTTTAGGAACCTCTCTTGCCAATCCTAAGAACTGCTTCAATTTTAGAAAAAGAAACTCTTCTGATTATCTTTGACACGTTTTAAAGGATTAGGAAAAAGATAAAAAGCAGCGTACGGCCATACCTCTCTGGTTCCGCCCGATTTCGTCTGATCTCGGAAGCTAAGCAGAGCAGGGCCTGGTTAGTACCTGGATGGAAGACCGCCTGGGAATCCCAGGTGCCGTAAGCTTTTTCACTTCTCTCTGAAAGCCGCCGAGCGCCGCAGATTGTACACCTACAAATTACAAAAAGTATATCACATTGTCGAAGAGATGCATGTTTAGTGTTGTTTTAACGTTGGATATATAAGGAACTTAGACAATATCATCAAAATTGATTCCGTTTCATGGTTGCTAAATTAGTGTTGATCAACATTTAACAATTGGCCTACTTTTGTTTGTAATTTAGCCGTTGAAATACAGGTGCTAACCCAACATGTTAGAATTGCCAGTGAAGAAAAGTAAAGTTACCTTCAGGTTTTAGGAACCTCTCTTGCCAATCCTAAGAACTGCTTCAATTTTAGAAAAAGAAACTCTTCTGATTATCTTTGACACGTTTTAAAGGATTAGGAAAAAGATAAAAAGCAGCGTACGGCCATACCTCTCTGGTTCCGCCCGATTTCGTCTGATCTCGGAAGCTAAGCAGAGCAGGGCCTGGTTAGTACCTGGATGGAAGACCGCCTGGGAATCCCAGGTGCCGTAAGCTTTTTCACTTCTCTCTGAAAGCCGCCGAGCGCCGCAGATTGTACACCTACAAATTACAAAAAGTATATCACATTGTCGAAGAGATGCATGTTTAGTGTTGTTTTAACGTTGGATATTTAAGGAACTTAGACAATATCATCAAAATTGATTCCGTTTCATGGTTGCTAAATTAGTGTTGATCAACATTTAACAATTGGCCTACTTTTGTTTGTAATTTAGCCGTTGAAATACAGGTGCTAACCCAACATGTTAGAATTGCCAGTGAAGAAAAGTAAAGTTACCTTCAGGTTTTAGGAACCTCTCTTGCCAATCCTAAGAACTGCTTCAATTTTAGAAAAAGAAACTCTTCTGATTATCTTTGACACGTTTTAAAGGATTAGGAAAAAGATAAAAAGCAGCTTACGACCATACCTCTCTGGTTCCGCCCGATCTCATCTGATCTCGGAAGCTAAGCAGAGCAGGGCCTGCTTAGTACCTGGATGGAAGACCGCCTGGGAATCCCAGGTGCCGTAAGCTTTTTCACTTCTCTCTGAAAGCCGCCGAGCGCCGCAGATTGTACACCTACAAATTACAAAAAGTATATCACATTGTCGAAGAGATGCATGTTTAGTGTTGTTTTAACGTTGGATATATAAGGAACTTAGACAATATCATCAAAATTGATTCCGTTTCATGGTTGCTAAATTAGTGTTGATCAACATTTAACAATTGGCCTACTTTTGTTTGTAATTTAGCCGTTGAAATACAGGTGCTAACCCAACATGTTAGAATTGCCAGTGAAGAAAAGTAAAGTTACCTTCAGGTTTTAGGAACCTCTCTTGCCAATCCTAAGAACTGCTTCAATTTTAGAAAAAGAAACTCTTCTGATTATCTTTGACACGTTCTAAAGGATTAGGAAAAAGATAAAAAGCAGCTTACGGCCATACCTCTCTGGTTCCGCCCGATCTCGTCTGATCTCGGAAGCTAAGCAGAGCAGGGCCTGGTTAGTACCTGGATGGAAGACCGCCTGGGAATCCCAGGTGCCGTAAGCTTTTTCACTTCTCTCTCCGAAAGCCGCCCAGCGCCGCAGATTGTACACCTACACAATTGTAAAAAGTATTTCACATTGTAGAAGAGATGCAATAGGAAGAAGATGAAAGGTGGCTTACGTCCATACCATCGTCAGGCCATTTGAGGTGGCGGGGACTGCAATGGCCATCCACCGATTGGCTGGGACTCCTGGGCGGGTCTTCTCTAGTCCATCCAATTTTCGGCATAGGATGTCACAGCCTTCTTTGCATACCCTTATTTAACCCACACAAAGATGCCAACGGCAGGCGTGACATAATTTTTTGACGCATTATAAAGGATTAGGAAAAAGATAAAAAGCAGCTTACGGCCATACCTCTCTGGTTCCGCCCGATCTCGTCTGATCTCGGAAGCTAAGCAGAGCAGGGCCTGGTTAGTACCTGGATGGAAGACCGCCTGGGAATCCCAGGTGCCGTAAGCTTTTTCACTTCTCTCTGAAAGCCGCCGAGCGCCGCAGATTGTACACCTACAAATTACAAAAAGTATATCACATTGTCGAAGAGATGCATGTTTAGTGTTGTTTTAACGTTGGATATATAAGGAACTTAGACAATATCATCAAAATTGATTCCGTTTCATGGTTGCTAAATTAGTGTTGATCAACATTTAACAATTGGCCTACTTTTGTTTGTAATTTAGCCGTTGAAATACAGGTGCTAACCCAACATGTTAGAATTGCCAGTGAAGAAAAGTAAAGTTACCTTCAGGTTTTAGGAACCTCTCTTGCCAATCCTAAGAACTGCTTCAATTTTAGAAAAAGAAACTCTTCTGATTATCTTTGACACGTTTTAAAGGATTAGGAAAAAGATAAAAAGCAGCGTACGGCCATACCTCTCTGGTTCCGCCCGATTTCGTCTGATCTCGGAAGCTAAGCAGAGCAGGGCCTGGTTAGTACCTGGATGGAAGACCGCCTGGGAATCCCAGGTGCCGTAAGCTTTTTCACTTCTCTCTGAAAGCCGCCGAGCGCCGCAGATTGTACACCTACAAATTACAAAAAGTATATCACATTGTCGAAGAGATGCATGTTTAGTGTTGTTTTAACGTTGGATATATAAGGAACTTAGACAATATCATCAAAATTGATTCCGTTTCATGGTTGCTAAATTAGTGTTGATCAACATTTAACAATTGGCCTACTTTTGTTTGTAATTTAGCCGTTGAAATACAGGTGCTAACCCAACATGTTAGAATTGCCAGTGAAGAAAAGTAAAGTTACCTTCAGGTTTTAGGAACCTCTCTTGCCAATCCTAAGAACTGCTTCAATTTTAGAAAAAGAAACTCTTCTGATTATCTTTGACACGTTTTAAAGGATTAGGAAAAAGATAAAAAGCAGCGTACGGCCATACCTCTCTGGTTCCGCCCGATTTCGTCTGATCTCGGAAGCTAAGCAGAGCAGGGCCTGGTTAGTACCTGGATGGAAGACCGCCTGGGAATCCCAGGTGCCGTAAGCTTTTTCACTTCTCTCTGAAAGCCGCCGAGCGCCGCAGATTGTACACCTACAAATTACAAAAAGTATATCACATTGTCGAAGAGATGCATGTTTAGTGTTGTTTTAACGTTGGATATTTAAGGAACTTAGACAATATCATCAAAATTGATTCCGTTTCATGGTTGCTAAATTAGTGTTGATCAACATTTAACAATTGGCCTACTTTTGTTTGTAATTTAGCCGTTGAAATACAGGTGCTAACCCAACATGTTAGAATTGCCAGTGAAGAAAAGTAAAGTTACCTTCAGGTTTTAGGAACCTCTCTTGCCAATCCTAAGAACTGCTTCAATTTTAGAAAAAGAAACTCTTCTGATTATCTTTGACACGTTTTAAAGGATTAGGAAAAAGATAAAAAGCAGCTTACGACCATACCTCTCTGGTTCCGCCCGATCTCATCTGATCTCGGAAGCTAAGCAGAGCAGGGCCTGGTTAGTACCTGGATGGAAGACCGCCTGGGAATCCCAGGTGCCGTAAGCTTTTTCACTTCTCTCTGAAAGCCGCCGAGCGCCGCAGATTGTACACCTACAAATTACAAAAAGTATATCACATTGTCGAAGAGATGCATGTTTAGTGTTGTTTTAACGTTGGATATATAAGGAACTTAGACAATATCATCAAAATTGATTCCGTTTCATGGTTGCTAAATTAGTGTTGATCAACATTTAACAATTGGCCTACTTTTGTTTGTAATTTAGCCGTTGAAATACAGGTGCTAACCCAACATGTTAGAATTGCCAGTGAAGAAAAGTAAAGTTACCTTCAGGTTTTAGGAACCTCTCTTGCCAATCCTAAGAACTGCTTCAATTTTAGAAAAAGAAACTTTTCTGATTATCTTTGACACGTTCTAAAGGATTAGGAAAAAGATATTAAAGCAGCTTACGGCCATACCTCTCTGGTTCCGCCCGATCTCGTCTGATCTCGGAAGCTAAGCAGAGCAGGGCCTGGTTAGTACCTGGATGGAAGACCGCCTGGGAATCCCAGGTGCCGTAAGCTTTTTCACTTCTCTCTCCGAAAGCCGCCCAGCGCCGCAGATTGTACACCTACACAATTGTAAAAAGTATTTCACATTGTAGAAGAGATGCAATAGGAAGAAGATGAAAGGTGGCTTACGTCCATACCATCGTCAGGCCATTTGAGGTGGCGGGGACTGCAATGGCCATCCACCGATTGGCTGGGACTCCTGGGCGGGTCTTCTCTAGTCCATCCAATTTTCGGCATAGGATGTCACAGCCTTCTTTGCATACCCTTATTTAACCCACACAAAGATGCCAACGGCAGGCGTGACATAATTTTTTGACGCATTATAAAGGATTAGGAAAAAGATAAAAAGCAGCTTACGGCCATACCTCTCTGGTTCCGCCCGATCTCGTCTGATCTCGGAAGCTAAGCAGAGCAGGGCCTGGTTAGTACCTGGATGGAAGACCGCCTGGGAATCCCAGGTGCCGTAAGCTTTTTCACTTCTCTCTGAAAGCCGCCGAGCGCCGCAGATTGTACACCTACAAATTACAAAAAGTATATCACATTGTCGAAGAGATGCATGTTTAGTGTTGTTTTAACGTTGGATATATAAGGAACTTAGACAATATCATCAAAATTGATTCCGTTTCATGGTTGCTAAATTAGTGTTGATCAACATTTAACAATTGGCCTACTTTTGTTTGTAATTTAGCCGTTGAAATACAGGTGCTAACCCAACATGTTAGAATTGCCAGTGAAGAAAAGTAAAGTTACCTTCAGGTTTTAGGAACCTCTCTTGCCAATCCTAAGAACTGCTTCAATTTTAGAAAAAGAAACTCTTCTGATTATCTTTGACACGTTTTAAAGGATTAGGAAAAAGATAAAAAGCAGCTTACGGCCATACCTCTCTGGTTCCGCCCGATCTCGTCTGATCTCGGAAGCTAAGCAGAGCAGGGCCTGGTTAGTACCTGGATGGAAGACCGCCTGGGAATCCCAGGTGCCGTAAGCTTTTCACTTCTCTCTGAAAGCTGCCGAGCGCCGCAGATTGTACACCTACAAATTACAAAAAGTACATCACATTGTCGAAGAGATGCATGTTTAGTGTTGTTTTAACGTTGGATATATAAGGAACTTAGACAATATCATCAAAATTGATTCCGTTTCATGGTTGCTAAATTAGTGTTGATCAACATTTAACAATTGGCATACTTTTGTTTGTAATTTAGCCGTTGAAATACAGGTGCTAACCCAACATGTTAGAATTGCCAGTGAAGAAAAGTAAAGTTACCTTCAGGTTTTAGGAACCTCTCTTGCCAATCCTAAGAACTGCTTCAATTTTAGAAAAAGAAACTCTTCTGATTATCTTTGACACGTTCTAAAGGATTTGGAAAAAGATAAAAAGCAGCTTACGGCCATACCTCTCTGGTTCCGCCCGATCTCGTCTGATCTCGGAAGCTAAGCAGAGCAGGGCCTGGTTAGTACCTGGATGGAAGACCGCCTGGGAATCCCAGGTGCCGTAAGCTTTTTCACTTCTCTCTCCGAAAGCCGCCCAGCGCCGCAGATTGTACACCTACACAATTGTAAAAAGTATTTCACATTGTAGAAGAGATGCAATAGGAAGAAGATGAAAGGTGGCTTACGTCCATACCATCGTCAGGCCATTTGAGGTGGCGGGGACTGCAATGGCCATCCACCGATTGGCTGGGACTCCTGGGCGGGTCTTCTCTAGTCCATCCAATTTTCGGCATAGGATGTCACAGCCTTCTTTGCATACCCTTATTTAACCCACACAAAGATGCCAACGGCAGGCGTGACATAATTTTTTGACGCATTATAAAGGATTAGGAAAAAGATAAAAAGCAGCTTACGGCCATACCTCTCTGGTTCCGCCCGATCTCGTCTGATCTCGGAAGCTAAGCAGAGCAGGGCCTGGTTAGTACCTGGATGGAAGACCGCCTGGGAATCCCAGGTGCCGTAAGCTTTTTCACTTCTCTCTGAAAGCCGCCGAGCGCCGCAGATTGTACACCTACAAATTACAAAAAGTATATCACATTGTCGAAGAGATGCATGTTTAGTGTTGTTTTAACGTTGGATATATAAGGAACTTAGACAATATCATCAAAATTGATTCCGTTTCATGGTTGCTAAATTAGTGTTGATCAACATTTAACAATTGGCCTACTTTTGTTTGTAATTTAGCCGTTGAAATACAGGTGCTAACCCAACATGTTAGAATTGCCAGTGAAGAAAAGTAAAGTTACCTTCAGGTTTTAGGAACCTCTCTTGCCAATCCTAAGAACTGCTTCAATTTTAGAAAAAGAAACTCTTCTGATTATCTTTGACACGTTTTAAAGGATTAGGAAAAAGATAAAAAGCAGCGTACGGCCATACCTCTCTGGTTCCGCCCGATTTCGTCTGATCTCGGAAGCTAAGCAGAGCAGGGCCTGGTTAGTACCTGGATGGAAGACCGCCTGGGAATCCCAGGTGCCGTAAGCTTTTTCACTTCTCTCTGAAAGCCGCCGAGCGCCGCAGATTGTACACCTACAAATTACAAAAAGTATATCACATTGTCGAAGAGATGCATGTTTAGTGTTGTTTTAACGTTGGATATATAAGGAACTTAGACAATATCATCAAAATTGATTCCGTTTCATGGTTGCTAAATTAGTGTTGATCAACATTTAACAATTGGCCTACTTTTGTTTGTAATTTAGCCGTTGAAATACAGGTGCTAACCCAACATGTTAGAATTGCCAGTGAAGAAAAGTAAAGTTACCTTCAGGTTTTAGGAACCTCTCTTGCCAATCCTAAGAACTGCTTCAATTTTAGAAAAAGAAACTCTTCTGATTATCTTTGACACGTTTTAAAGGATTAGGAAAAAGATAAAAAGCAGCGTACGGCCATACCTCTCTGGTTCCGCCCGATTTCGTCTGATCTCGGAAGCTAAGCAGAGCAGGGCCTGGTTAGTACCTGGATGGAAGACCGCCTGGGAATCCCAGGTGCCGTAAGCTTTTTCACTTCTCTCTGAAAGCCGCCGAGCGCCGCAGATTGTACACCTACAAATTACAAAAAGTATATCACATTGTCGAAGAGATGCATGTTTAGTGTTGTTTTAACGTTGGATATTTAAGGAACTTAGACAATATCATCAAAATTGATTCCGTTTCATGGTTGCTAAATTAGTGTTGATCAACATTTAACAATTGGCCTACTTTTGTTTGTAATTTAGCCGTTGAAATACAGGTGCTAACCCAACATGTTAGAATTGCCAGTGAAGAAAAGTAAAGTTACCTTCAGGTTTTAGGAACCTCTCTTGCCAATCCTAAGAACTGCTTCAATTTTAGAAAAAGAAACTCTTCTGATTATCTTTGACACGTTTTAAAGGATTAGGAAAAAGATAAAAAGCAGCTTACGACCATACCTCTCTGGTTCCGCCCGATCTCATCTGATCTCGGAAGCTAAGCAGAGCAGGGCCTGGTTAGTACCTGGATGGAAGACCGCCTGGGAATCCCAGGTGCCGTAAGCTTTTTCACTTCTCTCTGAAAGCCGCCGAGCGCCGCAGATTGTACACCTACAAATTACAAAAAGTATATCACATTGTCGAAGAGATGCATGTTTAGTGTTGTTTTAACGTTGGATATATAAGGAACTTAGACAATATCATCAAAATTGATTCCGTTTCATGGTTGCTAAATTAGTGTTGATCAACATTTAACAATTGGCATACTTTTGTTTGTAATTTAGCCGTTGAAATACAGGTGCTAACCCAACATGTTAGAATTGCCAGTGAAGAAAAGTAAAGTTACCTTCAGGTTTTAGGAACCTCTCTTGCCAATCCTAAGAACTGCTTCAATTTTAGAAAAAGAAACTTTTCTGATTATCTTTGACACGTTCTAAAGGATTAGGAAAAAGATATTAAAGCAGCTTACGGCCATACCTCTCTGGTTCCGCCCGATCTCGTCTGATCTCGGAAGCTAAGCAGAGCAGGGCCTGGTTAGTACCTGGATGGAAGACCGCCTGGGAATCCCAGGTGCCGTAAGCTTTTTCACTTCTCTCTCCGAAAGCCGCCCAGCGCCGCAGATTGTACACCTACACAATTGTAAAAAGTATTTCACATTGTAGAAGAGATGCAATAGGAAGAAGATGAAAGGTGGCTTACGTCCATACCATCGTCAGGCCATTTGAGGTGGCGGGGACTGCAATGGCCATCCACCGATTGGCTGGGACTCCTGGGCGGGTCTTCTCTAGTCCATCCAATTTTCGGCATAGGATGTCACAGCCTTCTTTGCATACCCTTATTTAACCCACACAAAGATGCCAACGGCAGGCGTGACATAATTTTTTGACGCATTATAAAGGATTAGGAAAAAGATAAAAAGCAGCTTACGGCCATACCTCTCTGGTTCCGCCCGATCTCGTCTGATCTCGGAAGCTAAGCAGAGCAGGGCCTGGTTAGTACCTGGATGGAAGACCGCCTGGGAATCCCAGGTGCCGTAAGCTTTTTCACTTCTCTCTGAAAGCCGCCGAGCGCCGCAGATTGTACACCTACAAATTACAAAAAGTATATCACATTGTCGAAGAGATGCATGTTTAGTGTTGTTTTAACGTTGGATATATAAGGAACTTAGACAATATCATCAAAATTGATTCCGTTTCATGGTTGCTAAATTAGTGTTGATCAACATTTAACAATTGGCCTACTTTTGTTTGTAATTTAGCCGTTGAAATACAGGTGCTAACCCAACATGTTAGAATTGCCAGTGAAGAAAAGTAAAGTTACCTTCAGGTTTTAGGAACCTCTCTTGCCAATCCTAAGAACTGCTTCAATTTTAGAAAAAGAAACTCTTCTGATTATCTTTGACACGTTTTAAAGGATTAGGAAAAAGATAAAAAGCAGCTTACGGCCATACCTCTCTGGTTCCGCCCGATCTCGTCTGATCTCGGAAGCTAAGCAGAGCAGGGCCTGGTTAGTACCTGGATGGAAGACCGCCTGGGAATCCCAGGTGCCGTAAGCTTTTCACTTCTCTCTGAAAGCTGCCGAGCGCCGCAGATTGTACACCTACAAATTACAAAAAGTACATCACATTGTCGAAGAGATGCATGTTTAGTGTTGTTTTAACGTTGGATATATAAGGAACTTAGACAATATCATCAAAATTGATTCCGTTTCATGGTTGCTAAATTAGTGTTGATCAACATTTAACAATTGGCATACTTTTGTTTGTAATTTAGCCGTTGAAATACAGGTGCTAACCCAACATGTTAGAATTGCCAGTGAAGAAAAGTAAAGTTACCTTCAGGTTTTAGGAACCTCTCTTGCCAATCCTAAGAACTGCTTCAATTTTAGAAAAAGAAACTCTTCTGATTATCTTTGACACGTTCTAAAGGATTAGGAAAAAGATAAAAAGCAGCTTACGGCCATACCTCTCTGGTTCCGCCCGATCTCGTCTGATCTCGGAAGCTAAGCAGAGCAGGGCCTGCTTAGTACCTGGATGGAAGACCGCCTGGGAATCCCAGGTGCCGTAAGCTTTTTCACTTCTCTCTGAAAGCCGCCGAGCGCCGCAGATTGTACACCTACAAATTACAAAAAGTATATCACATTGTCGAAGAGATGCATGTTTAGTGTTGTTTTAACGTTGGATATATAAGGAACTTAGACAATATCATCAAAATTGATTCCGTTTCATGGTTGCTAAATTAGTGTTGATCAACATTTAACAATTGGCCTACTTTTGTTTGTAATTTAGCCGTTGAAATACAGGTGCTAACCCAACATGTTAGAATTGCCAGTGAAGAAAAGTAAAGTTACCTTCAGGTTTTAGGAACCTCTCTTGCCAATCCTAAGAACTGCTTCAATTTTAGAAAAAGAAACTCTTCTGATTATCTTTGACACGTTCTAAAGGATTAGGAAAAAGATAAAAAGCAGCTTACGGCCATACCTCTCTGGTTCCGCCCGATCTCGTCTGATCTCGGAAGCTAAGCAGAGCAGGGCCTGGTTAGTACCTGGATGGAAGACCGCCTGGGAATCCCAGGTGCCGTAAGCTTTTTCACTTCTCTCTCCGAAAGCCGCCCAGCGCCGCAGATTGTACACCTACACAATTGTAAAAAGTATTTCACATTGTAGAAGAGATGCAATAGGAAGAAGATGAAAAGGTGGCTTACGTCCATACCATCGTCAGGCCATTTGAGGTGGCGGGGACTGCAATGGCCATCCACCGATTGGCTGGGACTCCTGGGCGGGTCTTCTCTAGTCCATCCAATTTTCGGTATAGGATGTCACAGCCTTCTTTGCATACCCTTATTTAACCCACACAAAGATGCCAACGGCAGGCGTGACATAATTTTTTGACGCATTATAAAGGATTAGGAAAAAGATAAAAAGCAGCTTACGGCCATACCTCTCTGGTTCCGCCCGATCTCGTCTGATCTCGGAAGCTAAGCAGAGCAGGGCCTGGTTAGTACCTGGATGGAAGACCGCCTGGGAATCCCAGGTGCCGTAAGCTTTTTCACTTCTCTCTGAAAGCCGCCGAGCGCCGCAGATTGTACACCTACAAATTACAAAAAGTATATCACATTGTCGAAGAGATGCATGTTTAGTGTTGTTTTAACGTTGGATATATAAGGAACTTAGACAATATCATCAAAATTGATTCCGTTTCATGGTTGCTAAATTAGTGTTGATCAACATTTAACAATTGGCCTACTTTTGTTTGTAATTTAGCCGTTGAAATACAGGTGCTAACCCAACATGTTAGAATTGCCAGTGAAGAAAAGTAAAGTTACCTTCAGGTTTTAGGAACCTCTCTTGCCAATCCTAAGAACTGCTTCAATTTTAGAAAAAGAAACTCTTCTGATTATCTTTGACACGTTTTAAAGGATTAGGAAAAAGATAAAAAGCAGCTTACGGCCATACCTCTCTGGTTCCGCCCGATCTCGTCTGATCTCGGAAGCTAAGCAGAGCAGGGCCTGGTTAGTACCTGGATGGAAGACCGCCTGGGAATCCCAGGTGCCGTAAGCTTTTTCACTTCTCTCTGAAAGCCGCCGAGCGCCGCAGATTGTACACCTACAAATTACAAAAAGTATATCACATTGTCGAAGAGATGCATGTTTAGTGTTGTTTTAACGTTGGATATATAAGGAACTTAGACAATATCATCAAAATTGATTCCGTTTCATGGTTGCTAAATTAGTGTTGATCAACATTTAACAATTGGCATACTTTTGTTTGTAATTTAGCCGTTGAAATACAGGTGCTAACCCAACATGTTAGAATTGCCAGTGAAGAAAAGTAAAGTTACCTTCAGGTTTTAGGAACCTCTCTTGCCAATCCTAAGAACTGCTTCAATTTTAGAAAAAGAAACTCTTCTGATTATCTTTGACACGTTCTAAAGGATTAGGAAAAAGATAAAAAGCAGCTTACGGCCATACCTCTCTGGTTCCGCCCGATCTCGTCTGATCTCGGAAGCTAAGCAGAGCAGGGCCTGCTTAGTACCTGGATGGAAGACCGCCTGGGAATCCCAGGTGCCGTAAGCTTTTTCACTTCTCTCTGAAAGCCGCCGAGCGCCGCAGATTGTACACCTACAAATTACAAAAAGTATATCACATTGTCGAAGAGATGCATGTTTAGTGTTGTTTTAACGTTGGATATATAAGGAACTTAGACAATATCATCAAAATTGATTCCGTTTCATGGTTGCTAAATTAGTGTTGATCAACATTTAACAATTGGCCTACTTTTGTTTGTAATTTAGCCGTTGAAATACAGGTGCTAACCCAACATGTTAGAATTGCCAGTGAAGAAAAGTAAAGTTACCTTCAGGTTTTAGGAACCTCTCTTGCCAATCCTAAGAACTGCTTCAATTTTAGAAAAAGAAACTTTTCTGATTATCTTTGACACGTTCTAAAGGATTAGGAAAAAGATATTAAAGCAGCTTACGGCCATACCTCTCTGGTTCCGCCCGATCTCGTCTGATCTCGGAAGCTAAGCAGAGCAGGGCCTGGTTAGTACCTGGATGGAAGACCGCCTGGGAATCCCAGGTGCCGTAAGCTTTTTCACTTCTCTCTCCGAAAGCCGCCCAGCGCCGCAGATTGTACACCTACACAATTGTAAAAAGTATTTCACATTGTAGAAGAGATGCAATAGGAAGAAGATGAAAGGTGGCTTACGTCCATACCATCGTCAGGCCATTTGAGGTGGCGGGGACTGCAATGGCCATCCACCGATTGGCTGGGACTCCTGGGCGGGTCTTCTCTAGTCCATCCAATTTTCGGCATAGGATGTCACAGCCTTCTTTGCATACCCTTATTTAACCCACACAAAGATGCCAACGGCAGGCGTGACATAATTTTTTGACGCATTATAAAGGATTAGGAAAAAGATAAAAAGCAGCTTACGGCCATACCTCTCTGGTTCCGCCCGATCTCGTCTGATCTCGGAAGCTAAGCAGAGCAGGGCCTGGTTAGTACCTGGATGGAAGACCGCCTGGGAATCCCAGGTGCCGTAAGCTTTTTCACTTCTCTCTGAAAGCCGCCGAGCGCCGCAGATTGTACACCTACAAATTACAAAAAGTATATCACATTGTCGAAGAGATGCATGTTTAGTGTTGTTTTAACGTTGGATATATAAGGAACTTAGACAATATCATCAAAATTGATTCCGTTTCATGGTTGCTAAATTAGTGTTGATCAACATTTAACAATTGGCCTACTTTTGTTTGTAATTTAGCCGTTGAAATACAGGTGCTAACCCAACATGTTAGAATTGCCAGTGAAGAAAAGTAAAGTTACCTTCAGGTTTTAGGAACCTCTCTTGCCAATCCTAAGAACTGCTTCAATTTTAGAAAAAGAAACTCTTCTGATTATCTTTGACACGTTTTAAAGGATTAGGAAAAAGATAAAAAGCAGCTTACGGCCATACCTCTCTGGTTCCGCCCGATCTCGTCTGATCTCGGAAGCTAAGCAGAGCAGGGCCTGGTTAGTACCTGGATGGAAGACCGCCTGGGAATCCCAGGTGCCGTAAGCTTTTCACTTCTCTCTGAAAGCTGCCGAGCGCCGCAGATTGTACACCTACAAATTACAAAAAGTACATCACATTGTCGAAGAGATGCATGTTTAGTGTTGTTTTAACGTTGGATATATAAGGAACTTAGACAATATCATCAAAATTGATTCCGTTTCATGGTTGCTAAATTAGTGTTGATCAACATTTAACAATTGGCATACTTTTGTTTGTAATTTAGCCGTTGAAATACAGGTGCTAACCCAACATGTTAGAATTGCCAGTGAAGAAAAGTAAAGTTACCTTCAGGTTTTAGGAACCTCTCTTGCCAATCCTAAGAACTGCTTCAATTTTAGAAAAAGAAACTCTTCTGATTATCTTTGACACGTTCTAAAGGATTAGGAAAAAGATAAAAAGCAGCTTACGGCCATACCTCTCTGGTTCCGCCCGATCTCGTCTGATCTCGGAAGCTAAGCAGAGCAGGGCCTGCTTAGTACCTGGATGGAAGACCGCCTGGGAATCCCAGGTGCCGTAAGCTTTTTCACTTCTCTCTGAAAGCCGCCGAGCGCCGCAGATTGTACACCTACAAATTACAAAAAGTATATCACATTGTCGAAGAGATGCATGTTTAGTGTTGTTTTAACGTTGGATATATAAGGAACTTAGACAATATCATCAAAATTGATTCCGTTTCATGGTTGCTAAATTAGTGTTGATCAACATTTAACAATTGGCCTACTTTTGTTTGTAATTTAGCCGTTGAAATACAGGTGCTAACCCAACATGTTAGAATTGCCAGTGAAGAAAAGTAAAGTTACCTTCAGGTTTTAGGAACCTCTCTTGCCAATCCTAAGAACTGCTTCAATTTTAGAAAAAGAAACTCTTCTGATTATCTTTGACACGTTCTAAAGGATTAGGAAAAAGATAAAAAGCAGCTTACGGCCATACCTCTCTGGTTCCGCCCGATCTCGTCTGATCTCGGAAGCTAAGCAGAGCAGGGCCTGGTTAGTACCTGGATGGAAGACCGCCTGGGAATCCCAGGTGCCGTAAGCTTTTTCACTTCTCTCTCCGAAAGCCGCCCAGCGCCGCAGATTGTACACCTACACAATTGTAAAAAGTATTTCACATTGTAGAAGAGATGCAATAGGAAGAAGATGAAAAGGTGGCTTACGTCCATACCATCGTCAGGCCATTTGAGGTGGCGGGGACTGCAATGGCCATCCACCGATTGGCTGGGACTCCTGGGCGGGTCTTCTCTAGTCCATCCAATTTTCGGTATAGGATGTCACAGCCTTCTTTGCATACCCTTATTTAACCCACACAAAGATGCCAACGGCAGGCGTGACATAATTTTTTGACGCATTATAAAGGATTAGGAAAAAGATAAAAAGCAGCTTACGGCCATACCTCTCTGGTTCCGCCCGATCTCGTCTGATCTCGGAAGCTAAGCAGAGCAGGGCCTGGTTAGTACCTGGATGGAAGACCGCCTGGGAATCCCAGGTGCCGTAAGCTTTTTCACTTCTCTCTGAAAGCCGCCGAGCGCCGCAGATTGTACACCTACAAATTACAAAAAGTATATCACATTGTCGAAGAGATGCATGTTTAGTGTTGTTTTAACGTTGGATATATAAGGAACTTAGACAATATCATCAAAATTGATTCCGTTTCATGGTTGCTAAATTAGTGTTGATCAACATTTAACAATTGGCCTACTTTTGTTTGTAATTTAGCCGTTGAAATACAGGTGCTAACCCAACATGTTAGAATTGCCAGTGAAGAAAAGTAAAGTTACCTTCAGGTTTTAGGAACCTCTCTTGCCAATCCTAAGAACTGCTTCAATTTTAGAAAAAGAAACTCTTCTGATTATCTTTGACACGTTTTAAAGGATTAGGAAAAAGATAAAAAGCAGCTTACGGCCATACCTCTCTGGTTCCGCCCGATCTCGTCTGATCTCGGAAGCTAAGCAGAGCAGGGCCTGGTTAGTACCTGGATGGAAGACCGCCTGGGAATCCCAGGTGCCGTAAGCTTTTTCACTTCTCTCTGAAAGCCGCCGAGCGCCGCAGATTGTACACCTACAAATTACAAAAAGTATATCACATTGTCGAAGAGATGCATGTTTAGTGTTGTTTTAACGTTGGATATATAAGGAACTTAGACAATATCATCAAAATTGATTCCGTTTCATGGTTGCTAAATTAGTGTTGATCAACATTTAACAATTGGCATACTTTTGTTTGTAATTTAGCCGTTGAAATACAGGTGCTAACCCAACATGTTAGAATTGCCAGTGAAGAAAAGTAAAGTTACCTTCAGGTTTTAGGAACCTCTCTTGCCAATCCTAAGAACTGCTTCAATTTTAGAAAAAGAAACTCTTCTGATTATCTTTGACACGTTCTAAAGGATTAGGAAAAAGATAAAAAGCAGCTTACGGCCATACCTCTCTGGTTCCGCCCGATCTCGTCTGATCTCGGAAGCTAAGCAGAGCAGGGCCTGCTTAGTACCTGGATGGAAGACCGCCTGGGAATCCCAGGTGCCGTAAGCTTTTTCACTTCTCTCTGAAAGCCGCCGAGCGCCGCAGATTGTACACCTACAAATTACAAAAAGTATATCACATTGTCGAAGAGATGCATGTTTAGTGTTGTTTTAACGTTGGATATATAAGGAACTTAGACAATATCATCAAAATTGATTCCGTTTCATGGTTGCTAAATTAGTGTTGATCAACATTTAACAATTGGCCTACTTTTGTTTGTAATTTAGCCGTTGAAATACAGGTGCTAACCCAACATGTTAGAATTGCCAGTGAAGAAAAGTAAAGTTACCTTCAGGTTTTAGGAACCTCTCTTGCCAATCCTAAGAACTGCTTCAATTTTAGAAAAAGAAACTTTTCTGATTATCTTTGACACGTTCTAAAGGATTAGGAAAAAGATATTAAAGCAGCTTACGGCCATACCTCTCTGGTTCCGCCCGATCTCGTCTGATCTCGGAAGCTAAGCAGAGCAGGGCCTGGTTAGTACCTGGATGGAAGACCGCCTGGGAATCCCAGGTGCCGTAAGCTTTTTCACTTCTCTCTCCGAAAGCCGCCCAGCGCCGCAGATTGTACACCTACACAATTGTAAAAAGTATTTCACATTGTAGAAGAGATGCAATAGGAAGAAGATGAAAGGTGGCTTACGTCCATACCATCGTCAGGCCATTTGAGGTGGCGGGGACTGCAATGGCCATCCACCGATTGGCTGGGACTCCTGGGCGGGTCTTCTCTAGTCCATCCAATTTTCGGCATAGGATGTCACAGCCTTCTTTGCATACCCTTATTTAACCCACACAAAGATGCCAACGGCAGGCGTGACATAATTTTTTGACGCATTATAAAGGATTAGGAAAAAGATAAAAAGCAGCTTACGGCCATACCTCTCTGGTTCCGCCCGATCTCGTCTGATCTCGGAAGCTAAGCAGAGCAGGGCCTGGTTAGTACCTGGATGGAAGACCGCCTGGGAATCCCAGGTGCCGTAAGCTTTTTCACTTCTCTCTGAAAGCCGCCGAGCGCCGCAGATTGTACACCTACAAATTACAAAAAGTATATCACATTGTCGAAGAGATGCATGTTTAGTGTTGTTTTAACGTTGGATATATAAGGAACTTAGACAATATCATCAAAATTGATTCCGTTTCATGGTTGCTAAATTAGTGTTGATCAACATTTAACAATTGGCCTACTTTTGTTTGTAATTTAGCCGTTGAAATACAGGTGCTAACCCAACATGTTAGAATTGCCAGTGAAGAAAAGTAAAGTTACCTTCAGGTTTTAGGAACCTCTCTTGCCAATCCTAAGAACTGCTTCAATTTTAGAAAAAGAAACTCTTCTGATTATCTTTGACACGTTTTAAAGGATTAGGAAAAAGATAAAAAGCAGCTTACGGCCATACCTCTCTGGTTCCGCCCGATCTCGTCTGATCTCGGAAGCTAAGCAGAGCAGGGCCTGGTTAGTACCTGGATGGAAGACCGCCTGGGAATCCCAGGTGCCGTAAGCTTTTCACTTCTCTCTGAAAGCTGCCGAGCGCCGCAGATTGTACACCTACAAATTACAAAAAGTACATCACATTGTCGAAGAGATGCATGTTTAGTGTTGTTTTAACGTTGGATATATAAGGAACTTAGACAATATCATCAAAATTGATTCCGTTTCATGGTTGCTAAATTAGTGTTGATCAACATTTAACAATTGGCATACTTTTGTTTGTAATTTAGCCGTTGAAATACAGGTGCTAACCCAACATGTTAGAATTGCCAGTGAAGAAAAGTAAAGTTACCTTCAGGTTTTAGGAACCTCTCTTGCCAATCCTAAGAACTGCTTCAATTTTAGAAAAAGAAACTCTTCTGATTATCTTTGACACGTTCTAAAGGATTAGGAAAAAGATAAAAAGCAGCTTACGGCCATACCTCTCTGGTTCCGCCCGATCTCGTCTGATCTCGGAAGCTAAGCAGAGCAGGGCCTGCTTAGTACCTGGATGGAAGACCGCCTGGGAATCCCAGGTGCCGTAAGCTTTTTCACTTCTCTCTGAAAGCCGCCGAGCGCCGCAGATTGTACACCTACAAATTACAAAAAGTATATCACATTGTCGAAGAGATGCATGTTTAGTGTTGTTTTAACGTTGGATATATAAGGAACTTAGACAATATCATCAAAATTGATTCCGTTTCATGGTTGCTAAATTAGTGTTGATCAACATTTAACAATTGGCCTACTTTTGTTTGTAATTTAGCCGTTGAAATACAGGTGCTAACCCAACATGTTAGAATTGCCAGTGAAGAAAAGTAAAGTTACCTTCAGGTTTTAGGAACCTCTCTTGCCAATCCTAAGAACTGCTTCAATTTTAGAAAAAGAAACTCTTCTGATTATCTTTGACACGTTCTAAAGGATTAGGAAAAAGATAAAAAGCAGCTTACGGCCATACCTCTCTGGTTCCGCCCGATCTCGTCTGATCTCGGAAGCTAAGCAGAGCAGGGCCTGGTTAGTACCTGGATGGAAGACCGCCTGGGAATCCCAGGTGCCGTAAGCTTTTTCACTTCTCTCTCCGAAAGCCGCCCAGCGCCGCAGATTGTACACCTACACAATTGTAAAAAGTATTTCACATTGTAGAAGAGATGCAATAGGAAGAAGATGAAAGGTGGCTTACGTCCATACCATCGTCAGGCCATTTGAGGTGGCGGGGACTGCAATGGCCATCCACCGATTGGCTGGGACTCCTGGGCGGGTCTTCTCTAGTCCATCCAATTTTCGGCATAGGATGTCACAGCCTTCTTTGCATACCCTTATTTAACCCACACAAAGATGCCAACGGCAGGCGTGACATAATTTTTTGACGCATTATAAAGGATTAGGAAAAAGATAAAAAGCAGCTTACGGCCATACCTCTCTGGTTCCGCCCGATCTCGTCTGATCTCGGAAGCTAAGCAGAGCAGGGCCTGGTTAGTACCTGGATGGAAGACCGCCTGGGAATCCCAGGTGCCGTAAGCTTTTTCACTTCTCTCTGAAAGCCGCCGAGCGCCGCAGATTGTACACCTACAAATTACAAAAAGTATATCACATTGTCGAAGAGATGCATGTTTAGTGTTGTTTTAACGTTGGATATATAAGGAACTTAGACAATATCATCAAAATTGATTCCGTTTCATGGTTGCTAAATTAGTGTTGATCAACATTTAACAATTGGCCTACTTTTGTTTGTAATTTAGCCGTTGAAATACAGGTGCTAACCCAACATGTTAGAATTGCCAGTGAAGAAAAGTAAAGTTACCTTCAGGTTTTAGGAACCTCTCTTGCCAATCCTAAGAACTGCTTCAATTTTAGAAAAAGAAACTTTTCTGATTATCTTTGACACGTTCTAAAGGATTAGGAAAAAGATATTAAAGCAGCTTACGGCCATACCTCTCTGGTTCCGCCCGATCTCGTCTGATCTCGGAAGCTAAGCAGAGCAGGGCCTGGTTAGTACCTGGATGGAAGACCGCCTGGGAATCCCAGGTGCCGTAAGCTTTTTCACTTCTCTCTCCGAAAGCCGCCCAGCGCCGCAGATTGTACACCTACACAATTGTAAAAAGTATTTCACATTGTAGAAGAGATGCAATAGGAAGAAGATGAAAGGTGGCTTACGTCCATACCATCGTCAGGCCATTTGAGGTGGCGGGGACTGCAATGGCCATCCACCGATTGGCTGGGACTCCTGGGCGGGTCTTCTCTAGTCCATCCAATTTTCGGCATAGGATGTCACAGCCTTCTTTGCATACCCTTATTTAACCCACACAAAGATGCCAACGGCAGGCGTGACATAATTTTTTGACGCATTATAAAGGATTAGGAAAAAGATAAAAAGCAGCTTACGGCCATACCTCTCTGGTTCCGCCCGATCTCGTCTGATCTCGGAAGCTAAGCAGAGCAGGGCCTGGTTAGTACCTGGATGGAAGACCGCCTGGGAATCCCAGGTGCCGTAAGCTTTTTCACTTCTCTCTCCGAAAGCCGCCCAGCGCCGCAGATTGTACACCTACACAATTGTAAAAAGTATTTCACATTGTAGAAGAGATGCAATAGGAAGAAGATGAAAAGGTGGCTTACGTCCATACCATCGTCAGGCCATTTGAGGTGGCGGGGACTGCAATGGCCATCCACCGATTGGCTGGGACTCCTGGGCGGGTCTTCTCTAGTCCATCCAATTTTCGGTATAGGATGTCACAGCCTTCTTTGCATACCCTTATTTAACCCACACAAAGATGCCAACGGCAGGCGTGACATAATTTTTTGACGCATTATAAAGGATTAGGAAAAAGATAAAAAGCAGCTTACGGCCATACCTCTCTGGTTCCGCCCGATCTCGTCTGATCTCGGAAGCTAAGCAGAGCAGGGCCTGGTTAGTACCTGGATGGAAGACCGCCTGGGAATCCCAGGTGCCGTAAGCTTTTTCACTTCTCTCTGAAAGCCGCCGAGCGCCGCAGATTGTACACCTACAAATTACAAAAAGTATATCACATTGTCGAAGAGATGCATGTTTAGTGTTGTTTTAACGTTGGATATATAAGGAACTTAGACAATATCATCAAAATTGATTCCGTTTCATGGTTGCTAAATTAGTGTTGATCAACATTTAACAATTGGCATACTTTTGTTTGTAATTTAGCCGTTGAAATACAGGTGCTAACCCAACATGTTAGAATTGCCAGTGAAGAAAAGTAAAGTTACCTTCAGGTTTTAGGAACCTCTCTTGCCAATCCTAAGAACTGCTTCAATTTTAGAAAAAGAAACTCTTCTGATTATCTTTGACACGTTCTAAAGGATTAGGAAAAAGATAAAAAGCAGCTTACGGCCATACCTCTCTGGTTCCGCCCGATCTCGTCTGATCTCGGAAGCTAAGCAGAGCAGGGCCTGCTTAGTACCTGGATGGAAGACCGCCTGGGAATCCCAGGTGCCGTAAGCTTTTTCACTTCTCTCTGAAAGCCGCCGAGCGCCGCAGATTGTACACCTACAAATTACAAAAAGTATATCACATTGTCGAAGAGATGCATGTTTAGTGTTGTTTTAACGTTGGATATATAAGGAACTTAGACAATATCATCAAAATTGATTCCGTTTCATGGTTGCTAAATTAGTGTTGATCAACATTTAACAATTGGCCTACTTTTGTTTGTAATTTAGCCGTTGAAATACAGGTGCTAACCCAACATGTTAGAATTGCCAGTGAAGAAAAGTAAAGTTACCTTCAGGTTTTAGGAACCTCTCTTGCCAATCCTAAGAACTGCTTCAATTTTAGAAAAAGAAACTTTTCTGATTATCTTTGACACGTTCTAAAGGATTAGGAAAAAGATATTAAAGCAGCTTACGGCCATACCTCTCTGGTTCCGCCCGATCTCGTCTGATCTCGGAAGCTAAGCAGAGCAGGGCCTGGTTAGTACCTGGATGGAAGACCGCCTGGGAATCCCAGGTGCCGTAAGCTTTTTCACTTCTCTCTCCGAAAGCCGCCCAGCGCCGCAGATTGTACACCTACACAATTGTAAAAAGTATTTCACATTGTAGAAGAGATGCAATAGGAAGAAGATGAAAGGTGGCTTACGTCCATACCATCGTCAGGCCATTTGAGGTGGCGGGGACTGCAATGGCCATCCACCGATTGGCTGGGACTCCTGGGCGGGTCTTCTCTAGTCCATCCAATTTTCGGCATAGGATGTCACAGCCTTCTTTGCATACCCTTATTTAACCCACACAAAGATGCCAACGGCAGGCGTGACATAATTTTTTGACGCATTATAAAGGATTAGGAAAAAGATAAAAAGCAGCTTACGGCCATACCTCTCTGGTTCCGCCCGATCTCGTCTGATCTCGGAAGCTAAGCAGAGCAGGGCCTGGTTAGTACCTGGATGGAAGACCGCCTGGGAATCCCAGGTGCCGTAAGCTTTTTCACTTCTCTCTGAAAGCCGCCGAGCGCCGCAGATTGTACACCTACAAATTACAAAAAGTATATCACATTGTCGAAGAGATGCATGTTTAGTGTTGTTTTAACGTTGGATATATAAGGAACTTAGACAATATCATCAAAATTGATTCCGTTTCATGGTTGCTAAATTAGTGTTGATCAACATTTAACAATTGGCCTACTTTTGTTTGTAATTTAGCCGTTGAAATACAGGTGCTAACCCAACATGTTAGAATTGCCAGTGAAGAAAAGTAAAGTTACCTTCAGGTTTTAGGAACCTCTCTTGCCAATCCTAAGAACTGCTTCAATTTTAGAAAAAGAAACTCTTCTGATTATCTTTGACACGTTTTAAAGGATTAGGAAAAAGATAAAAAGCAGCTTACGGCCATACCTCTCTGGTTCCGCCCGATCTCGTCTGATCTCGGAAGCTAAGCAGAGCAGGGCCTGGTTAGTACCTGGATGGAAGACCGCCTGGGAATCCCAGGTGCCGTAAGCTTTTCACTTCTCTCTGAAAGCTGCCGAGCGCCGCAGATTGTACACCTACAAATTACAAAAAGTACATCACATTGTCGAAGAGATGCATGTTTAGTGTTGTTTTAACGTTGGATATATAAGGAACTTAGACAATATCATCAAAATTGATTCCGTTTCATGGTTGCTAAATTAGTGTTGATCAACATTTAACAATTGGCATACTTTTGTTTGTAATTTAGCCGTTGAAATACAGGTGCTAACCCAACATGTTAGAATTGCCAGTGAAGAAAAGTAAAGTTACCTTCAGGTTTTAGGAACCTCTCTTGCCAATCCTAAGAACTGCTTCAATTTTAGAAAAAGAAACTCTTCTGATTATCTTTGACACGTTCTAAAGGATTAGGAAAAAGATAAAAAGCAGCTTACGGCCATACCTCTCTGGTTCCGCCCGATCTCGTCTGATCTCGGAAGCTAAGCAGAGCAGGGCCTGGTTAGTACCTGGATGGAAGACCGCCTGGGAATCCCAGGTGCCGTAAGCTTTTTCACTTCTCTCTCCGAAAGCCGCCCAGCGCCGCAGATTGTACACCTACACAATTGTAAAAAGTATTTCACATTGTAGAAGAGATGCAATAGGAAGAAGATGAAAGGTGGCTTACGTCCATACCATCGTCAGGCCATTTGAGGTGGCGGGGACTGCAATGGCCATCCACCGATTGGCTGGGACTCCTGGGCGGGTCTTCTCTAGTCCATCCAATTTTCGGCATAGGATGTCACAGCCTTCTTTGCATACCCTTATTTAACCCACACAAAGATGCCAACGGCAGGCGTGACATAATTTTTTGACGCATTATAAAGGATTAGGAAAAAGATAAAAAGCAGCTTACGGCCATACCTCTCTGGTTCCGCCCGATCTCGTCTGATCTCGGAAGCTAAGCAGAGCAGGGCCTGGTTAGTACCTGGATGGAAGACCGCCTGGGAATCCCAGGTGCCGTAAGCTTTTTCACTTCTCTCTGAAAGCCGCCGAGCGCCGCAGATTGTACACCTACAAATTACAAAAAGTATATCACATTGTCGAAGAGATGCATGTTTAGTGTTGTTTTAACGTTGGATATATAAGGAACTTAGACAATATCATCAAAATTGATCCCGTTTCATGGTTGCTAAATTAGTGTTGATCAACATTTAACAATTGGCCTACTTTTGTTTGTAATTTAGCCGTTGAAATACAGGTGCTAACCCAACATGTTAGAATTGCCAGTGAAGAAAAGTAAAGTTACCTTCAGGTTTTAGGAACCTCTCTTGCCAATCCTAAGAACTGCTTCAATTTTAGAAAAAGAAACTCTTCTGTTTATCTTTGACACGTTTTAAAGGATTAGGAAAAAGATAAAAAGCAGCTTACGGCCATACCTCTCTGGTTCCGCCCGATCTCGTCTGATCTCGGAAGCTAAGCAGAGCAGGGCCTGGTTAGTACCTGGATGGAAGACCGCCTGGGAATCCCAGGTGCCGTAAGCTTTTCACTTCTCTCTGAAAGCTGCCGAGCGCCGCAGATTGTACACCTACAAATTACAAAAAGTACATCACATTGTCGAAGAGATGCATGTTTAGTGTTGTTTTAACGTTGGATATATAAGGAACTTAGACAATATCATCAAAATTGATTCCGTTTCATGGTTGCTAAATTAGTGTTGATCAACATTTAACAATTGGCATACTTTTGTTTGTAATTTAGCCGTTGAAATACAGGTGCTAACCCAACATGTTAGAATTGCCAGTGAAGAAAAGTAAAGTTACCTTCAGGTTTTAGGAACCTCTCTTGCCAATCCTAAGAACTGCTTCAATTTTAGAAAAAGAAACTCTTCTGATTATCTTTGACACGTTCTAAAGGATTAGGAAAAAGATAAAAAGCAGCTTACGGCCATACCTCTCTGGTTCCGCCCGATCTCGTCTGATCTCGGAAGCTAAGCAGAGCAGGGCCTGCTTAGTACCTGGATGGAAGACCGCCTGGGAATCCCAGGTGCCGTAAGCTTTTTCACTTCTCTCTGAAAGCCGCCGAGCGCCGCAGATTGTACACCTACAAATTACAAAAAGTATATCACATTGTCGAAGAGATGCATGTTTAGTGTTGTTTTAACGTTGGATATATAAGGAACTTAGACAATATCATCAAAATTGATTCCGTTTCATGGTTGCTAAATTAGTGTTGATCAACATTTAACAATTGGCCTACTTTTGTTTGTAATTTAGCCGTTGAAATACAGGTGCTAACCCAACATGTTAGAATTGCCAGTGAAGAAAAGTAAAGTTACCTTCAGGTTTTAGGAACCTCTCTTGCCAATCCTAAGAACTGCTTCAATTTTAGAAAAAGAAACTCTTCTGATTATCTTTGACACGTTCTAAAGGATTAGGAAAAAGATAAAAAGCAGCTTACGGCCATACCTCTCTGGTTCCGCCCGATCTCGTCTGATCTCGGAAGCTAAGCAGAGCAGGGCCTGGTTAGTACCTGGATGGAAGACCGCCTGGGAATCCCAGGTGCCGTAAGCTTTTTCACTTCTCTCTCCGAAAGCCGCCCAGCGCCGCAGATTGTACACCTACACAATTGTAAAAAGTATTTCACATTGTAGAAGAGATGCAATAGGAAGAAGATGAAAGGTGGCTTACGTCCATACCATCGTCAGGCCATTTGAGGTGGCGGGGACTGCAATGGCCATCCACCGATTGGCTGGGACTCCTGGGCGGGTCTTCTCTAGTCCATCCAATTTTCGGTATAGGATGTCACAGCCTTCTTTGCATACCCTTATTTAACCCACACAAAGATGCCAACGGCAGGCGTGACATAATTTTTTGACGCATTATAAAGGATTAGGAAAAAGATAAAAAGCAGCTTACGGCCATACCTCTCTGGTTCCGCCCGATCTCGTCTGATCTCGGAAGCTAAGCAGAGCAGGGCCTGGTTAGTACCTGGATGGAAGACCGCCTGGGAATCCCAGGTGCCGTAAGCTTTTTCACTTCTCTCTCCGAAAGCCGCCCAGCGCCGCAGATTGTACACCTACACAATTGTAAAAAGTATTTCACATTGTAGAAGAGATGCAATAGGAAGAAGATGAAAGGTGGCTTACGTCCATACCATCGTCAGGCCATTTGAGGTGGCGGGGACTGCAATGGCCATCCACCGATTGGCTGGGACTCCTGGGCGGGTCTTCTCTAGTCCATCCAATTTTCGGCATAGGATGTCACAGCCTTCTTTGCATACCCTTATTTAACCCACACAAAGATGCCAACGGCAGGCGTGACATAATTTTTTGACGCATTATAAAGGATTAGGAAAAAGATAAAAAGCAGCTTACGGCCATACCTCTCTGGTTCCGCCCGATCTCGTCTGATCTCGGAAGCTAAGCAGAGCAGGGCCTGGTTAGTACCTGGATGGAAGACCGCCTGGGAATCCCAGGTGCCGTAAGCTTTTTCACTTCTCTCTGAAAGCCGCCGAGCGCCGCAGATTGTACACCTACAAATTACAAAAAGTATATCACATTGTCGAAGAGATGCATGTTTAGTGTTGTTTTAACGTTGGATATATAAGGAACTTAGACAATATCATCAAAATTGATTCCGTTTCATGGTTGCTAAATTAGTGTTGATCAACATTTAACAATTGGCCTACTTTTGTTTGTAATTTAGCCGTTGAAATACAGGTGCTAACCCAACATGTTAGAATTGCCAGTGAAGAAAAGTAAAGTTACCTTCAGGTTTTAGGAACCTCTCTTGCCAATCCTAAGAACTGCTTCAATTTTAGAAAAAGAAACTCTTCTGATTATCTTTGACACGTTTTAAAGGATTAGGAAAAAGATAAAAAGCAGCGTACGGCCATACCTCTCTGGTTCCGCCCGATTTCGTCTGATCTCGGAAGCTAAGCAGAGCAGGGCCTGGTTAGTACCTGGATGGAAGACCGCCTGGGAATCCCAGGTGCCGTAAGCTTTTTCACTTCTCTCTGAAAGCCGCCGAGCGCCGCAGATTGTACACCTACAAATTACAAAAAGTATATCACATTGTCGAAGAGATGCATGTTTAGTGTTGTTTTAACGTTGGATATATAAGGAACTTAGACAATATCATCAAAATTGATTCCGTTTCATGGTTGCTAAATTAGTGTTGATCAACATTTAACAATTGGCCTACTTTTGTTTGTAATTTAGCCGTTGAAATACAGGTGCTAACCCAACATGTTAGAATTGCAAGTGAAGAAAAGTAAAGTTACCTTCAGGTTTTAGGAACCTCTCTTGCCAATCCTAAGAACTGCTTCAATTTTAGAAAAAGAAACTCTTCTGATTATCTTTGACACGTTTTAAAGGATTAGGAAAAAGATAAAAAGCAGCTTACGACCATACCTCTCTGGTTCCGCCCGATCTCATCTGATCTCGGAAGCTAAGCAGAGCAGGGCCTGGTTAGTACCTGGATGGAAGACCGCCTGGGAATCCCAGGTGCCGTAAGCTTTTTCACTTCTCTCTGAAAGCCGCCGAGCGCCGCAGATTGTACACCTACAAATTACAAAAAGTATATCACATTGTCGAAGAGATGCATGTTTAGTGTTGTTTTAACGTTGGATATATAAGGAACTTAGACAATATCATCAAAATTGATTCCGTTTCATGGTTGCTAAATTAGTGTTGATCAACATTTAACAATTGGCATACTTTTGTTTGTAATTTAGCCGTTGAAATACAGGTGCTAACCCAACATGTTAGAATTGCCAGTGAAGAAAAGTAAAGTTACCTTCAGGTTTTAGGAACCTCTCTTGCCAATCCTAAGAACTGCTTCAATTTTAGAAAAAGAAACTCTTCTGATTATCTTTGACACGTTTTAAAGGATTAGGAAAAAGATAAAAAGCAGCGTACGGCCATACCTCTCTGGTTCCGCCCGATCTCGTCTGATCTCGGAAGCTAAGCAGAGCAGGGCCTGGTTAGTACCTGGATGGAAGACCGCCTGGGGATCCCAGGTGCCGTAAGCTTTTTCTCTTCTCTCTCCGAAAGCCGCCCAGCGCCGCAGATTGTACACCTACACAATTGTAAAAAGTATTTCACATTGTAGAAGAGATGCAATAGGAAGAAGATGAAAGGTGGCTTACGTCCATACCATCGTCAGGCCATTTGAGGTGGCGGGGACTGCAATGGCCATCCACCGATTGGCTGGGACTTCTGGGCGGGTCTTCTCTAGTCCATCCAATTTTCGGCATAGGATGTCACAGCCTTCTTTGCATACCCTTATTTAACCCACACAAAGATGCCAACGGCAGGCGTGACATAATTTTTTGACGCATTATAAAGGATTAGGAAAAAGATAAAAAGCAGCTTACGGCCATACCTCTCTGGTTCCGCCCGATCTCGTCTGATCTCGGAAGTTAAGCAGAGCAGGGCCTGGTTAGTACCTGGATGGAAGACCGCCTGGGAATCCCAGGTGCCGTAAGCTTTTTCACTTCTCTCTGAAAGCCGCCGAGCGCCGCAGATTGTACACCTACAAATTACAAAAAGTACATCACATTGTCGAAGAGATGCATGTTTAGTGTTGTTTTAACGTTGGATATATAAGGAACTTAGACAATATCATCAAAATTGATTCCGTTTCATGGTTGCTAAATTAGTGTTGATCAACATTTAACAATTGGCCTACTTTTGTTTGTAATTTAGCCGTTGAAATACAGGTGCTAACCCAACATGTTAGAATTGCCAGTGAAGAAAAGTAAAGTTACCTTCAGGTTTTAGGAACCTCTCTTGCCAATCCTAAGAACTGCTTCAATTTTAGAAAAAGAAACTCTTCTGATTATCTTTGACACGTTTTAAAGGATTAGGAAAAAGATAAAAAGCAGCTTACGGCCATACCTCTCTGGTTCCGCCCGATCTCGTCTGATCTCGGAAGCTAAGCAGAGCAGGGCCTGGTTAGTACCTGGATGGAAGACCGCCTGGGAATCCCAGGTGCCGTAAGCTTTTTCACTTCTCTCTGAAAGCTGCCGAGCGCCGCAGATTGTACACCTACAAATTACAAAAAGTACATCACATTGTCGAAGAGATGCATGTTTAGTGTTGTTTTAACGTTGGATATATAAGGAACTTAGACAATATCATCAAAATTGATTCCGTTTCATGGTTGCTAAATTAGTGTTGATCAACATTTAACAATTGGCATACTTTTGTTTGTAATTTAGCCGTTGAAATACAGGTGCTAACCCAACATGTTAGAATTGCCAGTGAAGAAAAGTAAAGTTACCTTCAGGTTTTAGGAACCTCTCTTGCCAATCCTAAGAACTGCTTCAATTTTAGAAAAAGAAACTCTTCTGATTATCTTTGACACGTTTTAAAGGATTAGGAAAAAGATAAAAAGCAGCTTACGGCCATACCTCTCTGGTTCCGCCCGATCTCGTCTGATCTCGGAAGCTAAGCAGAGCAGGGCCTGGTTAGTACCTGGATGGAAGACCGCCTGGGAATCCCAGGTGCCGTAAGCTTTTTCACTTCTCTCTGAAAGCTGCCGAGCGCCGCAGATTGTACACCTACAAATTACAAAAAGTACATCACATTGTCGAAGAGATGCATGTTTAGTGTTGTTTTAACGTTGGATATATAAGGAACTTAGACAATATCATCAAAATTGATTCCGTTTCATGGTTGCTAAATTAGTGTTGATCAACATTTAACAATTGGCATACTTTTGTTTGTAATTTAGCCGTTGAAATACAGGTGCTAACCCAACATGTTAGAATTGCCAGTGAAGAAAAGTAAAGTTACCTTCAGGTTTTAGGAACCTCTCTTGCCAATCCTAAGAACTGCTTCAATTTTAGAAAAAGAAACTCTTCTGATTATCTTTGACACGTTTTAAAGGATTAGGAAAAAGATCAAAAGCAGCTTACGGCCATACCTCTCTGGTTCCGCCCGATCTCGTCTGATCTCGGAAGCTAAGCAGAGCAGGGCCTGGTTAGTACCTGGATGGAAGACCGCCTGGGAATCCCAGGTGCCGTAAGCTTTTTCACTTCTCTCTCCGAAAGCCGCCCAGCGCCGCAGATTGTACACCTACACAATTGTAAAAAGTATTTCACATTGTAGAAGAGATGCAATAGGAAGAAGATGAAAGGTGGCTTACGTCCATACCATCGTCAGGCCATTTGAGGTGGCGGGGACTGCAATGGCCATCCACCGATTGGCTGGGACTCCTGGGCGGGTCTTCTCTAGTCCATCCAATTTTCGGTATAGGATGTCACAGCCTTCTTTGCATACCCTTATTTAACCCACACAAAGATGCCAACGGCAGGCGTGACATAATTTTTTGACGCATTATAAAGGATTAGGAAAAAGATAAAAAGCAGCTTACGGCCATACCTCTCTGGTTCCGCCCGATCTCGTCTGATCTCGGAAGCTAAGCAGAGCAGGGCCTGGTTAGTACCTGGATGGAAGACCGCCTGGGAATCCCAGGTGCCGTAAGCTTTTTCACTTCTCTCTGAAAGCCGCCGAGCGCCGCAGATTGTACACCTACAAATTACAAAAAGTATATCACATTGTCGAAGAGATGCATGTTTAGTGTTGTTTTAACGTTGGATATATAAGGAACTTAGACAATATCATCAAAATTGATTCCGTTTCATGGTTGCTAAATTAGTGTTGATCAACATTTAACAATTGGCCTACTTTTGTTTGTAATTTAGCCGTTGAAATACAGGTGCTAACCCAACATGTTAGAATTGCCAGTGAAGAAAAGTAAAGTTACCTTCAGGTTTTAGGAACCTCTCTTGCCAATCCTAAGAACTGCTTCAATTTTAGAAAAAGAAACTCTTCTGATTATCTTTGACACGTTTTAAAGGATTAGGAAAAAGATAAAAAGCAGCTTACGGCCATACCTCTCTGGTTCCGCCCGATCTCGTCTGATCTCGGAAGCTAAGCAGAGCAGGGCCTGGTTAGTACCTGGATGGAAGACCGCCTGGGAATCCCAGGTGCCGTAAGCTTTTTCACTTCTCTCTGAAAGCCGCCGAGCGCCGCAGATTGTACACCTACAAATTACAAAAAGTATATCACATTGTCGAAGAGATGCATGTTTAGTGTTGTTTTAACGTTGGATATATAAGGAACTTAGACAATATCATCAAAATTGATTCCGTTTCATGGTTGCTAAATTAGTGTTGATCAACATTTAACAATTGGCCTACTTTTGTTTGTAATTTAGCCGTTGAAATACAGGTGCTAACCCAACATGTTAGAATTGCCAGTGAAGAAAAGTAAAGTTACCTTCAGGTTTTAGGAACCTCTCTTGCCAATCCTAAGAACTGCTTCAATTTTAGAAAAAGAAACTCTTCTGATTATCTTTGACACGTTTTAAAGGATTAGGAAAAAGATAAAAAGCAGCTTACGGCCATACCTCTCTGGTTCCGCCCGATCTCGTCTGATCTCGGAAGCTAAGCAGAGCAGGGCCTGGTTAGTACCTGGATGGAAGACCGCCTGGGAATCCCAGGTGCCGTAAGCTTTTTCACTTCTCTCTGAAAGCTGCCGAGCGCCGCAGATTGTACACCTACAAATTACAAAAAGTACATCACATTGTCGAAGAGATGCATGTTTAGTGTTGTTTTAACGTTGGATATATAAGGAACTTAGACAATATCATCAAAATTGATTCCGTTTCATGGTTGCTAAATTAGTGTTGATCAACATTTAACAATTGGCATACTTTTGTTTGTAATTTAGCCGTTGAAATACAGGTGCTAACCCAACATGTTAGAATTGCCAGTGAAGAAAAGTAAAGTTACCTTCAGGTTTTAGGAACCTCTCTTGCCAATCCTAAGAACTGCTTCAATTTTAGAAAAAGAAACTCTTCTGATTATCTTTGACACGTTTTAAAGGATTAGGAAAAAGATAAAAAGCAGCTTACGGCCATACCTCTCTGGTTCCGCCCGATCTCGTCTGATCTCGGAAGCTAAGCAGAGCAGGGCCTGGTTAGTACCTGGATGGAAGACCGCCTGGGAATCCCAGGTGCCGTAAGCTTTTTCACTTCTCTCTGAAAGCTGCCGAGCGCCGCAGATTGTACACCTACAAATTACAAAAAGTACATCACATTGTCGAAGAGATGCATGTTTAGTGTTGTTTTAACGTTGGATATATAAGGAACTTAGACAATATCATCAAAATTGATTCCGTTTCATGGTTGCTAAATTAGTGTTGATCAACATTTAACAATTGGCATACTTTTGTTTGTAATTTAGCCGTTGAAATACAGGTGCTAACCCAACATGTTAGAATTGCCAGTGAAGAAAAGTAAAGTTACCTTCAGGTTTTAGGAACCTCTCTTGCCAATCCTAAGAACTGCTTCAATTTTAGAAAAAGAAACTCTTCTGATTATCTTTGACACGTTTTAAAGGATTAGGAAAAAGATCAAAAGCAGCTTACGGCCATACCTCTCTGGTTCCGCCCGATCTCGTCTGATCTCGGAAGCTAAGCAGAGCAGGGCCTGGTTAGTACCTGGATGGAAGACCGCCTGGGAATCCCAGGTGCCGTAAGCTTTTTCACTTCTCTCTCCGAAAGCCGCCCAGCGCCGCAGATTGTACACCTACACAATTGTAAAAAGTATTTCACATTGTAGAAGAGATGCAATAGGAAGAAGATGAAAGGTGGCTTACGTCCATACCATCGTCAGGCCATTTGAGGTGGCGGGGACTGCAATGGCCATCCACCGATTGGCTGGGACTCCTGGGCGGGTCTTCTCTAGTCCATCCAATTTTCGGTATAGGATGTCACAGCCTTCTTTGCATACCCTTATTTAACCCACACAAAGATGCCAACGGCAGGCGTGACATAATTTTTTGACGCATTATAAAGGATTAGGAAAAAGATAAAAAGCAGCTTACGGCCATACCTCTCTGGTTCCGCCCGATCTCGTCTGATCTCGGAAGCTAAGCAGAGCAGGGCCTGGTTAGTACCTGGATGGAAGACCGCCTGGGAATCCCAGGTGCCGTAAGCTTTTTCACTTCTCTCTGAAAGCCGCCGAGCGCCGCAGATTGTACACCTACAAATTACAAAAAGTATATCACATTGTCGAAGAGATGCATGTTTAGTGTTGTTTTAACGTTGGATATATAAGGAACTTAGACAATATCATCAAAATTGATTCCGTTTCATGGTTGCTAAATTAGTGTTGATCAACATTTAACAATTGGCCTACTTTTGTTTGTAATTTAGCCGTTGAAATACAGGTGCTAACCCAACATGTTAGAATTGCCAGTGAAGAAAAGTAAAGTTACCTTCAGGTTTTAGGAACCTCTCTTGCCAATCCTAAGAACTGCTTCAATTTTAGAAAAAGAAACTCTTCTGATTATCTTTGACACGTTTTAAAGGATTAGGAAAAAGATAAAAAGCAGCTTACGGCCATACCTCTCTGGTTCCGCCCGATCTCGTCTGATCTCGGAAGCTAAGCAGAGCAGGGCCTGGTTAGTACCTGGATGGAAGACCGCCTGGGAATCCCAGGTGCCGTAAGCTTTTTCACTTCTCTCTGAAAGCCGCCGAGCGCCGCAGATTGTACACCTACAAATTACAAAAAGTATATCACATTGTCGAAGAGATGCATGTTTAGTGTTGTTTTAACGTTGGATATATAAGGAACTTAGACAATATCATCAAAATTGATTCCGTTTCATGGTTGCTAAATTAGTGTTGATCAACATTTAACAATTGGCATACTTTTGTTTGTAATTTAGCCGTTGAAATACAGGTGCTAACCCAACATGTTAGAATTGCCAGTGAAGAAAAGTAAAGTTACCTTCAGGTTTTAGGAACCTCTCTTGCCAATCCTAAGAACTGCTTCAATTTTAGAAAAAGAAACTCTTCTGATTATCTTTGACACGTTCTAAAGGATTAGGAAAAAGATAAAAAGCAGCTTACGGCCATACCTCTCTGGTTCCGCCCGATCTCGTCTGATCTCGGAAGCTAAGCAGAGCAGGGCCTGCTTAGTACCTGGATGGAAGACCGCCTGGGAATCCCAGGTGCCGTAAGCTTTTTCACTTCTCTCTGAAAGCCGCCGAGCGCCGCAGATTGTACACCTACAAATTACAAAAAGTATATCACATTGTCGAAGAGATGCATGTTTAGTGTTGTTTTAACGTTGGATATATAAGGAACTTAGACAATATCATCAAAATTGATTCCGTTTCATGGTTGCTAAATTAGTGTTGATCAACATTTAACAATTGGCCTACTTTTGTTTGTAATTTAGCCGTTGAAATACAGGTGCTAACCCAACATGTTAGAATTGCCAGTGAAGAAAAGTAAAGTTACCTTCAGGTTTTAGGAACCTCTCTTGCCAATCCTAAGAACTGCTTCAATTTTAGAAAAAGAAACTCTTCTGATTATCTTTGACACGTTTTAAAGGATTAGGAAAAAGATAAAAAGCAGCGTACGGCCATACCTCTCTGGTTCCGCCCGATCTCGTCTGATCTCGGAAGCTAAGCAGAGCAGGGCCTGGTTAGTACCTGGATGGAAGACCGCCTGGGGATCCCAGGTGCCGTAAGCTTTTTCTCTTCTCTCTCCGAAAGCCGCCCAGCGCCGCAGATTGTACACCTACACAATTGTAAAAAGTATTTCACATTGTAGAAGAGATGCAATAGGAAGAAGATGAAAGGTGGCTTACGTCCATACCATCGTCAGGCCATTTGAGGTGGCGGGGACTGCAATGGCCATCCACCGATTGGCTGGGACTTCTGGGCGGGTCTTCTCTAGTCCATCCAATTTTCGGCATAGGATGTCACAGCCTTCTTTGCATACCCTTATTTAACCCACACAAAGATGCCAACGGCAGGCGTGACATAATTTTTTGACGCATTATAAAGGATTAGGAAAAAGATAAAAAGCAGCTTACGGCCATACCTCTCTGGTTCCGCCCGATCTCGTCTGATCTCGGAAGTTAAGCAGAGCAGGGCCTGGTTAGTACCTGGATGGAAGACCGCCTGGGAATCCCAGGTGCCGTAAGCTTTTTCACTTCTCTCTGAAAGCCGCCGAGCGCCGCAGATTGTACACCTACAAATTACAAAAAGTACATCACATTGTCGAAGAGATGCATGTTTAGTGTTGTTTTAACGTTGGATATATAAGGAACTTAGACAATATCATCAAAATTGATTCCGTTTCATGGTTGCTAAATTAGTGTTGATCAACATTTAACAATTGGCATACTTTTGTTTGTAATTTAGCCGTTGAAATACAGGTGCTAACCCAACATGTTAGAATTGCCAGTGAAGAAAAGTAAAGTTACCTTCAGGTTTTAGGAACCTCTCTTGCCAATCCTAAGAACTGCTTCAATTTTAGAAAAAGAAACTTTTCTGATTATCTTTGACACGTTCTAAAGGATTAGGAAAAAGATATTAAAGCAGCTTACGGCCATACCTCTCTGGTTCCGCCCGATCTCGTCTGATCTCGGAAGCTAAGCAGAGCAGGGCCTGGATAGTACCTGGATGGAAGACCGCCTGGGAATCCCAGGTGCCGTAAGCTTTTTCACTTCTCTCTCCGAAAGCCGCCCAGCGCCGCAGATTGTACACCTACACAATTGTAAAAAGTATTTCACATTGTAGAAGAGATGCAATAGGAAGAAGATGAAAGGTGGCTTACGTCCATACCATCGTCAGGCCATTTGAGGTGGCGGGGACTGCAATGGCCATCCACCGATTGGCTGGGACTCCTGGGCGGGTCTTCTCTAGTCCATCCAATTTTCGGCATAGGATGTCACAGCCTTCTTTGCATACCCTTATTTAACCCACACAAAGATGCCAACGGCAGGCGTGACATAATTTTTTGACGCATTATAAAGGATTAGGAAAAAGATAAAAAGCAGCTTACGGCCATACCTCTCTGGTTCCGCCCGATCTCGTCTGATCTCGGAAGCTAAGCAGAGCAGGGCCTGGTTAGTACCTGGATGGAAGACCGCCTGGGAATCCCAGGTGCCGTAAGCTTTTTCACTTTTCTCTGAAAGCCGCCGAGCGCCGCAGATTGTACACCTACAAATTACAAAAAGTATATCACATTGTCGAAGAGATGCATGTTTAGTGTTGTTTTAACGTTGGATATATAAGGAACTTAGACAATATCATCAAAATTGATTCCGTTTCATGGTTGCTAAATTAGTGTTGATCAACATTTAACAATTGGCCTACTTTTGTTTGTAATTTAGCCGTTGAAATACAGGTGCTAACCCAACATGTTAGAATTGCCAGTGAAGAAAAGTAAAGTTACCTTCAGGTTTTAGGAACCTCTCTTGCCAATCCTAAGAACTGCTTCAATTTTAGAAAAAGAAACTCTTCTGATTATCTTTGACACGTTTTAAAGGATTAGGAAAAAGATAAAAAGCAGCGTACGGCCATACCTCTCTAGTTCCGCCCGATTTCGTCTGATCTCGGAAGCTAAGCAGAGCAGGGCCTGGTTAGTACCTGGATGGAAGACCGCCTGGGGATCCCAGGTGCCGTAAGCTTTTTCTCTTCTCTCTCCGAAAGCCGCCCAGCGCCGCAGATTGTACACCTACACAATTGTAAAAAGTATTTCACATTGTAGAAGAGATGCAATAGGAAGAAGATGAAAGGTGGCTTACGTCCATACCATCGTCAGGCCATTTGAGGTGGCGGGGACTGCAATGGCCATCCACCGATTGGCTGGGACTTCTGGGCGGGTCTTCTCTAGTCCATCCAATTTTCGGCATAGGATGTCACAGCCTTCTTTGCATACCCTTATTTAACCCACACAAAGATGCCAACGGCAGGCGTGACATAATTTTTTGACGCATTATAAAGGATTAGGAAAAAGATAAAAAGCAGCTTACGGCCATACCTCTCTGGTTCCGCCCGATCTCGTCTGATCTCGGAAGTTAAGCAGAGCAGGGCCTGGTTAGTACCTGGATGGAAGACCGCCTGGGAATCCCAGGTGCCGTAAGCTTTTTCACTTCTCTCTGAAAGCCGCCGAGCGCCGCAGATTGTACACCTACAAATTACAAAAAGTACATCACATTGTCGAAGAGATGCATGTTTAGTGTTGTTTTAACGTTGGATATATAAGGAACTTAGACAATATCATCAAAATTGATTCCGTTTCATGGTTGCTAAATTAGTGTTGATCAACATTTAACAATTGGCCTACTTTTGTTTGTAATTTAGCCGTTGAAATACAGGTGCTAACCCAACATGTTAGAATTGCCAGTGAAGAAAAGTAAAGTTACCTTCAGGTTTTAGGAACCTCTCTTGCCAATCCTAAGAACTGCTTCAATTTTAGAAAAAGAAACTCTTCTGATTATCTTTGACACGTTTTAAAGGATTAGGAAAAAGATAAAAAGCAGCTTACGGCCATACCTCTCTGGTTCCGCCCGATCTCGTCTGATCTCGGAAGCTAAGCAGAGCAGGGCCTGGTTAGTACCTGGATGGAAGACCGCCTGGGAATCCCAGGTGCCGTAAGCTTTTTCACTTCTCTCTGAAAGCTGCCGAGCGCCGCAGATTGTACACCTACAAATTACAAAAAGTACATCACATTGTCGAAGAGATGCATGTTTAGTGTTGTTTTAACGTTGGATATATAAGGAACTTAGACAATATCATCAAAATTGATTCCGTTTCATGGTTGCTAAATTAGTGTTGATCAACATTTAACAATTGGCATACTTTTGTTTGTAATTTAGCCGTTGAAATACAGGTGCTAACCCAACATGTTAGAATTGCCAGTGAAGAAAAGTAAAGTTACCTTCAGGTTTTAGGAACCTCTCTTGCCAATCCTAAGAACTGCTTCAATTTTAGAAAAAGAAACTCTTCTGATTATCTTTGACACGTTTTAAAGGATTAGGAAAAAGATCAAAAGCAGCTTACGGCCATACCTCTCTGGTTCCGCCCGATCTCGTCTGATCTCGGAAGCTAAGCAGAGCAGGGCCTGGTTAGTACCTGGATGGAAGACCGCCTGGGAATCCCAGGTGCCGTAAGCTTTTTCACTTCTCTCTCCGAAAGCCGCCCAGCGCCGCAGATTGTACACCTACACAATTGTAAAAAGTATTTCACATTGTAGAAGAGATGCAATAGGAAGAAGATGAAAGGTGGCTTACGTCCATACCATCGTCAGGCCATTTGAGGTGGCGGGGACTGCAATGGCCATCCACCGATTGGCTGGGACTCCTGGGCGGGTCTTCTCTAGTCCATCCAATTTTCGGTATAGGATGTCACAGCCTTCTTTGCATACCCTTATTTAACCCACACAAAGATGCCAACGGCAGGCGTGACATAATTTTTTGACGCATTATAAAGGATTAGGAAAAAGATAAAAAGCAGCTTACGGCCATACCTCTCTGGTTCCGCCCGATCTCGTCTGATCTCGGAAGCTAAGCAGAGCAGGGCCTGGTTAGTACCTGGATGGAAGACCGCCTGGGAATCCCAGGTGCCGTAAGCTTTTTCACTTCTCTCTGAAAGCCGCCGAGCGCCGCAGATTGTACACCTACAAATTACAAAAAGTATATCACATTGTCGAAGAGATGCATGTTTAGTGTTGTTTTAACGTTGGATATATAAGGAACTTAGACAATATCATCAAAATTGATTCCGTTTCATGGTTGCTAAATTAGTGTTGATCAACATTTAACAATTGGCCTACTTTTGTTTGTAATTTAGCCGTTGAAATACAGGTGCTAACCCAACATGTTAGAATTGCCAGTGAAGAAAAGTAAAGTTACCTTCAGGTTTTAGGAACCTCTCTTGCCAATCCTAAGAACTGCTTCAATTTTAGAAAAAGAAACTCTTCTGATTATCTTTGACACGTTTTAAAGGATTAGGAAAAAGATAAAAAGCAGCTTACGGCCATACCTCTCTGGTTCCGCCCGATCTCGTCTGATCTCGGAAGCTAAGCAGAGCAGGGCCTGGTTAGTACCTGGATGGAAGACCGCCTGGGAATCCCAGGTGCCGTAAGCTTTTTCACTTCTCTCTGAAAGCCGCCGAGCGCCGCAGATTGTACACCTACAAATTACAAAAAGTATATCACATTGTCGAAGAGATGCATGTTTAGTGTTGTTTTAACGTTGGATATATAAGGAACTTAGACAATATCATCAAAATTGATTCCGTTTCATGGTTGCTAAATTAGTGTTGATCAACATTTAACAATTGGCATACTTTTGTTTGTAATTTAGCCGTTGAAATACAGGTGCTAACCCAACATGTTAGAATTGCCAGTGAAGAAAAGTAAAGTTACCTTCAGGTTTTAGGAACCTCTCTTGCCAATCCTAAGAACTGCTTCAATTTTAGAAAAAGAAACTCTTCTGATTATCTTTGACACGTTCTAAAGGATTAGGAAAAAGATAAAAAGCAGCTTACGGCCATACCTCTCTGGTTCCGCCCGATCTCGTCTGATCTCGGAAGCTAAGCAGAGCAGGGCCTGCTTAGTACCTGGATGGAAGACCGCCTGGGAATCCCAGGTGCCGTAAGCTTTTTCACTTCTCTCTGAAAGCCGCCGAGCGCCGCAGATTGTACACCTACAAATTACAAAAAGTATATCACATTGTCGAAGAGATGCATGTTTAGTGTTGTTTTAACGTTGGATATATAAGGAACTTAGACAATATCATCAAAATTGATTCCGTTTCATGGTTGCTAAATTAGTGTTGATCAACATTTAACAATTGGCCTACTTTTGTTTGTAATTTAGCCGTTGAAATACAGGTGCTAACCCAACATGTTAGAATTGCCAGTGAAGAAAAGTAAAGTTACCTTCAGGTTTTAGGAACCTCTCTTGCCAATCCTAAGAACTGCTTCAATTTTAGAAAAAGAAACTCTTCTGATTATCTTTGACACGTTTTAAAGGATTAGGAAAAAGATAAAAAGCAGCGTACGGCCATACCTCTCTGGTTCCGCCCGATCTCGTCTGATCTCGGAAGCTAAGCAGAGCAGGGCCTGGTTAGTACCTGGATGGAAGACCGCCTGGGGATCCCAGGTGCCGTAAGCTTTTTCTCTTCTCTCTCCGAAAGCCGCCCAGCGCCGCAGATTGTACACCTACACAATTGTAAAAAGTATTTCACATTGTAGAAGAGATGCAATAGGAAGAAGATGAAAGGTGGCTTACGTCCATACCATCGTCAGGCCATTTGAGGTGGCGGGGACTGCAATGGCCATCCACCGATTGGCTGGGACTTCTGGGCGGGTCTTCTCTAGTCCATCCAATTTTCGGCATAGGATGTCACAGCCTTCTTTGCATACCCTTATTTAACCCACACAAAGATGCCAACGGCAGGCGTGACATAATTTTTTGACGCATTATAAAGGATTAGGAAAAAGATAAAAAGCAGCTTACGGCCATACCTCTCTGGTTCCGCCCGATCTCGTCTGATCTCGGAAGTTAAGCAGAGCAGGGCCTGGTTAGTACCTGGATGGAAGACCGCCTGGGAATCCCAGGTGCCGTAAGCTTTTTCACTTCTCTCTGAAAGCCGCCGAGCGCCGCAGATTGTACACCTACAAATTACAAAAAGTACATCACATTGTCGAAGAGATGCATGTTTAGTGTTGTTTTAACGTTGGATATATAAGGAACTTAGACAATATCATCAAAATTGATTCCGTTTCATGGTTGCTAAATTAGTGTTGATCAACATTTAACAATTGGCATACTTTTGTTTGTAATTTAGCCGTTGAAATACAGGTGCTAACCCAACATGTTAGAATTGCCAGTGAAGAAAAGTAAAGTTACCTTCAGGTTTTAGGAACCTCTCTTGCCAATCCTAAGAACTGCTTCAATTTTAGAAAAAGAAACTTTTCTGATTATCTTTGACACGTTCTAAAGGATTAGGAAAAAGATATTAAAGCAGCTTACGGCCATACCTCTCTGGTTCCGCCCGATCTCGTCTGATCTCGGAAGCTAAGCAGAGCAGGGCCTGGTTAGTACCTGGATGGAAGACCGCCTGGGAATCCCAGGTGCCGTAAGCTTTTTCACTTCTCTCTCCGAAAGCCGCCCAGCGCCGCAGATTGTACACCTACACAATTGTAAAAAGTATTTCACATTGTAGAAGAGATGCAATAGGAAGAAGATGAAAGGTGGCTTACGTCCATACCATCGTCAGGCCATTTGAGGTGGCGGGGACTGCAATGGCCATCCACCGATTGGCTGGGACTCCTGGGCGGGTCTTCTCTAGTCCATCCAATTTTCGGCATAGGATGTCACAGCCTTCTTTGCATACCCTTATTTAACCCACACAAAGATGCCAACGGCAGGCGTGACATAATTTTTTGACGCATTATAAAGGATTAGGAAAAAGATAAAAAGCAGCTTACGGCCATACCTCTCTGGTTCCGCCCGATCTCGTCTGATCTCGGAAGCTAAGCAGAGCAGGGCCTGGTTAGTACCTGGATGGAAGACCGCCTGGGAATCCCAGGTGCCGTAAGCTTTTTCACTTCTCTCTGAAAGCCGCCGAGCGCCGCAGATTGTACACCTACAAATTACAAAAAGTATATCACATTGTCGAAGAGATGCATGTTTAGTGTTGTTTTAACGTTGGATATATAAGGAACTTAGACAATATCATCAAAATTGATTCCGTTTCATGGTTGCTAAATTAGTGTTGATCAACATTTAACAATTGGCCTACTTTTGTTTGTAATTTAGCCGTTGAAATACAGGTGCTAACCCAACATGTTAGAATTGCCAGTGAAGAAAAGTAAAGTTACCTTCAGGTTTTAGGAACCTCTCTTGCCAATCCTAAGAACTGCTTCAATTTTAGAAAAAGAAACTCTTCTGATTATCTTTGACACGTTTTAAAGGATTAGGAAAAAGATAAAAAGCAGCTTACGGCCATACCTCTCTGGTTCCGCCCGATCTCGTCTGATCTCGGAAGCTAAGCAGAGCAGGGCCTGGTTAGTACCTGGATGGAAGACCGCCTGGGAATCCCAGGTGCCGTAAGCTTTTTCACTTCTCTCTGAAAGCCGCCGAGCGCCGCAGATTGTACACCTACAAATTACAAAAAGTATATCACATTGTCGAAGAGATGCATGTTTAGTGTTGTTTTAACGTTGGATATATAAGGAACTTAGACAATATCATCAAAATTGATTCCGTTTCATGGTTGCTAAATTAGTGTTGATCAACATTTAACAATTGGCCTACTTTTGTTTGTAATTTAGCCGTTGAAATACAGGTGCTAACCCAACATGTTAGAATTGCCAGTGAAGAAAAGTAAAGTTACCTTCAGGTTTTAGGAACCTCTCTTGCCAATCCTAAGAACTGCTTCAATTTTAGAAAAAGAAACTCTTCTGATTATCTTTGACACGTTTTAAAGGATTAGGAAAAAGATAAAAAGCAGCTTACGGCCATACCTCTCTGGTTCCGCCCGATCTCGTCTGATCTCGGAAGCTAAGCAGAGCAGGGCCTGGTTAGTACCTGGATGGAAGACCGCCTGGGAATCCCAGGTGCCGTAAGCTTTTCACTTCTCTCTGAAAGCTGCCGAGCGCCGCAGATTGTACACCTACAAATTACAAAAAGTACATCACATTGTCGAAGAGATGCATGTTTAGTGTTGTTTTAACGTTGGATATATAAGGAACTTAGACAATATCATCAAAATTGATTCCGTTTCATGGTTGCTAAATTAGTGTTGATCAACATTTAACAATTGGCCTACTTTTGTTTGTAATTTAGCCGTTGAAATACAGGTGCTAACCCAACATGTTAGAATTGCCAGTGAAGAAAAGTAAAGTTACCTTCAGGTTTTAGGAACCTCTCTTGCCAATCCTAAGAACTGCTTCAATTTTAGAAAAAGAAACTCTTCTGATTATCTTTGACACGTTTTAAAGGATTAGGAAAAAGATAAAAAGCAGCTTACGGCCATACCTCTCTGGTTCCGCCCGATCTCGTCTGATCTCGGAAGCTAAGCAGAGCAGGGCCTGGTTAGTACCTGGATGGAAGACCGCCTGGGAATCCCAGGTGCCGTAAGCTTTTCACTTCTCTCTGAAAGCTGCCGAGCGCCGCAGATTGTACACCTACAAATTACAAAAAGTACATCACATTGTCGAAGAGATGCATGTTTAGTGTTGTTTTAACGTTGGATATATAAGGAACTTAGACAATATCATCAAAATTGATTCCGTTTCATGGTTGCTAAATTAGTGTTGATCAACATTTAACAATTGGCATACTTTTGTTTGTAATTTAGCCGTTGAAATACAGGTGCTAACCCAACATGTTAGAATTGCCAGTGAAGAAAAGTAAAGTTACCTTCAGGTTTTAGGAACCTCTCTTGCCAATCCTAAGAACTGCTTCAATTTTAGAAAAAGAAACTCTTCTGATTATCTTTGACACGTTCTAAAGGATTAGGAAAAAGATAAAAAGCAGCTTACGGCCATACCTCTCTGGTTCCGCCCGATCTCGTCTGATCTCGGAAGCTAAGCAGAGCAGGGCCTGGTTAGTACCTGGATGGAAGACCGCCTGGGAATCCCAGGTGCCGTAAGCTTTTTCACTTCTCTCTGAAAGCCGCCGAGCGCCGCAGATTGTACACCTACAAATTACAAAAAGTATATCACATTGTCGAAGAGATGCATGTTTAGTGTTGTTTTAACGTTGGATATATAAGGAACTTAGACAATATCATCAAAATTGATTCCGTTTCATGGTTGCTAAATTAGTGTTGATCAACATTTAACAATTGGCCTACTTTTGTTTGTAATTTAGCCGTTGAAATACAGGTGCTAACCCAACATGTTAGAATTGCCAGTGAAGAAAAGTAAAGTTACCTTCAGGTTTTAGGAACCTCTCTTGCCAATCCTAAGAACTGCTTCAATTTTAGAAAAAGAAACTCTTCTGATTATCTTTGACACGTTTTAAAGGATTAGGAAAAAGATAAAAAGCAGCGTACGGCCATACCTCTCTGGTTCCGCCCGATCTCGTCTGATCTCGGAAGCTAAGCAGAGCAGGGCCTGGTTAGTACCTGGATGGAAGACCGCCTGGGGATCCCAGGTGCCGTAAGCTTTTTCTCTTCTCTCTCCGAAAGCCGCCCAGCGCCGCAGATTGTACACCTACACAATTGTAAAAAGTATTTCACATTGTAGAAGAGATGCAATAGGAAGAAGATGAAAGGTGGCTTACGTCCATACCATCGTCAGGCCATTTGAGGTGGCGGGGACTGCAATGGCCATCCACCGATTGGCTGGGACTTCTGGGCGGGTCTTCTCTAGTCCATCCAATTTTCGGCATAGGATGTCACAGCCTTCTTTGCATACCCTTATTTAACCCACACAAAGATGCCAACGGCAGGCGTGACATAATTTTTTGACGCATTATAAAGGATTAGGAAAAAGATAAAAAGCAGCTTACGGCCATACCTCTCTGGTTCCGCCCGATCTCGTCTGATCTCGGAAGTTAAGCAGAGCAGGGCCTGGTTAGTACCTGGATGGAAGACCGCCTGGGAATCCCAGGTGCCGTAAGCTTTTTCACTTCTCTCTGAAAGCCGCCGAGCGCCGCAGATTGTACACCTACAAATTACAAAAAGTACATCACATTGTCGAAGAGATGCATGTTTAGTGTTGTTTTAACGTTGGATATATAAGGAACTTAGACAATATCATCAAAATTGATTCCGTTTCATGGTTGCTAAATTAGTGTTGATCAACATTTAACAATTGGCCTACTTTTGTTTGTAATTTAGCCGTTGAAATACAGGTGCTAACCCAACATGTTAGAATTGCCAGTGAAGAAAAGTAAAGTTACCTTCAGGTTTTAGGAACCTCTCTTGCCAATCCTAAGAACTGCTTCAATTTTAGAAAAAGAAACTCTTCTGATTATCTTTGACACGTTTTAAAGGATTAGGAAAAAGATCAAAAGCAGCTTACGGCCATACCTCTCTGGTTCCGCCCGATCTCGTCTGATCTCGGAAGCTAAGCAGAGCAGGGCCTGGTTAGTACCTGGATGGAAGACCGCCTGGGAATCCCAGGTGCCGTAAGCTTTTTCACTTCTCTCTCCGAAAGCCGCCCAGCGCCGCAGATTGTACACCTACACAATTGTAAAAAGTATTTCACATTGTAGAAGAGATGCAATAGGAAGAAGATGAAAGGTGGCTTACGTCCATACCATCGTCAGGCCATTTGAGGTGGCGGGGACTGCAATGGCCATCCACCGATTGGCTGGGACTCCTGGGCGGGTCTTCTCTAGTCCATCCAATTTTCGGTATAGGATGTCACAGCCTTCTTTGCATACCCTTATTTAACCCACACAAAGATGCCAACGGCAGGCGTGACATAATTTTTTGACGCATTATAAAGGATTAGGAAAAAGATAAAAAGCAGCTTACGGCCATACCTCTCTGGTTCCGCCCGATCTCGTCTGATCTCGGAAGCTAAGCAGAGCAGGGCCTGGTTAGTACCTGGATGGAAGACCGCCTGGGAATCCCAGGTGCCGTAAGCTTTTTCACTTCTCTCTGAAAGCCGCCGAGCGCCGCAGATTGTACACCTACAAATTACAAAAAGTATATCACATTGTCGAAGAGATGCATGTTTAGTGTTGTTTTAACGTTGGATATATAAGGAACTTAGACAATATCATCAAAATTGATTCCGTTTCATGGTTGCTAAATTAGTGTTGATCAACATTTAACAATTGGCCTACTTTTGTTTGTAATTTAGCCGTTGAAATACAGGTGCTAACCCAACATGTTAGAATTGCCAGTGAAGAAAAGTAAAGTTACCTTCAGGTTTTAGGAACCTCTCTTGCCAATCCTAAGAACTGCTTCAATTTTAGAAAAAGAAACTCTTCTGATTATCTTTGACACGTTTTAAAGGATTAGGAAAAAGATAAAAAGCAGCTTACGGCCATACCTCTCTGGTTCCGCCCGATCTCGTCTGATCTCGGAAGCTAAGCAGAGCAGGGCCTGGTTAGTACCTGGATGGAAGACCGCCTGGGAATCCCAGGTGCCGTAAGCTTTTTCACTTCTCTCTGAAAGCCGCCGAGCGCCGCAGATTGTACACCTACAAATTACAAAAAGTATATCACATTGTCGAAGAGATGCATGTTTAGTGTTGTTTTAACGTTGGATATATAAGGAACTTAGACAATATCATCAAAATTGATTCCGTTTCATGGTTGCTAAATTAGTGTTGATCAACATTTAACAATTGGCCTACTTTTGTTTGTAATTTAGCCGTTGAAATACAGGTGCTAACCCAACATGTTAGAATTGCCAGTGAAGAAAAGTAAAGTTACCTTCAGGTTTTAGGAACCTCTCTTGCCAATCCTAAGAACTGCTTCAATTTTAGAAAAAGAAACTCTTCTGATTATCTTTGACACGTTTTAAAGGATTAGGAAAAAGATAAAAAGCAGCTTACGGCCATACCTCTCTGGTTCCGCCCGATCTCGTCTGATCTCGGAAGCTAAGCAGAGCAGGGCCTGGTTAGTACCTGGATGGAAGACCGCCTGGGAATCCCAGGTGCCGTAAGCTTTTTCACTTCTCTCTGAAAGCCGCCGAGCGCCGCAGATTGTACACCTACAAATTACAAAAAGTATATCACATTGTCGAAGAGATGCATGTTTAGTGTTGTTTTAACGTTGGATATATAAGGAACTTAGACAATATCATCAAAATTGATTCCGTTTCATGGTTGCTAAATTAGTGTTGATCAACATTTAACAATTGGCCTACTTTTGTTTGTAATTTAGCCGTTGAAATACAGGTGCTAACCCAACATGTTAGAATTGCCAGTGAAGAAAAGTAAAGTTACCTTCAGGTTTTAGGAACCTCTCTTGCCAATCCTAAGAACTGCTTCAATTTTAGAAAAAGAAACTCTTCTGATTATCTTTGACACGTTTTAAAGGATTAGGAAAAAGATAAAAAGCAGCTTACGGCCATACCTCTCTGGTTCCGCCCGATCTCGTCTGATCTCGGAAGCTAAGCAGAGCAGGGCCTGGTTAGTACCTGGATGGAAGACCGCCTGGGAATCCCAGGTGCCGTAAGCTTTTCACTTCTCTCTGAAAGCTGCCGAGCGCCGCAGATTGTACACCTACAAATTACAAAAAGTACATCACATTGTCGAAGAGATGCATGTTTAGTGTTGTTTTAACGTTGGATATATAAGGAACTTAGACAATATCATCAAAATTGATTCCGTTTCATGGTTGCTAAATTAGTGTTGATCAACATTTAACAATTGGCCTACTTTTGTTTGTAATTTAGCCGTTGAAATACAGGTGCTAACCCAACATGTTAGAATTGCCAGTGAAGAAAAGTAAAGTTACCTTCAGGTTTTAGGAACCTCTCTTGCCAATCCTAAGAACTGCTTCAATTTTAGAAAAAGAAACTCTTCTGATTATCTTTGACACGTTTTAAAGGATTAGGAAAAAGATAAAAAGCAGCTTACGGCCATACCTCTCTGGTTCCGCCCGATCTCGTCTGATCTCGGAAGCTAAGCAGAGCAGGGCCTGGTTAGTACCTGGATGGAAGACCGCCTGGGAATCCCAGGTGCCGTAAGCTTTTCACTTCTCTCTGAAAGCTGCCGAGCGCCGCAGATTGTACACCTACAAATTACAAAAAGTACATCACATTGTCGAAGAGATGCATGTTTAGTGTTGTTTTAACGTTGGATATATAAGGAACTTAGACAATATCATCAAAATTGATTCCGTTTCATGGTTGCTAAATTAGTGTTGATCAACATTTAACAATTGGCATACTTTTGTTTGTAATTTAGCCGTTGAAATACAGGTGCTAACCCAACATGTTAGAATTGCCAGTGAAGAAAAGTAAAGTTACCTTCAGGTTTTAGGAACCTCTCTTGCCAATCCTAAGAACTGCTTCAATTTTAGAAAAAGAAACTCTTCTGATTATCTTTGACACGTTCTAAAGGATTAGGAAAAAGATAAAAAGCAGCTTACGGCCATACCTCTCTGGTTCCGCCCGATCTCGTCTGATCTCGGAAGCTAAGCAGAGCAGGGCCTGGTTAGTACCTGGATGGAAGACCGCCTGGGAATCCCAGGTGCCGTAAGCTTTTTCACTTCTCTCTGAAAGCCGCCGAGCGCCGCAGATTGTACACCTACAAATTACAAAAAGTATATCACATTGTCGAAGAGATGCATGTTTAGTGTTGTTTTAACGTTGGATATATAAGGAACTTAGACAATATCATCAAAATTGATTCCGTTTCATGGTTGCTAAATTAGTGTTGATCAACATTTAACAATTGGCCTACTTTTGTTTGTAATTTAGCCGTTGAAATACAGGTGCTAACCCAACATGTTAGAATTGCCAGTGAAGAAAAGTAAAGTTACCTTCAGGTTTTAGGAACCTCTCTTGCCAATCCTAAGAACTGCTTCAATTTTAGAAAAAGAAACTCTTCTGATTATCTTTGACACGTTTTAAAGGATTAGGAAAAAGATAAAAAGCAGCGTACGGCCATACCTCTCTGGTTCCGCCCGATCTCGTCTGATCTCGGAAGCTAAGCAGAGCAGGGCCTGGTTAGTACCTGGATGGAAGACCGCCTGGGGATCCCAGGTGCCGTAAGCTTTTTCTCTTCTCTCTCCGAAAGCCGCCCAGCGCCGCAGATTGTACACCTACACAATTGTAAAAAGTATTTCACATTGTAGAAGAGATGCAATAGGAAGAAGATGAAAGGTGGCTTACGTCCATACCATCGTCAGGCCATTTGAGGTGGCGGGGACTGCAATGGCCATCCACCGATTGGCTGGGACTTCTGGGCGGGTCTTCTCTAGTCCATCCAATTTTCGGCATAGGATGTCACAGCCTTCTTTGCATACCCTTATTTAACCCACACAAAGATGCCAACGGCAGGCGTGACATAATTTTTTGACGCATTATAAAGGATTAGGAAAAAGATAAAAAGCAGCTTACGGCCATACCTCTCTGGTTCCGCCCGATCTCGTCTGATCTCGGAAGTTAAGCAGAGCAGGGCCTGGTTAGTACCTGGATGGAAGACCGCCTGGGAATCCCAGGTGCCGTAAGCTTTTTCACTTCTCTCTGAAAGCCGCCGAGCGCCGCAGATTGTACACCTACAAATTACAAAAAGTACATCACATTGTCGAAGAGATGCATGTTTAGTGTTGTTTTAACGTTGGATATATAAGGAACTTAGACAATATCATCAAAATTGATTCCGTTTCATGGTTGCTAAATTAGTGTTGATCAACATTTAACAATTGGCCTACTTTTGTTTGTAATTTAGCCGTTGAAATACAGGTGCTAACCCAACATGTTAGAATTGCCAGTGAAGAAAAGTAAAGTTACCTTCAGGTTTTAGGAACCTCTCTTGCCAATCCTAAGAACTGCTTCAATTTTAGAAAAAGAAACTCTTCTGATTATCTTTGACACGTTTTAAAGGATTAGGAAAAAGATAAAAAGCAGCTTACGGCCATACCTCTCTGGTTCCGCCCGATCTCGTCTGATCTCGGAAGCTAAGCAGAGCAGGGCCTGGTTAGTACCTGGATGGAAGACCGCCTGGGAATCCCAGGTGCCGTAAGCTTTTTCACTTCTCTCTGAAAGCTGCCGAGCGCCGCAGATTGTACACCTACAAATTACAAAAAGTACATCACATTGTCGAAGAGATGCATGTTTAGTGTTGTTTTAACGTTGGATATATAAGGAACTTAGACAATATCATCAAAATTGATTCCGTTTCATGGTTGCTAAATTAGTGTTGATCAACATTTAACAATTGGCATACTTTTGTTTGTAATTTAGCCGTTGAAATACAGGTGCTAACCCAACATGTTAGAATTGCCAGTGAAGAAAAGTAAAGTTACCTTCAGGTTTTAGGAACCTCTCTTGCCAATCCTAAGAACTGCTTCAATTTTAGAAAAAGAAACTCTTCTGATTATCTTTGACACGTTTTAAAGGATTAGGAAAAAGATCAAAAGCAGCTTACGGCCATACCTCTCTGGTTCCGCCCGATCTCGTCTGATCTCGGAAGCTAAGCAGAGCAGGGCCTGGTTAGTACCTGGATGGAAGACCGCCTGGGAATCCCAGGTGCCGTAAGCTTTTTCACTTCTCTCTCCGAAAGCCGCCCAGCGCCGCAGATTGTACACCTACACAATTGTAAAAAGTATTTCACATTGTAGAAGAGATGCAATAGGAAGAAGATGAAAGGTGGCTTACGTCCATACCATCGTCAGGCCATTTGAGGTGGCGGGGACTGCAATGGCCATCCACCGATTGGCTGGGACTCCTGGGCGGGTCTTCTCTAGTCCATCCAATTTTCGGTATAGGATGTCACAGCCTTCTTTGCATACCCTTATTTAACCCACACAAAGATGCCAACGGCAGGCGTGACATAATTTTTTGACGCATTATAAAGGATTAGGAAAAAGATAAAAAGCAGCTTACGGCCATACCTCTCTGGTTCCGCCCGATCTCGTCTGATCTCGGAAGCTAAGCAGAGCAGGGCCTGGTTAGTACCTGGATGGAAGACCGCCTGGGAATCCCAGGTGCCGTAAGCTTTTTCACTTCTCTCTGAAAGCCGCCGAGCGCCGCAGATTGTACACCTACAAATTACAAAAAGTATATCACATTGTCGAAGAGATGCATGTTTAGTGTTGTTTTAACGTTGGATATATAAGGAACTTAGACAATATCATCAAAATTGATTCCGTTTCATGGTTGCTAAATTAGTGTTGATCAACATTTAACAATTGGCCTACTTTTGTTTGTAATTTAGCCGTTGAAATACAGGTGCTAACCCAACATGTTAGAATTGCCAGTGAAGAAAAGTAAAGTTACCTTCAGGTTTTAGGAACCTCTCTTGCCAATCCTAAGAACTGCTTCAATTTTAGAAAAAGAAACTCTTCTGATTATCTTTGACACGTTCTAAAGGATTAGGAAAAAGATAAAAAGCAGCTTACGGCCATACCTCTCTGGTTCCGCCCGATCTCGTCTGATCTCGGAAGCTAAGCAGAGCAGGGCCTGCTTAGTACCTGGATGGAAGACCGCCTGGGAATCCCAGGTGCCGTAAGCTTTTTCACTTCTCTCTGAAAGCCGCCGAGCGCCGCAGATTGTACACCTACAAATTACAAAAAGTATATCACATTGTCGAAGAGATGCATGTTTAGTGTTGTTTTAACGTTGGATATATAAGGAACTTAGACAATATCATCAAAATTGATTCCGTTTCATGGTTGCTAAATTAGTGTTGATCAACATTTAACAATTGGCCTACTTTTGTTTGTAATTTAGCCGTTGAAATACAGGTGCTAACCCAACATGTTAGAATTGCCAGTGAAGAAAAGTAAAGTTACCTTCAGGTTTTAGGAACCTCTCTTGCCAATCCTAAGAACTGCTTCAATTTTAGAAAAAGAAACTCTTCTGATTATCTTTGACACGTTTTAAAGGATTAGGAAAAAGATAAAAAGCAGCGTACGGCCATACCTCTCTGGTTCCGCCCGATCTCGTCTGATCTCGGAAGCTAAGCAGAGCAGGATCTGGTTAGTACCTGGATGGAAGACCGCCTGGGGATCCCAGGTGCCGTAAGCTTTTTCTCTTCTCTCTCCGAAAGCCGCCCAGCGCCGCAGATTGTACACCTACACAATTGTAAAAAGTATTTCACATTGTAGAAGAGATGCAATAGGAAGAAGATGAAAGGTGGCTTACGTCCATACCATCGTCAGGCCATTTGAGGTGGCGGGGACTGCAATGGCCATCCACCGATTGGCTGGGACTTCTGGGCGGGTCTTCTCTAGTCCATCCAATTTTCGGCATAGGATGTCACAGCCTTCTTTGCATACCCTTATTTAACCCACACAAAGATGCCAACGGCAGGCGTGACATAATTTTTTGACGCATTATAAAGGATTAGGAAAAAGATAAAAAGCAGCTTACGGCCATACCTCTCTGGTTCCGCCCGATCTCGTCTGATCTCGGAAGTTAAGCAGAGCAGGGCCTGGTTAGTACCTGGATGGAAGACCGCCTGGGAATCCCAGGTGCCGTAAGCTTTTTCACTTCTCTCTGAAAGCCGCCGAGCGCCGCAGATTGTACACCTACAAATTACAAAAAGTACATCACATTGTCGAAGAGATGCATGTTTAGTGTTGTTTTAACGTTGGATATATAAGGAACTTAGACAATATCATCAAAATTGATTCCGTTTCATGGTTGCTAAATTAGTGTTGATCAACATTTAACAATTGGCATACTTTTGTTTGTAATTTAGCCGTTGAAATACAGGTGCTAACCCAACATGTTAGAATTGCCAGTGAAGAAAAGTAAAGTTACCTTCAGGTTTTAGGAACCTCTCTTGCCAATCCTAAGAACTGCTTCAATTTTAGAAAAAGAAACTTTTCTGATTATCTTTGACACGTTCTAAAGGATTAGGAAAAAGATATTAAAGCAGCTTACGGCCATACCTCTCTGGTTCCGCCCGATCTCGTCTGATCTCGGAAGCTAAGCAGAGCAGGGCCTGGATAGTACCTGGATGGAAGACCGCCTGGGAATCCCAGGTGCCGTAAGCTTTTTCACTTCTCTCTCCGAAAGCCGCCCAGCGCCGCAGATTGTACACCTACACAATTGTAAAAAGTATTTCACATTGTAGAAGAGATGCAATAGGAAGAAGATGAAAGGTGGCTTACGTCCATACCATCGTCAGGCCATTTGAGGTGGCGGGGACTGCAATGGCCATCCACCGATTGGCTGGGACTCCTGGGCGGGTCTTCTCTAGTCCATCCAATTTTCGGCATAGGATGTCACAGCCTTCTTTGCATACCCTTATTTAACCCACACAAAGATGCCAACGGCAGGCGTGACATAATTTTTTGACGCATTATAAAGGATTAGGAAAAAGATAAAAAGCAGCTTACGGCCATACCTCTCTGGTTCCGCCCGATCTCGTCTGATCTCGGAAGCTAAGCAGAGCAGGGCCTGGTTAGTACCTGGATGGAAGACCGCCTGGGAATCCCAGGTGCCGTAAGCTTTTTCACTTCTCTCTGAAAGCCGCCGAGCGCCGCAGATTGTACACCTACAAATTACAAAAAGTATATCACATTGTCGAAGAGATGCATGTTTAGTGTTGTTTTAACGTTGGATATATAAGGAACTTAGACAATATCATCAAAATTGATTCCGTTTCATGGTTGCTAAATTAGTGTTGATCAACATTTAACAATTGGCCTACTTTTGTTTGTAATTTAGCCGTTGAAATACAGGTGCTAACCCAACATGTTAGAATTGCCAGTGAAGAAAAGTAAAGTTACCTTCAGGTTTTAGGAACCTCTCTTGCCAATCCTAAGAACTGCTTCAATTTTAGAAAAAGAAACTCTTCTGATTATCTTTGACACGTTTTAAAGGATTAGGAAAAAGATAAAAAGCAGCTTACGGCCATACCTCTCTGGTTCCGCCCGATCTCGTCTGATCTCGGAAGCTAAGCAGAGCAGGGCCTGGTTAGTACCTGGATGGAAGACCGCCTGGGAATCCCAGGTGCCGTAAGCTTTTTCACTTCTCTCTGAAAGCCGCCGAGCGCCACAGATTGTACACCTACAAATTACAAAAAGTATATCACATTGTCGAAGAGATGCATGTTTAGTGTTGTTTTAACGTTGGATATATAAGGAACTTAGACAATATCATCAAAATTGATTCCGTTTCATGGTTGCTAAATTAGTGTTGATCAACATTTAACAATTGGCCTACTTTTGTTTGTAATTTAGCCGTTGAAATACAGGTGCTAACCCAACATGTTAGAATTGCCAGTGAAGAAAAGTAAAGTTACCTTCAGGTTTTAGGAACCTCTCTTGCCAATCCTAAGAACTGCTTCAATTTTAGAAAAAGAAACTCTTCTGATTATCTTTGACACGTTTTAAAGGATTAGGAAAAAGATAAAAAGCAGCGTACGGCCATACCTCTCTGGTTCCGCCCGATCTCGTCTGATCTCGGAAGCTAAGCAGAGCAGGATCTGGTTAGTACCTGGATGGAAGACCGCCTGGGGATCCCAGGTGCCGTAAGCTTTTTCTCTTCTCTCTCCGAAAGCCGCCCAGCGCCGCAGATTGTACACCTACACAATTGTAAAAAGTATTTCACATTGTAGAAGAGATGCAATAGGAAGAAGATGAAAGGTGGCTTACGTCCATACCATCGTCAGGCCATTTGAGGTGGCGGGGACTGCAATGGCCATCCACCGATTGGCTGGGACTTCTGGGCGGGTCTTCTCTAGTCCATCCAATTTTCGGCATAGGATGTCACAGCCTTCTTTGCATACCCTTATTTAACCCACACAAAGATGCCAACGGCAGGCGTGACATAATTTTTTGACGCATTATAAAGGATTAGGAAAAAGATAAAAAGCAGCTTACGGCCATACCTCTCTGGTTCCGCCCGATCTCGTCTGATCTCGGAAGTTAAGCAGAGCAGGGCCTGGTTAGTACCTGGATGGAAGACCGCCTGGGAATCCCAGGTGCCGTAAGCTTTTTCACTTCTCTCTGAAAGCCGCCGAGCGCCGCAGATTGTACACCTACAAATTACAAAAAGTACATCACATTGTCGAAGAGATGCATGTTTAGTGTTGTTTTAACGTTGGATATATAAGGAACTTAGACAATATCATCAAAATTGATTCCGTTTCATGGTTGCTAAATTAGTGTTGATCAACATTTAACAATTGGCATACTTTTGTTTGTAATTTAGCCGTTGAAATACAGGTGCTAACCCAACATGTTAGAATTGCCAGTGAAGAAAAGTAAAGTTACCTTCAGGTTTTAGGAACCTCTCTTGCCAATCCTAAGAACTGCTTCAATTTTAGAAAAAGAAACTTTTCTGATTATCTTTGACACGTTCTAAAGGATTAGGAAAAAGATATTAAAGCAGCTTACGGCCATACCTCTCTGGTTCCGCCCGATCTCGTCTGATCTCGGAAGCTAAGCAGAGCAGGGCCTGGATAGTACCTGGATGGAAGACCGCCTGGGAATCCCAGGTGCCGTAAGCTTTTTCACTTCTCTCTCCGAAAGCCGCCCAGCGCCGCAGATTGTACACCTACACAATTGTAAAAAGTATTTCACATTGTAGAAGAGATGCAATAGGAAGAAGATGAAAGGTGGCTTACGTCCATACCATCGTCAGGCCATTTGAGGTGGCGGGGACTGCAATGGCCATCCACCGATTGGCTGGGACTCCTGGGCGGGTCTTCTCTAGTCCATCCAATTTTCGGCATAGGATGTCACAGCCTTCTTTGCATACCCTTATTTAACCCACACAAAGATGCCAACGGCAGGCGTGACATAATTTTTTGACGCATTATAAAGGATTAGGAAAAAGATAAAAAGCAGCTTACGGCCATACCTCTCTGGTTCCGCCCGATCTCGTCTGATCTCGGAAGCTAAGCAGAGCAGGGCCTGGTTAGTACCTGGATGGAAGACCGCCTGGGAATCCCAGGTGCCGTAAGCTTTTTCACTTCTCTCTGAAAGCCGCCGAGCGCCGCAGATTGTACACCTACAAATTACAAAAAGTATATCACATTGTCGAAGAGATGCATGTTTAGTGTTGTTTTAACGTTGGATATATAAGGAACTTAGACAATATCATCAAAATTGATTCCGTTTCATGGTTGCTAAATTAGTGTTGATCAACATTTAACAATTGGCCTACTTTTGTTTGTAATTTAGCCGTTGAAATACAGGTGCTAACCCAACATGTTAGAATTGCCAGTGAAGAAAAGTAAAGTTACCTTCAGGTTTTAGGAACCTCTCTTGCCAATCCTAAGAACTGCTTCAATTTTAGAAAAAGAAACTCTTCTGATTATCTTTGACACGTTTTAAAGGATTAGGAAAAAGATAAAAAGCAGCTTACGGCCATACCTCTCTGGTTCCGCCCGATCTCGTCTGATCTCGGAAGCTAAGCAGAGCAGGGCCTGGTTAGTACCTGGATGGAAGACCGCCTGGGAATCCCAGGTGCCGTAAGCTTTTTCACTTCTCTCTGAAAGCCGCCGAGCGCCGCAGATTGTACACCTACAAATTACAAAAAGTATATCACATTGTCGAAGAGATGCATGTTTAGTGTTGTTTTAACGTTGGATATATAAGGAACTTAGACAATATCATCAAAATTGATTCCGTTTCATGGTTGCTAAATTAGTGTTGATCAACATTTAACAATTGGCCTACTTTTGTTTGTAATTTAGCCGTTGAAATACAGGTGCTAACCCAACATGTTAGAATTGCCAGTGAAGAAAAGTAAAGTTACCTTCAGGTTTTAGGAACCTCTCTTGCCAATCCTAAGAACTGCTTCAATTTTAGAAAAAGAAACTCTTCTGATTATCTTTGACACGTTTTAAAGGATTAGGAAAAAGATAAAAAGCAGCTTACGGCCATACCTCTCTGGTTCCGCCCGATCTCGTCTGATCTCGGAAGCTAAGCAGAGCAGGGCCTGGTTAGTACCTGGATGGAAGACCGCCTGGGAATCCCAGGTGCCGTAAGCTTTTCACTTCTCTCTGAAAGCTGCCGAGCGCCGCAGATTGTACACCTACAAATTACAAAAAGTACATCACATTGTCGAAGAGATGCATGTTTAGTGTTGTTTTAACGTTGGATATATAAGGAACTTAGACAATATCATCAAAATTGATTCCGTTTCATGGTTGCTAAATTAGTGTTGATCAACATTTAACAATTGGCCTACTTTTGTTTGTAATTTAGCCGTTGAAATACAGGTGCTAACCCAACATGTTAGAATTGCCAGTGAAGAAAAGTAAAGTTACCTTCAGGTTTTAGGAACCTCTCTTGCCAATCCTAAGAACTGCTTCAATTTTAGAAAAAGAAACTCTTCTGATTATCTTTGACACGTTTTAAAGGATTAGGAAAAAGATAAAAAGCAGCTTACGGCCATACCTCTCTGGTTCCGCCCGATCTCGTCTGATCTCGGAAGCTAAGCAGAGCAGGGCCTGGTTAGTACCTGGATGGAAGACCGCCTGGGAATCCCAGGTGCCGTAAGCTTTTCACTTCTCTCTGAAAGCTGCCGAGCGCCGCAGATTGTACACCTACAAATTACAAAAAGTACATCACATTGTCGAAGAGATGCATGTTTAGTGTTGTTTTAACGTTGGATATATAAGGAACTTAGACAATATCATCAAAATTGATTCCGTTTCATGGTTGCTAAATTAGTGTTGATCAACATTTAACAATTGGCATACTTTTGTTTGTAATTTAGCCGTTGAAATACAGGTGCTAACCCAACATGTTAGAATTGCCAGTGAAGAAAAGTAAAGTTACCTTCAGGTTTTAGGAACCTCTCTTGCCAATCCTAAGAACTGCTTCAATTTTAGAAAAAGAAACTCTTCTGATTATCTTTGACACGTTCTAAAGGATTAGGAAAAAGATAAAAAGCAGCTTACGGCCATACCTCTCTGGTTCCGCCCGATCTCGTCTGATCTCGGAAGCTAAGCAGAGCAGGGCCTGGTTAGTACCTGGATGGAAGACCGCCTGGGAATCCCAGGTGCCGTAAGCTTTTTCACTTCTCTCTGAAAGCCGCCGAGCGCCGCAGATTGTACACCTACAAATTACAAAAAGTATATCACATTGTCGAAGAGATGCATGTTTAGTGTTGTTTTAACGTTGGATATATAAGGAACTTAGACAATATCATCAAAATTGATTCCGTTTCATGGTTGCTAAATTAGTGTTGATCAACATTTAACAATTGGCCTACTTTTGTTTGTAATTTAGCCGTTGAAATACAGGTGCTAACCCAACATGTTAGAATTGCCAGTGAAGAAAAGTAAAGTTACCTTCAGGTTTTAGGAACCTCTCTTGCCAATCCTAAGAACTGCTTCAATTTTAGAAAAAGAAACTCTTCTGATTATCTTTGACACGTTTTAAAGGATTAGGAAAAAGATAAAAAGCAGCGTACGGCCATACCTCTCTGGTTCCGCCCGATCTCGTCTGATCTCGGAAGCTAAGCAGAGCAGGGCCTGGTTAGTACCTGGATGGAAGACCGCCTGGGGATCCCAGGTGCCGTAAGCTTTTTCTCTTCTCTCTCCGAAAGCCGCCCAGCGCCGCAGATTGTACACCTACACAATTGTAAAAAGTATTTCACATTGTAGAAGAGATGCAATAGGAAGAAGATGAAAGGTGGCTTACGTCCATACCATCGTCAGGCCATTTGAGGTGGCGGGGACTGCAATGGCCATCCACCGATTGGCTGGGACTTCTGGGCGGGTCTTCTCTAGTCCATCCAATTTTCGGCATAGGATGTCACAGCCTTCTTTGCATACCCTTATTTAACCCACACAAAGATGCCAACGGCAGGCGTGACATAATTTTTTGACGCATTATAAAGGATTAGGAAAAAGATAAAAAGCAGCTTACGGCCATACCTCTCTGGTTCCGCCCGATCTCGTCTGATCTCGGAAGTTAAGCAGAGCAGGGCCTGGTTAGTACCTGGATGGAAGACCGCCTGGGAATCCCAGGTGCCGTAAGCTTTTTCACTTCTCTCTGAAAGCCGCCGAGCGCCGCAGATTGTACACCTACAAATTACAAAAAGTACATCACATTGTCGAAGAGATGCATGTTTAGTGTTGTTTTAACGTTGGATATATAAGGAACTTAGACAATATCATCAAAATTGATTCCGTTTCATGGTTGCTAAATTAGTGTTGATCAACATTTAACAATTGGCCTACTTTTGTTTGTAATTTTGCCGTTGAAATACAGGTGCTAACCCAACATGTTAGAATTGCCAGTGAAGAAAAGTAAAGTTACCTTCAGGTTTTAGGAACCTCTCTTGCCAATCCTAAGAACTGCTTCAATTTTAGAAAAAGAAACTCTTCTGATTATCTTTGACACGTTTTAAAGGATTAGGAAAAAGATAAAAAGCAGCTTACGGCCATACCTCTCTGGTTCCGCCCGATCTCGTCTGATCTCGGAAGCTAAGCAGAGCAGGGCCTGGTTAGTACCTGGATGGAAGACCGCCTGGGAATCCCAGGTGCCGTAAGCTTTTTCACTTCTCTCTGAAAGCTGCCGAGCGCCGCAGATTGTACACCTACAAATTACAAAAAGTACATTACATTGTCGAAGAGATGCATGTTTAGTGTTGTTTTAACGTTGGATATATAAGGAACTTAGACAATATCATCAAAATTGATTCCGTTTCATGGTTGCTAAATTAGTGTTGATCAACATTTAACAATTGGCATACTTTTGTTTGTAATTTAGCCGTTGAAATACAGGTGCTAACCCAACATGTTAGAATTGCCAGTGAAGAAAAGTAAAGTTACCTTCAGGTTTTAGGAACCTCTCTTGCCAATCCTAAGAACTGCTTCAATTTTAGAAAAAGAAACTCTTCTGATTATCTTTGACACGTTTTAAAGGATTAGGAAAAAGATCAAAAGCAGCTTACGGCCATACCTCTCTGGTTCCGCCCGATCTCGTCTGATCTCGGAAGCTAAGCAGAGCAGGGCCTGGTTAGTACCTGGATGGAAGACCGCCTGGGAATCCCAGGTGCCGTAAGCTTTTTCACTTCTCTCTCCGAAAGCCGCCCAGCGCCGCAGATTGTACACCTACACAATTGTAAAAAGTATTTCACATTGTAGAAGAGATGCAATAGGAAGAAGATGAAAGGTGGCTTACGTCCATACCATCGTCAGGCCATTTGAGGTGGCGGGGACTGCAATGGCCATCCACCGATTGGCTGGGACTCCTGGGCGGGTCTTCTCTAGTCCATCCAATTTTCGGCATAGGATGTCACAGCCTTCTTTGCATACCCTTATTTAACCCACACAAAGATGCCAACGGCAGGCGTGACATAATTTTTTGACGCATTATAAAGGATTAGGAAAAAGATAAAAAGCAGCTTACGGCCATACCTCTCTGGTTCCGCCCGATCTCGTCTGATCTCGGAAGCTAAGCAGAGCAGGGCCTGGTTAGTACCTGGATGGAAGACCGCCTGGGAATCCCAGGTGCCGTAAGCTTTTTCACTTCTCTCTGAAAGCCGCCGAGCGCCGCAGATTGTACACCTACAAATTACAAAAAGTATATCACATTGTCGAAGAGATGCATGTTTAGTGTTGTTTTAACGTTGGATATATAAGGAACTTAGACAATATCATCAAAATTGATTCCGTTTCATGGTTGCTAAATTAGTGTTGATCAACATTTAACAATTGGCATACTTTTGTTTGTAATTTAGCCGTTGAAATACAGGTGCTAACCCAACATGTTAGAATTGCCAGTGAAGAAAAGTAAAGTTACCTTCAGGTTTTAGGAACCTCTCTTGCCAATCCTAAGAACTGCTTCAATTTTAGAAAAAGAAACTCTTCTGATTATCTTTGACACGTTCTAAAGGATTAGGAAAAAGATAAAAAGCAGCTTACGGCCATACCTCTCTGGTTCCGCCCGATCTCGTCTGATCTCGGAAGCTAAGCAGAGCAGGGCCTGGTTAGTACCTGGATGGAAGACCGCCTGGGAATCCCAGGTGCCGTAAGCTTTTTCACTTCTCTCTCCGAAAGCCGCCCAGCGCCGCAGATTGTACACCTACACAATTGTAAAAAGTATTTCACATTGTAGAAGAGATGCAATAGGAAGAAGATGAAAGGTGGCTTACGTCCATACCATCGTCAGGCCATTTGAGGTGGCGGGGACTGCAATGGCCATCCACCGATTGGCTGGGACTCCTGGGCGGGTCTTCTCTAGTCCATCCAATTTTCGGCATAGGATGTCACAGCCTGCTTTGCATACCCTTATTTAACCCACACAAAGATGCCAACGGCAGGCGTGACATAATTTTTTGACGCATTATAAAGGATTAGGAAAAAGATAAAAAGCAGCTTACGGCCATACCTCTCTGGTTCCGCCCGATCTCGTCTGATCTCGGAAGCTAAGCAGAGCAGGGCCTGGTTAGTACCTGGATGGAAGACCGCCTGGGAATCCCAGGTGCCGTAAGCTTTTTCACTTCTCTCTGAAAGCCGCCGAGCGCCGCAGATTGTACACCTACAAATTACAAAAAGTATATCACATTGTCGAAGAGATGCATGTTTAGTGTTGTTTTAACGTTGGATATATAAGGAACTTAGACAATATCATCAAAATTGATTCCGTTTCATGGTTGCTAAATTAGTGTTGATCAACATTTAACAATTGGCCTACTTTTGTTTGTAATTTAGCCGTTGAAATACAGGTGCTAACCCAACATGTTAGAATTGCCAGTGAAGAAAAGTAAAGTTACCTTCAGGTTTTAGGAACCTCTCTTGCCAATCCTAAGAACTGCTTCAATTTTAGAAAAAGAAACTTTTCTGATTATCTTTGACACGTTCTAAAGGATTAGGAAAAAGATATTAAAGCAGCTTACGGCCATACCTCTCTGGTTCCGCCCGATCTCGTCTGATCTCGGAAGCTAAGCAGAGCAGGGCCTGGTTAGTACCTGGATGGAAGACCGCCTGGGAATCCCAGGTGCCGTAAGCTTTTTCACTTCTCTCTCCGAAAGCCGCCCAGCGCCGCAGATTGTACACCTACACAATTGTAAAAAGTATTTCACATTGTAGAAGAGATGCAATAGGAAGAAGATGAAAGGTGGCTTACGTCCATACCATCGTCAGGCCATTTGAGGTGGCGGGGACTGCAATGGCCATCCACCGATTGGCTGGGACTCCTGGGCGGGTCTTCTCTAGTCCATCCAATTTTCGGCATAGGATGTCACAGCCTTCTTTGCATACCCTTATTTAACCCACACAAAGATGCCAACGGCAGGCGTGACATAATTTTTTGACGCATTATAAAGGATTAGGAAAAAGATAAAAAGCAGCTTACGGCCATACCTCTCTGGTTCCGCCCGATCTCGTCTGATCTCGGAAGCTAAGCAGAGCAGGGCCTGGTTAGTACCTGGATGGAAGACCGCCTGGGAATCCCAGGTGCCGTAAGCTTTTTCACTTCTCTCTGAAAGCCGCCGAGCGCCGCAGATTGTACACCTACAAATTACAAAAAGTATATCACATTGTCGAAGAGATGCATGTTTAGTGTTGTTTTAACGTTGGATATATAAGGAACTTAGACAATATCATCAAAATTGATTCCGTTTCATGGTTGCTAAATTAGTGTTGATCAACATTTAACAATTGGCCTACTTTTGTTTGTAATTTAGCCGTTGAAATACAGGTGCTAACCCAACATGTTAGAATTGCCAGTGAAGAAAAGTAAAGTTACCTTCAGGTTTTAGGAACCTCTCTTGCCAATCCTAAGAACTGCTTCAATTTTAGAAAAAGAAACTTTTCTGATTATCTTTGACACGTTCTAAAGGATTAGGAAAAAGATATTAAAGCAGCTTACGGCCATACCTCTCTGGTTCCGCCCGATCTCGTCTGATCTCGGAAGCTAAGCAGAGCAGGGCCTGGTTAGTACCTGGATGGAAGACCGCCTGGGAATCCCAGGTGCCGTAAGCTTTTTCACTTCTCTCTCCGAAAGCCGCCCAGCGCCGCAGATTGTACACCTACACAATTGTAAAAAGTATTTCACATTGTAGAAGAGATGCAATAGGAAGAAGATGAAAGGTGGCTTACGTCCATACCATCGTCAGGCCATTTGAGGTGGCGGGGACTGCAATGGCCATCCACCGATTGGCTGGGACTCCTGGGCGGGTCTTCTCTAGTCCATCCAATTTTCGGCATAGGATGTCACAGCCTTCTTTGCATACCCTTATTTAACCCACACAAAGATGCCAACGGCAGGCGTGACATAATTTTTTGACGCATTATAAAGGATTAGGAAAAAGATAAAAAGCAGCTTACGGCCATACCTCTCTGGTTCCGCCCGATCTCGTCTGATCTCGGAAGCTAAGCAGAGCAGGGCCTGGTTAGTACCTGGATGGAAGACCGCCTGGGAATCCCAGGTGCCGTAAGCTTTTTCACTTCTCTCTGAAAGCTGCCGAGCGCCGCAGATTGTACACCTACAAATTACAAAAAGTACATCACATTGTCGAAGAGATGCATGTTTAGTGTTGTTTTAACGTTGGATATATAAGGAACTTAGACAATATCATCAAAATTGATTCCGTTTCATGGTTGCTAAATTAGTGTTGATCAACATTTAACAATTGGCATACTTTTGTTTGTAATTTAGCCGTTGAAATACAGGTGCTAACCCAACATGTTAGAATTGCCAGTGAAGAAAAGTAAAGTTACCTTCAGGTTTTAGGAACCTCTCTTGCCAATCCTAAGAACTGCTTCAATTTTAGAAAAAGAAACTTTTCTGATTATCTTTGACACGTTCTAAAGGATTAGGAAAAAGATAAAAAGCAGCTTACGGCCATACCTCTCTGGTTCCGCCCGATCTCGTCTGATCTCGGAAGCTAAGCAGAGCAGGGCCTGGTTAGTACCTGGATGGAAGACCGCCTGGGAATCCCAGGTGCCGTAAGCTTTTTCACTTCTCTCTGAAAGCCGCCGAGCGCCGCAGATTGTACACCTACAAATTACAAAAAGTATATCACATTGTCGAAGAGATGCATGTTTAGTGTTGTTTTAACGTTGGATATATAAGGAACTTAGACAATATCATCAAAATTGATTCCGTTTCATGGTTGCTAAATTAGTGTTGATCAACATTTAACAATTGGCCTACTTTTGTTTGTAATTTAGCCGTTGAAATACAGGTGCTAACCCAACATGTTAGAATTGCCAGTGAAGAAAAGTAAAGTTACCTTCAGGTTTTAGGAACCTCTCTTGCCAATCCTAAGAACTGCTTCAATTTTAGAAAAAGAAACTTTTCTGATTATCTTTGACACGTTCTAAAGGATTAGGAAAAAGATATTAAAGCAGCTTACGGCCATACCTCTCTGGTTCCGCCCGATCTCGTCTGATCTCGGAAGCTAAGCAGAGCAGGGCCTGGTTAGTACCTGGATGGAAGACCGCCTGGGAATCCCAGGTGCCGTAAGCTTTTTCACTTCTCTCTCCGAAAGCCGCCCAGCGCCGCAGATTGTACACCTACACAATTGTAAAAAGTATTTCACATTGTAGAAGAGATGCAATAGGAAGAAGATGAAAGGTGGCTTACGTCCATACCATCGTCAGGCCATTTGAGGTGGCGGGGACTGCAATGGCCATCCACCGATTGGCTGGGACTCCTGGGCGGGTCTTCTCTAGTCCATCCAATTTTCGGCATAGGATATCACAGCCTTCTTTGCATACCCTTATTTAACCCACACAAAGATGCCAACGGCAGGCGTGACATAATTTTTTGACGCATTATAAAGGATTAGGAAAAAGATAAAAAGCAGCTTACGGCCATACCTCTCTGGTTCCGCCCGATCTCGTCTGATCTCGGAAGCTAAGCAGAGCAGGGCCTGGTTAGTACCTGGATGGAAGACCGCCTGGGAATCCCAGGTGCCGTAAGCTTTTTCACTTCTCTCTCCGAAAGCCGCCCAGCGCCGCAGATTGTACACCTACACAATTGTAAAAAGTATTTCACATTGTAGAAGAGATGCAATAGGAAGAAGATGAAAGGTGGCTTACGTCCATACCATCGTCAGGCCATTTGAGGTGGCGGGGACTGCAATGGCCATCCACCGATTGGCTGGGACTCCTGGGCGGGTCTTCTCTAGTCCATCCAATTTTCGGCATAGGATGTCACAGCCTTCTTTGCATACCCTTTTTTAACCCACACAAAGATGCCAACGGCAGGCGTGACATAATTTTTTGACGCATTATAAAGGATTAGGAAAAAGATAAAAAGCAGCTTACGGCCATACCTCTCTGGTTCCGCCCGATCTCGTCTGATCTCGGAAGCTAAGCAGAGCAGGGCCTGGTTAGTACCTGGATGGAAGACCGCCTGGGAATCCCAGGTGCCGTAAGCTTTTTCACTTCTCTCTCCGAAAGCCGCCCAGCGCCGCAGATTGTACACCTACACAATTGTAAAAAGTATTTCACATTGTAGAAGAGATGCAATAGGAAGAAGATGAAAGGTGGCTTACGTCCATACCATCGTCAGGCCATTTGAGGTGGCGGGGACTGCAATGGCCATCCACCGATTGGCTGGGACTCCTGGGCGGGTCTTCTCTAGTCCATCCAATTTTCGGCATAGGATGTCACAGCCTTCTTTGCATACCCTTATTTAACCCACACAAAGATGCCAACGGCAGGCGTGACATAATTTTTTGACGCATTATAAAGGATTAGGAAAAAGATAAAAAGCAGCTTACGGCCATACCTCTCTGGTTCCGCCCGATCTCGTCTGATCTCGGAAGCTAAGCAGAGCAGGGCCTGGTTAGTACCTGGATGGAAGACCGCCTGGGAATCCCAGGTGCCGTAAGCTTTTTCACTTCTCTCTGAAAGCCGCCGAGCGCCGCAGATTGTACACCTACAAATTACAAAAAGTATATCACATTGTCGAAGAGATGCATGTTTAGTGTTGTTTTAACGTTGGATATATAAGGAACTTAGACAATATCATCAAAATTGATTCCGTTTCATGGTTGCTAAATTAGTGTTGATCAACATTTAACAATTGGCCTACTTTTGTTTGTAATTTAGCCGTTGAAATACAGGTGCTAACCCAACATGTTAGAATTGCCAGTGAAGAAAAGTAAAGTTACCTTCAGGTTTTAGGAACCTCTCTTGCCAATCCTAAGAACTGCTTCAATTTTAGAAAAAGAAACTTTTCTGATTATCTTTGACACGTTCTAAAGGATTAGGAAAAAGATAAAAAGCAGCTTACGGCCATACCTCTCTGGTTCCGCCCGATCTCGTCTGATCTCGGAAGCTAAGCAGAGCAGGGACTGGTTAGTACCTGGATGGAAGACCGCCTGGGAATCCCAGGTGCCGTAAGCTTTTTCACTTCTCTCTCCGAAAGCCGCCCAGCGCCGCAGATTGTACACCTACACAATTGTAAAAAGTATTTCACATTGTAGAAGAGATGCAATAGGAAGAAGATGAAAGGTGGCTTACGTCCATACCATCGTCAGGCCATTTGAGGTGGCGGGGACTGCAATGGCCATCCACCGATTGGCTGGGACTCCTGGGCGGGTCTTCTCTAGTCCATCCAATTTTCGGCATAGGATGTCACAGCCTTCTTTGCATACCCTTATTTAACCCACACAAAGATGCCAACGGCAGGCGTGACATAATTTTTTGACGCATTATAAAGGATTAGGAAAAAGATAAAAAGCAGCTTACGGCCATACCTCTCTGGTTCCGCCCGATCTCGTCTGATCTCGGAAGCTAAGCAGAGCAGGGCCTGGTTAGTACCTGGATGGAAGACCGCCTGGGAATCCCAGGTGCCGTAAGCTTTTTCACTTCTCTCTGAAAGCCGCCGAGCGCCGCAGATTGTACACCTACAAATTACAAAAAGTATATCACATTGTCGAAGAGATGCATGTTTAGTGTTGTTTTAACGTTGGATATATAAGGAACTTAGACAATATCATCAAAATTGATTCCGTTTCATGGTTGCTAAATTAGTGTTGATCAACATTTAACAATTGGCCTACTTTTGTTTGTAATTTAGCCGTTGAAATACAGGTGCTAACCCAACATGTTAGAATTGCCAGTGAAGAAAAGTAAAGTTACCTTCAGGTTTTAGGAACCTCTCTTGCCAATCCTAAGAACTGCTTCAATTTTAGAAAAAGAAACTCTTCTGATTATCTTTGACACGTTCTAAAGGATTAGGAAAAAGATAAAAAGCAGCTTACGGCCATACCTCTCTGGTTCCGCCCGATCTCGTCTGATCTCGGAAGCTAAGCAGAGCAGGGCCTGGTTAGTACCTGGATGGAAGACCGCCTGGGAATCCCAGGTGCCGTAAGCTTTTCACTTCTCTCTGAAAGCTGCCGAGCGCCGCAGATTGTACACCTACAAATTACAAAAAGTACATCACATTGTCGAAGAGATGCATGTTTAGTGTTGTTTTAACGTTGGATATATAAGGAACTTAGACAATATCATCAAAATTGATTCCGTTTCATGGTTGCTAAATTAGTGTTGATCAACATTTAACAATTGGCATACTTTTGTTTGTAATTTAGCCGTTGAAATACAGGTGCTAACCCAACATGTTAGAATTGCCAGTGAAGAAAAGTAAAGTTACCTTCAGGTTTTAGGAACCTCTCTTGCCAATCCTAAGAACTGCTTCAATTTTAGAAAAAGAAACTTTTCTGATTATCTTTGACACGTTCTAAAGGATTAGGAAAAAGATATTAAAGCAGCTTACGGCCATACCTCTCTGGTTCCGCCCGATCTCGTCTGATCTCGGAAGCTAAGCAGAGCAGGGCCTGGTTAGTACCTGGATGGAAGACCGCCTGGGAATCCCAGGTGCCGTAAGCTTTTTCACTTCTCTCTCCGAAAGCCGCCCAGCGCCGCAGATTGTACACCTACACAATTGTAAAAAGTATTTCACATTGTAGAAGAGATGCAATAGGAAGAAGATGAAAGGTGGCTTACGTCCATACCATCGTCAGGCCATTTGAGGTGGCGGGGACTGCAATGGCCATCCACCGATTGGCTGGGACTCCTGGGCGGGTCTTCTCTAGTCCATCCAATTTTCGGCATAGGATGTCACAGCCTTCTTTGCATACCCTTATTTAACCCACACAAAGATGCCAACGGCAGGCGTGACATAATTTTTTGACGCATTATAAAGGATTAGGAAAAAGATAAAAAGCAGCTTACGGCCATACCTCTCTGGTTCCGCCCGATCTCGTCTGATCTCGGAAGCTAAGCAGAGCAGGGCCTGGTTAGTACCTGGATGGAAGACCGCCTGGGAATCCCAGGTGCCGTAAGCTTTTTCACTTCTCTCTGAAAGCCGCCGAGCGCCGCAGATTGTACACCTACAAATTACAAAAAGTATATCACGTTGTCGAAGAGATGCATGTTTAGTGTTGTTTTAACGTTGGATATATAAGGAACTTAGACAATATCATCAAAATTGATTCCGTTTCATGGTTGCTAAATTAGTGTTGATCAACATTTAACAATTGGCATACTTTTGTTTGTAATTTAGCCGTTGAAATACAGGTGCTAACCCAACATGTTAGAATTGCCAGTGAAGAAAAGTAAAGTTACCTTCAGGTTTTAGGAACCTCTCTTGCCAATCCTAAGAACTGCTTCAATTTTAGAAAAAGAAACTTTTCTGATTATCTTTGACACGTTCTAAAGGATTAGGAAAAAGATATTAAAGCAGCTTACGGCCATACCTCTCTGGTTCCGCCCGATCTCGTCTGATCTCGGAAGCTAAGCAGAGCAGGGCCTGGTTAGTACCTGGATGGAAGACCGCCTGGGAATCCCAGGTGCCGTAAGCTTTTTCACTTCTCTCTGAAAGCCGCCGAGCGCCGCAGATTGTACACCTACAAATTACAAAAAGTATATCACGTTGTCGAAGAGATGCATGTTTAGTGTTGTTTTAACGTTGGATATATAAGGAACTTAGACAATATCATCAAAATTGATTCCGTTTCATGGTTGCTAAATTAGTGTTGATCAACATTTAACAATTGGCATACTTTTGTTTGTAATTTAGCCGTTGAAATACAGGTGCTAACCCAACATGTTAGAATTGCCAGTGAAGAAAAGTAAAGTTACCTTCAGGTTTTAGGAACCTCTCTTGCCAATCCTAAGAACTGCTTCAATTTTAGAAAAAGAAACTTTTCTGATTATCTTTGACACGTTCTAAAGGATTAGGAAAAAGATATTAAAGCAGCTTACGGCCATACCTCTCTGGTTCCGCCCGATCTCGTCTGATCTCGGAAGCTAAGCAGAGCAGGGCCTGGTTAGTACCTGGATGGAAGACCGCCTGGGAATCCCAGGTGCCGTAAGCTTTTTCACTTCTCTCTCCGAAAGCCGCCCAGCGCCGCAGATTGTACACCTACACAATTGTAAAAAGTATTTCACATTGTAGAAGAGATGCAATAGGAAGAAGATGAAAGGTGGCTTACGTCCATACCATCGTCAGGCCATTTGAGGTGGCGGGGACTGCAATGGCCATCCACCGATTGGCTGGGACTCCTGGGCGGGTCTTCTCTAGTCCATCCAATTTTCGGCATAGGATGTCACAGCCTGCTTTGCATACCCTTATTTAACCCACACAAAGATGCCAACGGCAGGCGTGACATAATTTTTTGACGCATTATAAAGGATTAGGAAAAAGATAAAAAGCAGCTTACGGCCATACCTCTCTGGTTCCGCCCGATCTCGTCTGATCTCGGAAGCTAAGCAGAGCAGGGCCTGGTTAGTACCTGGATGGAACACCGCCTGGGAATCCCAGGTGCCGTAAGCTTTTTCACTTCTCTCTGAAAGCCGCCGAGCGCCGCAGATTGTACACCTACAAATTACAAAAAGTATATCACATTGTCGAAGAGATGCATGTTTAGTGTTGTTTTAACGTTGGATATATAAGGAACTTAGACAATATCATCAAAATTGATTCCGTTTCATGGTTGCTAAATTAGTGTTGATCAACATTTAACAATTGGCCTACTTTTGTTTGTAATTTAGCCGTTGAAATACAGGTGCTAACCCAACATGTTAGAATTGCCAGTGAAGAAAAGTAAAGTTACCTTCAGGTTTTAGGAACCTCTCTTGCCAATCCTAAGAACTGCTTCAATTTTAGAAAAAGAAACTCTTCTGATTATCTTTGACACGTTTTAAAGGATTAGGAAAAAGATCAAAAGCAGCTTACGGCCATACCTCTCTGGTTCCGCCCGATCTCGTCTGATCTCGGAAGCTAAGCAGAGCAGGGCCTGGTTAGTACCTGGATGGAAGACCGCCTGGGAATCCCAGGTGCCGTAAGCTTTTTCACTTCTCTCTCCGAAAGCCGCCCAGCGCCGCAGATTGTACACCTACACAATTGTAAAAAGTATTTCACATTGTAGAAGAGATGCAATAGGAAGAAGATGAAAGGTGGCTTACGTCCATACCATCGTCAGGCCATTTGAGGTGGCGGGGACTGCAATGGCCATCCACCGATTGGCTGGGACTCCTGGGCGGGTCTTCTCTAGTCCATCCAATTTTCGGCATAGGATGTCACAGCCTTCTTTGCATACCCTTATTTAACCCACACAAAGATGCCAACGGCAGGCGTGACATAATTTTTTGACGCATTATAAAGGATTAGGAAAAAGATAAAAAGCAGCTTACGGCCATACCTCTCTGGTTCCGCCCGATCTCGTCTGATCTCGGAAGCTAAGCAGAGCAGGGCCTGGTTAGTACCTGGATGGAAGACCGCCTAGGAATCCCAGGTGCCGTAAGCTTTTTCACTTCTCTCTGAAAGCCGCCGAGCGCCGCAGATTGTACACCTACAAATTACAAAAAGTATATCACATTGTCGAAGAGATGCATGTTTAGTGTTGTTTTAACGTTGGATATATAAGGAACTTAGACAATATCATCAAAATTGATTCCGTTTCATGGTTGCTAAATTAGTGTTGATCAACATTTAACAATTGGCATACTTTTGTTTGTAATTTAGCCGTTGAAATACAGGTGCTAACCCAACATGTTAGAATTGCCAGTGAAGAAAAGTAAAGTTACCTTCAGGTTTTAGGAACCTCTCTTGCCAATCCTAAGAACTGCTTCAATTTTAGAAAAAGAAACTCTTCTGATTATCTTTGACACGTTCTAAAGGATTAGGAAAAAGATAAAAAGCAGCTTACGGCCATACCTCTCTGGTTCCGCCCGATCTCGTCTGATCTCGGAAGCTAAGCAGAGCAGGGCCTGGTTAGTACCTGGATGGAAGACCGCCTGGGAATCCCAGGTGCCGTAAGCTTTTTCACTTCTCTCTCCGAAAGCCGCCCAGCGCCGCAGATTGTACACCTACACAATTGTAAAAAGTATTTCACATTGTAGAAGAGATGCAATAGGAAGAAGATGAAAGGTGGCTTACGTCCATACCATCGTCAGGCCATTTGAGGTGGCGGGGACTGCAATGGCCATCCACCGATTGGCTGGGACTCCTGGGCGGGTCTTCTCTAGTCCATCCAATTTTCGGCATAGGATGTCACAGCCTGCTTTGCATACCCTTATTTAACCCACACAAAGATGCCAACGGCAGGCGTGACATAATTTTTTGACGCATTATAAAGGATTAGGAAAAAGATAAAAAGCAGCTTACGGCCATACCTCTCTGGTTCCGCCCGATCTCGTCTGATCTCGGAAGCTAAGCAGAGCAGGGCCTGGTTAGTACCTGGATGGAAGACCGCCTGGGAATCCCAGGTGCCGTAAGCTTTTTCACTTCTCTCTGAAAGCCGCCGAGCGCCGCAGATTGTACACCTACAAATTACAAAAAGTATATCACATTGTCGAAGAGATGCATGTTTAGTGTTGTTTTAACGTTGGATATATAAGGAACTTAGACAATATCATCAAAATTGATTCCGTTTCATGGTTGCTAAATTAGTGTTGATCAACATTTAACAATTGGCCTACTTTTGTTTGTAATTTAGCCGTTGAAATACAGGTGCTAACCCAACATGTTAGAATTGCCAGTGAAGAAAAGTAAAGTTACCTTCAGGTTTTAGGAACCTCTCTTGCCAATCCTAAGAACTGCTTCAATTTTAGAAAAAGAAACTCTTCTGATTATCTTTGACACGTTTTAAAGGATTAGGAAAAAGATCAAAAGCAGCTTACGGCCATACCTCTCTGGTTCCGCCCGATCTCGTCTGATCTCGGAAGCTAAGCAGAGCAGGGCCTGGTTAGTACCTGGATGGAAGACCGCCTGGGAATCCCAGGTGCCGTAAGCTTTTTCACTTCTCTCTCCGAAAGCCGCCCAGCGCCGCAGATTGTACACCTACACAATTGTAAAAAGTATTTCACATTGTAGAAGAGATGCAATAGGAAGAAGATGAAAGGTGGCTTACGTCCATACCATCGTCAAGCCATTTGAGGTGGCGGGGACTGCAATGGCCATCCACCGATTGGCTGGGACTCCTGGGCGGGTCTTCTCTAGTCCATCCAATTTTCGGCATAGGATGTCACAGCCTGCTTTGCATACCCTTATTTAACCCACACAAAGATGCCAACGGCAGGCGTGACATAATTTTTTGACGCATTATAAAGGATTAGGAAAAAGATAAAAAGCAGCTTACGGCCATACCTCTCTGGTTCCGCCCGATCTCGTCTGATCTCGGAAGCTAAGCAGAGCAGGGCCTGGTTAGTACCTGGATGGAAGACCGCCTGGGAATCCCAGGTGCCGTAAGCTTTTTCACTTCTCTCTGAAAGCCGCCGAGCGCCGCAGATTGTACACCTACAAATTACAAAAAGTATATCACATTGTCGAAGAGATGCATGTTTAGTGTTGTTTTAACGTTGGATATATAAGGAACTTAGACAATATCATCAAAATTGATTCCGTTTCATGGTTGCTAAATTAGTGTTGATCAACATTTAACAATTGGCCTACTTTTGTTTGTAATTTAGCCGTTGAAATACAGGTGCTAACCCAACATGTTAGAATTGCCAGTGAAGAAAAGTAAAGTTACCTTCAGGTTTTAGGAACCTCTCTTGCCAATCCTAAGAACTGCTTCAATTTTAGAAAAAGAAACTCTTCTGATTATCTTTGACACGTTTAAAAGGATTAGGAAAAAGATCAAAAGCAGCTTACGGCCATACCTCTCTGGTTCCGCCCGATCTCGTCTGATCTCGGAAGCTAAGCAGAGCAGGGCCTGGTTAGTACCTGGATGGAAGACCGCCTGGGAATCCCAGGTGCCGTAAGCTTTTTCACTTCTCTCTCCGAAAGCCGCCCAGCGCCGCAGATTGTACACCTACACAATTGTAAAAAGTATTTCACATTGTAGAAGAGATGCAATAGGAAGAAGATGAAAGGTGGCTTACGTCCATACCATCGTCAGGCCATTTGAGGTGGCGGGGACTGCAATGGCCATCCACCGATTGGCTGGGACTCCTGGGCGGGTCTTCTCTAGTCCATCCAATTTTCGGCATAGGATGTCACAGCCTGCTTTGCATACCCTTATTTAACCCACACAAAGATGCCAACGGCAGGCGTGACATAATTTTTTGACGCATTATAAAGGATTAGGAAAAAGATAAAAAGCAGCTTACGGCCATACCTCTCTGGTTCCGCCCGATCTCGTCTGATCTCGGAAGCTAAGCAGAGCAGGGCCTGATTAGTACCTGGATGGAAGACCGCCTGGGAATCCCAGGTGCCGTAAGCTTTTTCACTTCTCTCTGAAAGCCGCCGAGCGCCGCAGATTGTACACCTACAAATTACAAAAAGTACATCACATTGTCGAAGAGATGCATGTTTAGTGTTGTTTTAACGTTGGATATATAAGGAACTTAGACAATATCATCAAAATTGATTCCGTTTCATGGTTGCTAAATTAGTGTTGATCAACATTTAACAATTGGCATACTTTTGTTTGTAATTTAGCCGTTGAAATACAGGTGCTAACCCAACATGTTAGAATTGCCAGTGAAGAAAAGTAAAGTTACCTTCAGGTTTTAGGAACCTCTCTTGCCAATCCTAAGAACTGCTTCAATTTTAGAAAAAGAAACTTTTCTGATTATCTTTGACACGTTCTAAAGGATTAGGAAAAAGATATTAAAGCAGCTTACGGCCATACCTCTCTGGTTCCGCCCGATCTCGTCTGATCTCGGAAGCTAAGCAGAGCAGGGCCTGGTTAGTACCTGGATGGAAGACCGCCTGGGAATCCCAGGTGCCGTAAGCTTTTTCACTTCTCTCTCCGAAAGCCGCCCAGCGCCGCAGATTGTACACCTACACAATTGTAAAAAGTATTTCACATTGTAGAAGAGATGCAATAGGAAGAAGATGAAAGGTGGCTTACGTCCATACCATCGTCAGGCCATTTGAGGTGGCGGGGACTGCAATGGCCATCCACCGATTGGCTGGGACTCCTGGGCGGGTCTTCTCTAGTCCATCCAATTTTCGGCATAGGATGTCACAGCCTGCTTTGCATACCCTTATTTAACCCACACAAAGATGCCAACGGCAGGCGTGACATAATTTTTTGACGCATTATAAAGGATTAGGAAAAAGATAAAAAGCAGCTTACGGCCATACCTCTCTGGTTCCGCCCGATCTCGTCTGATCTCGGAAGCTAAGCAGAGCAGGGCCTGGTTAGTACCTGGATGGAAGACCGCCTGGGAATCCCAGGTGCCGTAAGCTTTTTCACTTCTCTCTGAAAGCCGCCGAGCGCCGCAGATTGTACACCTACAAATTACAAAAAGTATATCACATTGTCGAAGAGATGCATGTTTAGTGTTGTTTTAACGTTGGATATATAAGGAACTTAGACAATATCATCAAAATTGATTCCGTTTCATGGTTGCTAAATTAGTGTTGATCAACATTTAACAATTGGCCTACTTTTGTTTGTAATTTAGCCGTTGAAATACAGGTGCTAACCCAACATGTTAGAATTGCCAGTGAAGAAAAGTAAAGTTACCTTCAGGTTTTAGGAACCTCTCTTGCCAATCCTAAGAACTGCTTCAATTTTAGAAAAAGAAACTCTTCTGATTATCTTTGACACGTTTTAAAGGATTAGGAAAAAGATCAAAAGCAGCTTACGGCCATACCTCTCTGGTTCCGCCCGATCTCGTCTGATCTCGGAAGCTAAGCAGAGCAGGGCCTGGTTAGTACCTGGATGGAAGACCGCCTGGGAATCCCAGGTGCCGTAAGCTTTTTCACTTCTCTCTCCGAAAGCCGCCCAGCGCCGCAGATTGTACACCTACACAATTGTAAAAAGTATTTCACATTGTAGAAGAGATGCAATAGGAAGAAGATGAAAGGTGGCTTACGTCCATACCATCGTCAGGCCATTTGAGGTGGCGGGGACTGCAATGGCCATCCACCGATTGGCTGGGACTCCTGGGCGGGTCTTCTCTAGTCCATCCAATTTTCGGCATAGGATATCACAGCCTTCTTTGCATACCCTTATTTAACCCACACAAAGATGCCAACGGCAGGCGTGACATAATTTTTTGACGCATTATAAAGGATTAGGAAAAAGATAAAAAGCAGCTTACGGCCATACCTCTCTGGTTCCGCCCGATCTCGTCTGATCTCGGAAGCTAAGCAGAGCAGGGCCTGGTTAGTACCTGGATGGAAGACCGCCTGGGAATCCCAGGTGCCGTAAGCTTTTTCACTTCTCTCTGAAAGCCGCCGAGCGCCGCAGATTGTACACCTACAAATTACAAAAAGTATATCACATTGTCGAAGAGATGCATGTTTAGTGTTGTTTTAACGTTGGATATATAAGGAACTTAGACAATATCATCAAAATTGATTCCGTTTCATGGTTGCTAAATTAGTGTTGATCAACATTTAACAATTGGCATACTTTTGTTTGTAATTTAGCCGTTGAAATACAGGTGCTAACCCAACATGTTAGAATTGCCAGTGAAGAAAAGTAAAGTTACCTTCAGGTTTTAGGAACCTCTCTTGCCAATCCTAAGAACTGCTTCAATTTTAGAAAAAGAAACTCTTCTGATTATCTTTGACACGTTCTAAAGGATTAGGAAAAAGATAAAAAGCAGCTTACGGCCATACCTCTCTGGTTCCGCCCGATCTCGTCTGATCTCGGAAGCTAAGCAGAGCAGGGCCTGGTTAGTACCTGGATGGAAGACCGCCTGGGAATCCCAGGTGCCGTAAGCTTTTTCACTTCTCTCTCTGAAAGCCGCCCAGCGCCGCAGATTGTACACCTACACAATTGTAAAAAGTATTTCACATTGTAGAAGAGATGCAATAGGAAGAAGATGAAAGGTGGCTTACGTCCATACCATCGTCAGGCCATTTGAGGTGGCGGGGACTGCAATGGCCATCCACCGATTGGCTGGGACTCCTGGGCGGGTCTTCTCTAGTCCATCCAATTTTCGGCATAGGATGTCACAGCCTTCTTTGCATACCCTTATTTAACCCACACAAAGATGCCAACGGCAGGCGTGACATAATTTTTTGACGCATTATAAAGGATTAGGAAAAAGATAAAAAGCAGCTTACGGCCATACCTCTCTGGTTCCGCCCGATCTCGTCTGATCTCGGAAGCTAAGCAGAGCAGGGCCTGGTTAGTACCTGGATGGAAGACCGCCTGGGAATCCCAGGTGCCGTAAGCTTTTCACTTCTCTCTGAAAGCTGCCGAGCGCCGCAGATTGTACACCTACAAATTACAAAAAGTACATCACATTGTCGAAGAGATGCATGTTTAGTGTTGTTTTAACGTTGGATATATAAGGAACTTAGACAATATCATCAAAATTGATTCCGTTTGATGGTTGCTAAATTAGTGTTGATCAACATTTAACAATTGGCATACTTTTGTTTGTAATTTAGCCGTTGAAATACAGGTGCTAACCCAACATGTTTGAATTGCCAGTGAAGAAAAGTAAAGTTACCTTCAGGTTTTAGGAACCTCTCTTGCCAATCCTAAGAACTGCTTCAATTTTAGAAAAAGAAACTCTTCTGATTATCTTTGACACGTTCTAAAGGATTAGGAAAAAGATAAAAAGCAGCTTACGGCCATACCTCTCTGGTTCCGCCCGATCTCGTCTGATCTCGGAAGCTAAGCAGAGCAGGGCCTGGTTAGTACCTGGATGGAAGACCGCCTGGGAATCCCAGGTGCCGTAAGCTTTTTCACTTCTCTCTGAAAGCCGCCGAGCGCCGCAGATTGTACACCTACAAATTACAAAAAGTATATCACATTGTCGAAGAGATGCATGTTTAGTGTTGTTTTAACGTTGGATATATAAGGAACTTAGACAATATCATCAAAATTGATTCCGTTTCATGGTTGCTAAATTAGTGTTGATCAACATTTAACAATTGGCCTACTTTTGTTTGTAATTTAGCCGTTGAAATACAGGTGCTAACCCAACATGTTAGAATTGCCAGTGAAGAAAAGTAAAGTTACCTTCAGGTTTTAGGAACCTCTCTTGCCAATCCTAAGAACTGCTTCAATTTTAGAAAAAGAAACTCTTCTGATTATCTTTGACACGTTTTAAAGGATTAGGAAAAAGATAAAAAGCAGCGTACGGCCATACCTCTCTGGTTCCGCCCGATTTCGTCTGATCTCGGAAGCTAAGCAGAGCAGGGCCTGGTTAGTACCTGGATGGAAGACCGCCTGGGAATCCCAGGTGCCGTAAGCTTTTTCACTTCTCTCTGAAAGCCGCCGAGCGCCGCAGATTGTACACCTACAAATTACAAAAAGTATATCACATTGTCGAAGAGATGCATGTTTAGTGTTGTTTTAACGTTGGATATATAAGGAACTTAGACAATATCATCAAAATTGATTCCGTTTCATGGTTGCTAAATTAGTGTTGATCAACATTTAACAATTGGCCTACTTTTGTTTGTAATTTAGCCGTTGAAATACAGGTGCTAACCCAACATGTTAGAATTGCCAGTGAAGAAAAGTAAAGTTACCTTCAGGTTTTAGGAACCTCTCTTGCCAATCCTAAGAACTGCTTCAATTTTAGAAAAAGAAACTCTTCTGATTATCTTTGACACGTTTTAAAGGATTAGGAAAAAGATAAAAAGCAGCTTACGGCCATACCTCTCTGGTTCCGCCCGATCTCGTCTGATCTCGGAAGCTAAGCAGAGCAGGGCCTGGTTAGTACCTGGATGGAAGACCGCCTGGGAATCCCAGGTGCCGTAAGCTTTTTCACTTCTCTCTGAAAGCTGCCGAGCGCCGCAGATTGTACACCTACAAATTACAAAAAGTACATCACATTGTCGAAGAGATGCATGTTTAGTGTTGTTTTAACGTTGGATATATAAGGAACTTAGACAATATCATCAAAATTGATTCCGTTTCATGGTTGCTAAATTAGTGTTGATCAACATTTAACAATTGGCATACTTTTGTTTGTAATTTAGCCGTTGAAATACAGGTGCTAACCCAACATGGTAGAATTGCCAGTGAAGAAAAGTAAAGTTACCTTCAGGTTTTAGGAACCTCTCTTGCCAATCCTAAGAACTGCTTCAATTTTAGAAAAAGAAACTTTTCTGATTATCTTTGACACGTTCTAAAGGATTAGGAAAAAGATATTAAAGCAGCTTACGGCCATACCTCTCTGGTTCCGCCCGATCTCGTCTGATCTCGGAAGCTAAGCAGAGCAGGGCCTGGTTAGTACCTGGATGGAAGACCGCCTGGGAATCCCAGGTGCCGTAAGCTTTTTCACTTCTCTCTCCGAAAGCCGCCCAGCGCCGCAGATTGTACACCTACACAATTGTAAAAAGTATTTCACATTGTAGAAGAGATGCAATAGGAAGAAGATGAAAGGTGGCTTACGTCCATACCATCGTCAGGCCATTTGAGGTGGCGGGGACTGCAATGGCCATCCACCGATTGGCTGGGACTCCTGGGCGGGTCTTCTCTAGTCCATCCAATTTTCGGCATAGGATGTCACAGCCTGCTTTGCATACCCTTATTTAACCCACACAAAGATGCCAACGGCAGGCGTGACATAATTTTTTGACGCATTATAAAGGATTAGGAAAAAGATAAAAAGCAGCTTACGGCCATACCTCTCTGGTTCCGCCCGATCTCGTCTGATCTCGGAAGCTAAGCAGAGCAGGGCCTGGTTAGTACCTGGATGGAAGACCGCCTGGGAATCCCAGGTGCCGTAAGCTTTTTCACTTCTCTCTGAAAGCCGCCGAGCGCCGCAGATTGTACACCTACAAATTACAAAAAGTATATCACATTGTCGAAGAGATGCATGTTTAGTGTTGTTTTAACGTTGGATATATAAGGAACTTAGACAATATCATCAAAATTGATTCCGTTTCATGGTTGCTAAATTAGTGTTGATCAACATTTAACAATTGGCCTACTTTTGTTTGTAATTTAGCCGTTGAAATACAGGTGCTAACCCAACATGTTAGAATTGCCAGTGAAGAAAAGTAAAGTTACCTTCAGGTTTTAGGAACCTCTCTTGCCAATCCTAAGAACTGCTTCAATTTTAGAAAAAGAAACTCTTCTGATTATCTTTGACACGTTTTAAAGGATTAGGAAAAAGATCAAAAGCAGCTTACGGCCATACCTCTCTGGTTCCGCCCGATCTCGTCTGATCTCGGAAGCTAAGCAGAGCAGGGCCTGGTTAGTACCTGGATGGAAGACCGCCTGGGAATCCCAGGTGCCGTAAGCTTTTTCACTTCTCTCTCCGAAAGCCGCCCAGCGCCGCAGATTGTACACCTACACAATTGTAAAAAGTATTTCACATTGTAGAAGAGATGCAATAGGAAGAAGATGAAAGGTGGCTTACGTCCATACCATCGTCAGGCCATTTGAGGTGGCGGGGACTGCAATGGCCATCCACCGATTGGCTGGGACTCCTGGGCGGGTCTTCTCTAGTCCATCCAATTTTCGGCATAGGATATCACAGCCTTCTTTGCATACCCTTATTTAACCCACACAAAGATGCCAACGGCAGGCGTGACATAATTTTTTGACGCATTATAAAGGATTAGGAAAAAGATAAAAAGCAGCTTACGGCCATACCTCTCTGGTTCCGCCCGATCTCGTCTGATCTCGGAAGCTAAGCAGAGCAGGGCCTGGTTAGTACCTGGATGGAAGACCGCCTGGGAATCCCAGGTGCCGTAAGCTTTTTCACTTCTCTCTGAAAGCCGCCGAGCGCCGCAGATTGTACACCTACAAATTACAAAAAGTATATCACATTGTCGAAGAGATGCATGTTTAGTGTTGTTTTAACGTTGGATATATAAGGAACTTAGACAATATCATCAAAATTGATTCCGTTTCATGGTTGCTAAATTAGTGTTGATCAACATTTAACAATTGGCCTACTTTTGTTTGTAATTTAGCCGTTGAAATACAGGTGCTAACCCAACATGTTAGAATTGCCAGTGAAGAAAAGTAAAGTTACCTTCAGGTTTTAGGAACCTCTCTTGCCAATCCTAAGAACTGCTTCAATTTTAGAAAAAGAAACTCTTCTGATTATCTTTGACACGTTTTAAAGGATTAGGAAAAAGATCAAAAGCAGCTTACGGCCATACCTCTCTGGTTCCGCCCGATCTCGTCTGATCTCGGAAGCTAAGCAGAGCAGGGCCTGGTTAGTACCTGGATGGAAGACCGCCTGGGAATCCCAGGTGCCGTAAGCTTTTTCACTTCTCTCTCCGAAAGCCGCCCAGCGCCGCAGATTGTACACCTACACAATTGTAAAAAGTATTTCACATTGTAGAAGAGATGCAATAGGAAGAAGATGAAAGGTGGCTTACGTCCATACCATCGTCAGGCCATTTGAGGTGGCGGGGACTGCAATGGCCATCCACCGATTGGCTGGGACTCCTGGGCGGGTCTTCTCTAGTCCATCCAATTTTCGGCATAGGATATCACAGCCTTCTTTGCATACCCTTATTTAACCCACACAAAGATGCCAACGGCAGGCGTGACATAATTTTTTGACGCATTATAAAGGATTAGGAAAAAGATAAAAAGCAGCTTACGGCCATACCTCTCTGGTTCCGCCCGATCTCGTCTGATCTCGGAAGCTAAGCAGAGCAGGGCCTGGTTAGTACCTGGATGGAAGACCGCCTGGGAATCCCAGGTGCCGTAAGCTTTTTCACTTCTCTCTGAAAGCCGCCGAGCGCCGCAGATTGTACACCTACAAATTACAAAAAGTATATCACATTGTCGAAGAGATGCATGTTTAGTGTTGTTTTAACGTTGGATATATAAGGAACTTAGACAATATCATCAAAATTGATTCCGTTTCATGGTTGCTAAATTAGTGTTGATCAACATTTAACAATTGGCATACTTTTGTTTGTAATTTAGCCGTTGAAATACAGGTGCTAACCCAACATGTTAGAATTGCCAGTGAAGAAAAGTAAAGTTACCTTCAGGTTTTAGGAACCTCTCTTGCCAATCCTAAGAACTGCTTCAATTTTAGAAAAAGAAACTCTTCTGATTATCTTTGACACGTTCTAAAGGATTAGGAAAAAGATAAAAAGCAGCTTACGGCCATACCTCTCTGGTTCCGCCCGATCTCGTCTGATCTCGGAAGCTAAGCAGAGCAGGGCCTGGTTAGTACCTGGATGGAAGACCGCCTGGGAATCCCAGGTGCCGTAAGCTTTTTCACTTCTCTCTCTGAAAGCCGCCCAGCGCCGCAGATTGTACACCTACACAATTGTAAAAAGTATTTCACATTGTAGAAGAGATGCAATAGGAAGAAGATGAAAGGTGGCTTACGTCCATACCATCGTCAGGCCATTTGAGGTGGCGGGGACTGCAATGGCCATCCACCGATTGGCTGGGACTCCTGGGCGGGTCTTCTCTAGTCCATCCAATTTTCGGCATAGGATGTCACAGCCTTCTTTGCATACCCTTATTTAACCCACACAAAGATGCCAACGGCAGGCGTGACATAATTTTTTGACGCATTATAAAGGATTAGGAAAAAGATAAAAAGCAGCTTACGGCCATACCTCTCTGGTTCCGCCCGATCTCGTCTGATCTCGGAAGCTAAGCAGAGCAGGGCCTGGTTAGTACCTGGATGGAAGACCGCCTGGGAATCCCAGGTGCCGTAAGCTTTTCACTTCTCTCTGAAAGCTGCCGAGCGCCGCAGATTGTACACCTACAAATTACAAAAAGTACATCACATTGTCGAAGAGATGCATGTTTAGTGTTGTTTTAACGTTGGATATATAAGGAACTTAGACAATATCATCAAAATTGATTCCGTTTGATGGTTGCTAAATTAGTGTTGATCAACATTTAACAATTGGCATACTTTTGTTTGTAATTTAGCCGTTGAAATACAGGTGCTAACCCAACATGTTTGAATTGCCAGTGAAGAAAAGTAAAGTTACCTTCAGGTTTTAGGAACCTCTCTTGCCAATCCTAAGAACTGCTTCAATTTTAGAAAAAGAAACTCTTCTGATTATCTTTGACACGTTCTAAAGGATTAGGAAAAAGATAAAAAGCAGCTTACGGCCATACCTCTCTGGTTCCGCCCGATCTCGTCTGATCTCGGAAGCTAAGCAGAGCAGGGCCTGGTTAGTACCTGGATGGAAGACCGCCTGGGAATCCCAGGTGCCGTAAGCTTTTTCACTTCTCTCTGAAAGCCGCCGAGCGCCGCAGATTGTACACCTACAAATTACAAAAAGTATATCACATTGTCGAAGAGATGCATGTTTAGTGTTGTTTTAACGTTGGATATATAAGGAACTTAGACAATATCATCAAAATTGATTCCGTTTCATGGTTGCTAAATTAGTGTTGATCAACATTTAACAATTGGCCTACTTTTGTTTGTAATTTAGCCGTTGAAATACAGGTGCTAACCCAACATGTTAGAATTGCCAGTGAAGAAAAGTAAAGTTACCTTCAGGTTTTAGGAACCTCTCTTGCCAATCCTAAGAACTGCTTCAATTTTAGAAAAAGAAACTCTTCTGATTATCTTTGACACGTTTTAAAGGATTAGGAAAAAGATAAAAAGCAGCGTACGGCCATACCTCTCTGGTTCCGCCCGATTTCGTCTGATCTCGGAAGCTAAGCAGAGCAGGGCCTGGTTAGTACCTGGATGGAAGACCGCCTGGGAATCCCAGGTGCCGTAAGCTTTTTCACTTCTCTCTGAAAGCCGCCGAGCGCCGCAGATTGTACACCTACAAATTACAAAAAGTATATCACATTGTCGAAGAGATGCATGTTTAGTGTTGTTTTAACGTTGGATATATAAGGAACTTAGACAATATCATCAAAATTGATTCCGTTTCATGGTTGCTAAATTAGTGTTGATCAACATTTAACAATTGGCCTACTTTTGTTTGTAATTTAGCCGTTGAAATACAGGTGCTAACCCAACATGTTAGAATTGCCAGTGAAGAAAAGTAAAGTTACCTTCAGGTTTTAGGAACCTCTCTTGCCAATCCTAAGAACTGCTTCAATTTTAGAAAAAGAAACTCTTCTGATTATCTTTGACACGTTTTAAAGGATTAGGAAAAAGATAAAAAGCAGCTTACGGCCATACCTCTCTGGTTCCGCCCGATCTCGTCTGATCTCGGAAGCTAAGCAGAGCAGGGCCTGGTTAGTACCTGGATGGAAGACCGCCTGGGAATCCCAGGTGCCGTAAACTTTTTCACTTCTCTCTGAAAGCTGCCGAGCGCCGCAGATTGTACACCTACAAATTACAAAAAGTACATCACATTGTCGAAGAGATGCATGTTTAGTGTTGTTTTAACGTTGGATATATAAGGAACTTAGACAATATCATCAAAATTGATTCCGTTTCATGGTTGCTAAATTAGTGTTGATCAACATTTAACAATTGGCATACTTTTGTTTGTAATTTAGCCGTTGAAATACAGGTGCTAACCCAACATGGTAGAATTGCCAGTGAAGAAAAGTAAAGTTACCTTCAGGTTTTAGGAACCTCTCTTGCCAATCCTAAGAACTGCTTCAATTTTAGAAAAAGAAACTTTTCTGATTATCTTTGACACGTTCTAAAGGATTAGGAAAAAGATATTAAAGCAGCTTACGGCCATACCTCTCTGGTTCCGCCCGATCTCGTCTGATCTCGGAAGCTAAGCAGATCAGGGCCTGGTTAGTACCTGGATGGAAGACCGCCTGGGAATCCCAGGTGCCGTAAGCTTTTTCACTTCTCTCTCTGAAAGCCGCCCAGCGCCGCAGATTGTACACCTACACAATTGTAAAAAGTATTTCACATTGTAGAAGAGATGCAATAGGAAGAAGATGAAAGGTGGCTTACGTCCATACCATCGTCAGGCCATTTGAGGTGGCGGGGACTGCAATGGCCATCCACCGATTGGCTGGGACTCCTGGGCGGGTCTTCTCTAGTCCATCCAATTTTCGGCATAGGATGTCACAGCCTTCTTTGCATACCCTTATTTAACCCACACAAAGATGCCAACGGCAGGCGTGACATAATTTTTTGACGCATTATAAAGGATTAGGAAAAAGATAAAAAGCAGCTTACGGCCATACCTCTCTGGTTCCGCCCGATCTCGTCTGATCTCGGAAGCTAAGCAGAGCAGGGCTTGGTTAGTACCTGGATGGAAGACCGCCTGGGAATCCCAGGTGCCGTAAGCTTTTTCACTTCTCTCTGAAAGCCGCCGAGCGCCGCAGATTGTACACCTACAAATTACAAAAAGTATATCACATTGTCGAAGAGATGCATGTTTAGTGTTGTTTTAACGTTGGATATATAAGGAACTTAGACAATATCATCAAAATTGATTCCGTTTCATGGTTGCTAAATTAGTGTTGATCAACATTTAACAATTGGCCTACTTTTGTTTGTAATTTAGCCGTTGAAATACAGGTGCTAACCCAACATGTTAGAATTGCCAGTGAAGAAAAGTAAAGTTACCTTCAGGTTTTAGGAACCTCTCTTGCCAATCCTAAGAACTGCTTCAATTTTAGAAAAAGAAACTTTTCTGATTATCTTTGACACGTTCTAAAGGATTAGGAAAAAGATATTAAAGCAGCTTACGGCCATACCTCTCTGGTTCCGCCCGATCTCGTCTGATCTCGGAAGCTAAGCAGAGCAGGGCCTGGTTAGTACCTGGATGGAAGACCGCCTGGGAATCCCAGGTGCCGTAAGCTTTTTCACTTCTCTCTCCGAAAGCCGCCCAGCGCCGCAGATTGTACACCTACACAATTGTAAAAAGTATTTCACATTGTAGAAGAGATGCAATAGGAAGAAGATGAAAGGTGGCTTACGTCCATACCATCGTCAGGCCATTTGAGGTGGCGGGGACTGCAATGGCCATCCACCGATTGGCTGGGACTCCTGGGCGGGTCTTCTCTAGTCCATCCAATTTTCGGTATAGGATGTCACAGCCTTCTTTGCATACCCTTATTTAACCCACACAAAGATGCCAACGGCAGGCGTGACATAATTTTTTGACGCATTATAAAGGATTAGGAAAAAGATAAAAAGCAGCATACGGCCATACCTCTCTGGTTCCGCCCGATCTCGTCTGATCTCGGAAGCTAAGCAGAGCAGGGCCTGGTTAGTACCTGGATGGAAGACCGCCTGGGAATCCCAGGTGCCGTAAGCTTTTTCACTTCTCTCTCCGAAAGCCGCCCAGCGCCGCAGATTGTACACCTACACAATTGTAAAAAGTATTTCACATTGTAGAAGAGATGCAATAGGAAGAAGATGAAAGGTGGCTTACGTCCATACCATCGTCAGGCCATTTGAGGTGGCGGGGACTGCAATGGCCATCCACCGATTGGCTGGGACTCCTGGGCGGGTCTTCTCTAGTCCATCCAATTTTCGGCATAGGATGTCACAGCCTTCTTTGCATACCCTTATTTAACCCACACAAAGATGCCAACGGCAGGCGTGACATAATTTTTTGACGCATTATAAAGGATTAGGAAAAAGATAAAAAGCAGCTTACGACCATACCTCTCTGGTTCCGCCCGATCTCGTCTGATCTCGGAAGCTAAGCAGAGCAGGGCCTGGTTAGTACCTGGATGGAAGACCGCCTGGGAATCCCAGGTGCCGTAAGCTTTTTCACTTCTCTCTCTGAAAGCCGCCCAGCGCCGCAGATTGTACACCTACACAATTGTAAAAAGTATTTCACATTGTAGAAGAGATGCAATAGGAAGAAGATGAAAGGTGGCTTACGTCCATACCATCGTCAGGCCATTTGAGGTGGCGGGGACTGCAATGGCCATCCACCGATTGGCTGGGACTCCTGGGCGGGTCTTCTCTAGTCCATCCAATTTTCGGCATAGGATGTCACAGCCTTCTTTGCATACCCTTATTTAACCCACACAAAGATGCCAACGGCAGGCGTGACATAATTTTTTGACGCATTATAAAGGATTAGGAAAAAGATAAAAAGCAGCTTACGGCCATACCTCTCTGGTTCCGCCCGATCTCGTCTGATCTCGGAAGCTAAGCAGAGCAGGGCCTGGTTAGTACCTGGATGGAAGACCGCCTGGGAATCCCAGGTGCCGTAAGCTTTTTCACTTCTCTCTGAAAGCCGCCGAGCGCCGCAGATTGTACACCTACAAATTACAAAAAGTATATCACATTGTCGAAGAGATGCATGTTTAGTGTTGTTTTAACGTTGGATATATAAGGAACTTAGACAATATCATCAAAATTGATTCCGTTTCATGGTTGCTAAATTAGTGTTGATCAACATTTAACAATTGGCCTACTTTTGTTTGTAATTTAGCCGTTGAAATACAGGTGCTAACCCAACATGTTAGAATTGCCAGTGAAGAAAAGTAAAGTTACCTTCAGGTTTTAGGAACCTCTCTTGCCAATCCTAAGAACTGCTTCAATTTTAGAAAAAGAAACTCTTCTGATTATCTTTGACACGTTTTAAAGGATTAGGAAAAAGATAAAAAGCAGCGTACGGCCATACCTCTCTGGTTCCGCCCGATTTCGTCTGATCTCGGAAGCTAAGCAGAGCAGGGCCTGGTTAGTACCTGGATGGAAGACCGCCTGGGAATCCCAGGTGCCGTAAGCTTTTTCACTTCTCTCTGAAAGCCGCCGAGCGCCGCAGATTGTACACCTACAAATTACAAAAAGTATATCACATTGTCGAAGAGATGCATGTTTAGTGTTGTTTTAACGTTGGATATATAAGGAACTTAGACAATATCATCAAAATTGATTCCGTTTCATGGTTGCTAAATTAGTGTTGATCAACATTTAACAATTGGCCTACTTTTGTTTGTAATTTAGCCGTTGAAATACAGGTGCTAACCCAACATGTTAGAATTGCCAGTGAAGAAAAGTAAAGTTACCTTCAGGTTTTAGGAACCTCTCTTGCCAATCCTAAGAACTGCTTCAATTTTAGAAAAAGAAACTCTTCTGATTATCTTTGACACGTTTTAAAGGATTAGGAAAAAGATAAAAAGCAGCTTACGACCATACCTCTCTGGTTCCGCCCGATCTCATCTGATCTCGGAAGCTAAGCAGAGCAGGGCCTGGTTAGTACCTGGATGGAAGACCGCCTGGGAATCCCAGGTGCCGTAAGCTTTTTCACTTCTCTCTGAAAGCCGCCGAGCGCCGCAGATTGTACACCTACAAATTACAAAAAGTATATCACATTGTCGAAGAGATGCATGTTTAGTGTTGTTTTAACGTTGGATATATAAGGAACTTAGACAATATCATCAAAATTGATTCCGTTTCATGGTTGCTAAATTAGTGTTGATCAACATTTAACAATTGGCATACTTTTGTTTGTAATTTAGCCGTTGAAATACAGGTGCTAACCCAACATGTTAGAATTGCCAGTGAAGAAAAGTAAAGTTACCTTCAGGTTTTAGGAACCTCTCTTGCCAATCCTAAGAACTGCTTCAATTTTAGAAAAAGAAACTTTTCTGATTATCTTTGACACGTTCTAAAGGATTAGGAAAAAGATATTAAAGCAGCTTACGGCCATACCTCTCTGGTTCCGCCCGATCTCGTCTGATCTCGGAAGCTAAGCAGAGCAGGGCCTGGTTAGTACCTGGATGGAAGACCGCCTGGGAATCCCAGGTGCCGTAAGCTTTTTCACTTCTCTCTCCGAAAGCCGCCCAGCGCCGCAGATTGTACACCTACACAATTGTAAAAAGTATTTCACATTGTAGAAGAGATGCAATAGGAAGAAGATGAAAGGTGGCTTACGTCCATACCATCGTCAGGCCATTTGAGGTGGCGGGGACTGCAATGGCCATCCACCGATTGGCTGGGACTCCTGGGCGGGTCTTCTCTAGTCCATCCAATTTTCGGCATAGGATGTCACAGCCTTCTTTGCATACCCTTATTTAACCCACACAAAGATGCCAACGGCAGGCGTGACATAATTTTTTGACGCATTATAAAGGATTAGGAAAAAGATAAAAAGCAGCTTACGGCCATACCTCTCTGGTTCCGCCCGATCTCGTCTGATCTCGGAAGCTAAGCAGAGCAGGGCCTGGTTAGTACCTGGATGGAAGACCGCCTGGGAATCCCAGGTGCCGTAAGCTTTTTCACTTCTCTCTGAAAGCCGCCGAGCGCCGCAGATTGTACACCTACAAATTACAAAAAGTATATCACATTGTCGAAGAGATGCATGTTTAGTGTTGTTTTAACGTTGGATATATAAGGAACTTAGACAATATCATCAAAATTGATTCCGTTTCATGGTTGCTAAATTAGTGTTGATCAACATTTAACAATTGGCCTACTTTTGTTTGTAATTTAGCCGTTGAAATACAGGTGCTAACCCAACATGTTAGAATTGCCAGTGAAGAAAAGTAAAGTTACCTTCAGGTTTTAGGAACCTCTCTTGCCAATCCTAAGAACTGCTTCAATTTTAGAAAAAGAAACTCTTCTGATTATCTTTGACACGTTTTAAAGGATTAGGAAAAAGATAAAAAGCAGCTTACGGCCATACCTCTCTGGTTCCGCCCGATCTCGTCTGATCTCGGAAGCTAAGCAGAGCAGGGCCTGGTTAGTACCTGGATGGAAGACCGCCTGGGAATCCCAGGTGCCGTAAGCTTTTTCACTTCTCTCTCCGAAAGCCGCCCAGCGCCGCAGATTGTACACCTACACAATTGTAAAAAGTATTTCACATTGTAGAAGAGATGCAATAGGAAGAAGATGAAAGGTGGCTTACGTCCATACCATCGTCAGGCCATTTGAGGTGGCGGGGACTGCAATGGCCATCCACCGATTGGCTGGGACTCCTGGGCGGGTCTTCTCTAGTCCATCCAATTTTCGGCATAGGATATCACAGCCTTCTTTGCATACCCTTATTTAACCCACACAAAGATGCCAACGGCAGGCGTGACATAATTTTTTGACGCATTATAAAGGATTAGGAAAAAGATAAAAAGCAGCTTACGGCCATACCTCTCTGGTTCCGCCCGATCTCGTCTGATCTCGGAAGCTAAGCAGAGCAGGGCCTGGTTAGTACCTGGATGGAAGACCGCCTGGGAATCCCAGGTGCCGTAAGCTTTTTCACTTCTCTCTGAAAGCCGCCGAGCGCCGCAGATTGTACACCTACAAATTACAAAAAGTATATCACATTGTCGAAGAGATGCATGTTTAGTGTTGTTTTAACGTTGGATATATAAGGAACTTAGACAATATCATCAAAATTGATTCCGTTTCATGGTTGCTAAATTAGTGTTGATCAACATTTAACAATTGGCCTACTTTTGTTTGTAATTTAGCCGTTGAAATACAGGTGCTAACCCAACATGTTAGAATTGCCAGTGAAGAAAAGTAAAGTTACCTTCAGGTTTTAGGAACCTCTCTTGCCAATCCTAAGAACTGCTTCAATTTTAGAAAAAGAAACTCTTCTGATTATCTTTGACACGTTCTAAAGGATTAGGAAAAAGATAAAAAGCAGCTTACGGCCATACCTCTCTGGTTCCGCCCGATCTCGTCTGATCTCGGAAGCTAAGCAGTGCAGGGCCTGGTTAGTACCTGGATGGAAGACCGCCTGGGAATCCCAGGTGCCGTAAGCTTTTTCACTTCTCTCTGAAAGCCGCCGAGCGCCGCAGATTGTACACCTACAAATTACAAAAAGTATATCACATTGTCGAAGAGATGCATGTTTAGTGTTGTTTTAACGTTGGATATATAAGGAACTTAGACAATATCATCAAAATTGATTCCGTTTCATGGTTGCTAAATTAGTGTTGATCAACATTTAACAATTGGCCTACTTTTGTTTGTAATTTAGCCGTTGAAATACAGGTGCTAACCCAACATGTTAGAATTGCCAGTGAAGAAAAGTAAAGTTACCTTCAGGTTTTAGGAACCTCTCTTGCCAATCCTAAGAACTGCTTCAATTTTAGAAAAAGAAACTCTTCTGATTATCTTTGACACGTTTTAAAGGATTAGGAAAAAGATAAAAAGCAGCGTACGGCCATACCTCTCTGGTTCCGCCCGATTTCGTCTGATCTCGGAAGCTAAGCAGAGCAGGGCCTGGTTAGTACCTGGATGGAAGACCGCCTGGGAATCCCAGGTGCCGTAAGCTTTTTCACTTCTCTCTGAAAGCCGCCGAGCGCCGCAGATTGTACACCTACAAATTACAAAAAGTATATCACATTGTCGAAGAGATGCATGTTTAGTGTTGTTTTAACGTTGGATATATAAGGAACTTAGACAATATCATCAAAATTGATTCCGTTTCATGGTTGCTAAATTAGTGTTGATCAACATTTAACAATTGGCCTACTTTTGTTTGTAATTTAGCCGTTGAAATACAGGTGCTAACCCAACATGTTAGAATTGCCAGTGAAGAAAAGTAAAGTTACCTTCAGGTTTTAGGAACCTCTCTTGCCAATCCTAAGAACTGCTTCAATTTTAGAAAAAGAAACTCTTCTGATTATCTTTGACACGTTTTAAAGGATTAGGAAAAAGATAAAAAGCAGCTTACGACCATACCTCTCTGGTTCCGCCCGATCTCATCTGATCTCGGAAGCTAAGCAGAGCAGGGCCTGGTTAGTACCTGGATGGAAGACCGCCTGGGAATCCCAGGTGCCGTAAGCTTTTTCACTTCTCTCTGAAAGCCGCCGAGCGCCGCAGATTGTACACCTACAAATTACAAAAAGTATATCACATTGTCGAAGAGATGCATGTTTAGTGTTGTTTTAACGTTGGATATATAAGGAACTTAGACAATATCATCAAAATTGATTCCGTTTCATGGTTGCTAAATTAGTGTTGATCAACATTTAACAATTGGCATACTTTTGTTTGTAATTTAGCCGTTGAAATACAGGTGCTAACCCAACATGTTAGAATTGCCAGTGAAGAAAAGTAAAGTTACCTTCAGGTTTTAGGAACCTCTCTTGCCAATCCTAAGAACTGCTTCAATTTTAGAAAAAGAAACTTTTCTGATTATCTTTGACACGTTCTAAAGGATTAGGAAAAAGATATTAAAGCAGCTTACGGCCATACCTCTCTGGTTCCGCCCGATCTCGTCTGATCTCGGAAGCTAAGCAGAGCAGGGCCTGGTTAGTACCTGGATGGAAGACCGCCTGGGAATCCCAGGTGCCGTAAGCTTTTTCACTTCTCTCTCCGAAAGCCGCCCAGCGCCGCAGATTGTACACCTACACAATTGTAAAAAGTATTTCACATTGTAGAAGAGATGCAATAGGAAGAAGATGAAAGGTGGCTTACGTCCATACCATCGTCAGGCCATTTGAGGTGGCGGGGACTGCAATGGCCATCCACCGATTGGCTGGGACTCCTGGGCGGGTCTTCTCTAGTCCATCCAATTTTCGGCATAGGATGTCACAGCCTTCTTTGCATACCCTTATTTAACCCACACAAAGATGCCAACGGCAGGCGTGACATAATTTTTTGACGCATTATAAAGGATTAGGAAAAAGATAAAAAGCAGCTTACGGCCATACCTCTCTGGTTCCGCCCGATCTCGTCTGATCTCGGAAGCTAAGCAGAGCAGGGCCTGGTTAGTACCTGGATGGAAGACCGCCTGGGAATCCCAGGTGCCGTAAGCTTTTTCACTTCTCTCTGAAAGCCGCCGAGCGCCGCAGATTGTACACCTACAAATTACAAAAAGTATATCACATTGTCGAAGAGATGCATGTTTAGTGTTGTTTTAACGTTGGATATATAAGGAACTTAGACAATATCATCAAAATTGATTCCGTTTCATGGTTGCTAAATTAGTGTTGATCAACATTTAACAATTGGCCTACTTTTGTTTGTAATTTAGCCGTTGAAATACAGGTGCTAACCCAACATGTTAGAATTGCCAGTGAAGAAAAGTAAAGTTACCTTCAGGTTTTAGGAACCTCTCTTGCCAATCCTAAGAACTGCTTCAATTTTAGAAAAAGAAACTCTTCTGATTATCTTTGACACGTTTTAAAGGATTAGGAAAAAGATCAAAAGCAGCTTACGGCCATACCTCTCTGGTTCCGCCCGATCTCGTCTGATCTCGGAAGCTAAGCAGAGCAGGGCCTGGTTAGTACCTGGATGGAAGACCGCCTGGGAATCCCAGGTGCCGTAAGCTTTTTCACTTCTCTCTCCGAAAGCCGCCCAGCGCCGCAGATTGTACACCTACACAATTGTAAAAAGTATTTCACATTGTAGAAGAGATGCAATAGGAAGAAGATGAAAGGTGGCTTACGTCCATACCATCGTCAGGCCATTTGAGGTGGCGGGGACTGCAATGGCCATCCACCGATTGGCTGGGACTCCTGGGCGGGTCTTCTCTAGTCCATCCAATTTTCGGCATAGGATGTCACAGCCTTCTTTGCATACCCTTATTTAACCCACACAAAGATGCCAACGGCAGGCGTGACATAATTTTTTGACGCATTATAAAGGATTAGGAAAAAGATAAAAAGCAGCTTACGGCCATACCTCTCTGGTTCCGCCCGATCTCGTCTGATCTCGGAAGCTAAGCAGAGCAGGGCCTGGTTAGTACCTGGATGGAAGACCGCCTGGGAATCCCAGGTGCCGTAAGCTTTTTCACTTCTCTCTGAAAGCCGCCGAGCGCCGCAGATTGTACACCTACAAATTACAAAAAGTATATCACATTGTCGAAGAGATGCATGTTTAGTGTTGTTTTAACGTTGGATATATAAGGAACTTAGACAATATCATCAAAATTGATTCCGTTTCATGGTTGCTAAATTAGTGTTGATCAACATTTAACAATTGGCCTACTTTTGTTTGTAATTTAGCCGTTGAAATACAGGTGCTAACCCAACATGTTAGAATTGCCAGTGAAGAAAAGTAAAGTTACCTTCAGGTTTTAGGAACCTCTCTTGCCAATCCTAAGAACTGCTTCAATTTTAGAAAAAGAAACTCTTCTGATTATCTTTGACACGTTTTAAAGGATTAGGAAAAAGATAAAAAGCAGCTTACGGCCATACCTCTCTGGTTCCGCCCGATCTCGTCTGATCTCGGAAGCTAAGCAGAGCAGGGCCTGGTTAGTACCTGGATGGAAGACCGCCTGGGAATCCCAGGTGCCGTAAGCTTTTTCACTTCTCTCTCCGAAAGCCGCCCAGCGCCGCAGATTGTACACCTACACAATTGTAAAAAGTATTTCACATTGTAGAAGAGATGCAATAGGAAGAAGATGAAAGGTGGCTTACGTCCATACCATCGTCAGGCCATTTGAGGTGGCGGGGACTGCAATGGCCATCCACCGATTGGCTGGGACTCCTGGGCGGGTCTTCTCTAGTCCATCCAATTTTCGGCATAGGATATCACAGCCTTCTTTGCATACCCTTATTTAACCCACACAAAGATGCCAACGGCAGGCGTGACATAATTTTTTGACGCATTATAAAGGATTAGGAAAAAGATAAAAAGCAGCTTACGGCCATACCTCTCTGGTTCCGCCCGATCTCGTCTGATCTCGGAAGCTAAGCAGAGCAGGGCCTGGTTAGTACCTGGATGGAAGACCGCCTGGGAATCCCAGGTGCCGTAAGCTTTTTCACTTCTCTCTGAAAGCCGCCGAGCGCCGCAGATTGTACACCTACAAATTACAAAAAGTATATCACATTGTCGAAGAGATGCATGTTTAGTGTTGTTTTAACGTTGGATATATAAGGAACTTAGACAATATCATCAAAATTGATTCCGTTTCATGGTTGCTAAATTAGTGTTGATCAACATTTAACAATTGGCCTACTTTTGTTTGTAATTTAGCCGTTGAAATACAGGTGCTAACCCAACATGTTAGAATTGCCAGTGAAGAAAAGTAAAGTTACCTTCAGGTTTTAGGAACCTCTCTTGCCAATCCTAAGAACTGCTTCAATTTTAGAAAAAGAAACTCTTCTGATTATCTTTGACACGTTCTAAAGGATTAGGAAAAAGATAAAAAGCAGCTTACGGCCATACCTCTCTGGTTCCGCCCGATCTCGTCTGATCTCGGAAGCTAAGCAGAGCAGGGCCTGGTTAGTACCTGGATGGAAGACCGCCTGGGAATCCCAGGTGCCGTAAGCTTTTTCACTTCTCTCTGAAAGCCGCCGAGCGCCGCAGATTGTACACCTACAAATTACAAAAAGTATATCACATTGTCGAAGAGATGCATGTTTAGTGTTGTTTTAACGTTGGATATATAAGGAACTTAGACAATATCATCAAAATTGATTCCGTTTCATGGTTGCTAAATTAGTGTTGATCAACATTTAACAATTGGCCTACTTTTGTTTGTAATTTAGCCGTTGAAATACAGGTGCTAACCCAACATGTTAGAATTGCCAGTGAAGAAAAGTAAAGTTACCTTCAGGTTTTAGGAACCTCTCTTGCCAATCCTAAGAACTGCTTCAATTTTAGAAAAAGAAACTCTTCTGATTATCTTTGACACGTTTTAAAGGATTAGGAAAAAGATAAAAAGCAGCGTACGGCCATACCTCTCTGGTTCCGCCCGATTTCGTCTGATCTCGGAAGCTAAGCAGAGCAGGGCCTGGTTAGTACCTGGATGGAAGACCGCCTGGGAATCCCAGGTGCCGTAAGCTTTTTCACTTCTCTCTGAAAGCCGCCGAGCGCCGCAGATTGTACACCTACAAATTACAAAAAGTATATCACATTGTCGAAGAGATGCATGTTTAGTGTTGTTTTAACGTTGGATATATAAGGAACTTAGACAATATCATCAAAATTGATTCCGTTTCATGGTTGCTAAATTAGTGTTGATCAACATTTAACAATTGGCCTACTTTTGTTTGTAATTTAGCCGTTGAAATACAGGTGCTAACCCAACATGTTAGAATTGCCAGTGAAGAAAAGTAAAGTTACCTTCAGGTTTTAGGAACCTCTCTTGCCAATCCTAAGAACTGCTTCAATTTTAGAAAAAGAAACTCTTCTGATTATCTTTGACACGTTTTAAAGGATTAGGAAAAAGATAAAAAGCAGCTTACGACCATACCTCTCTGGTTCCGCCCGATCTCATCTGATCTCGGAAGCTAAGCAGAGCAGGGCCTGGTTAGTACCTGGATGGAAGACCGCCTGGGAATCCCAGGTGCCGTAAGCTTTTTCACTTCTCTCTGAAAGCCGCCGAGCGCCGCAGATTGTACACCTACAAATTACAAAAAGTATATCACATTGTCGAAGAGATGCATGTTTAGTGTTGTTTTAACGTTGGATATATAAGGAACTTAGACAATATCATCAAAATTGATTCCGTTTCATGGTTGCTAAATTAGTGTTGATCAACATTTAACAATTGGCATACTTTTGTTTGTAATTTAGCCGTTGAAATACAGGTGCTAACCCAACATGTTAGAATTGCCAGTGAAGAAAAGTAAAGTTACCTTCAGGTTTTAGGAACCTCTCTTGCCAATCCTAAGAACTGCTTCAATTTTAGAAAAAGAAACTTTTCTGATTATCTTTGACACGTTCTAAAGGATTAGGAAAAAGATATTAAAGCAGCTTACGGCCATACCTCTCTGGTTCCGCCCGATCTCGTCTGATCTCGGAAGCTAAGCAGAGCAGGGCCTGGTTAGTACCTGGATGGAAGACCGCCTGGGAATCCCAGGTGCCGTAAGCTTTTTCACTTCTCTCTCCGAAAGCCGCCCAGCGCCGCAGATTGTACACCTACACAATTGTAAAAAGTATTTCACATTGTAGAAGAGATGCAATAGGAAGAAGATGAAAGGTGGCTTACGTCCATACCATCGTCAGGCCATTTGAGGTGGCGGGGACTGCAATGGCCATCCACCGATTGGCTGGGACTCCTGGGCGGGTCTTCTCTAGTCCATCCAATTTTCGGCATAGGATGTCACAGCCTTCTTTGCATACCCTTATTTAACCCACACAAAGATGCCAACGGCAGGCGTGACATAATTTTTTGACGCATTATAAAGGATTAGGAAAAAGATAAAAAGCAGCTTACGGCCATACCTCTCTGGTTCCGCCCGATCTCGTCTGATCTCGGAAGCTAAGCAGAGCAGGGCCTGGTTAGTACCTGGATGGAAGACCGCCTGGGAATCCCAGGTGCCGTAAGCTTTTTCACTTCTCTCTGAAAGCCGCCGAGCGCCGCAGATTGTACACCTACAAATTACAAAAAGTATATCACATTGTCGAAGAGATGCATGTTTAGTGTTGTTTTAACGTTGGATATATAAGGAACTTAGACAATATCATCAAAATTGATTCCGTTTCATGGTTGCTAAATTAGTGTTGATCAACATTTAACAATTGGCCTACTTTTGTTTGTAATTTAGCCGTTGAAATACAGGTGCTAACCCAACATGTTAGAATTGCCAGTGAAGAAAAGTAAAGTTACCTTCAGGTTTTAGGAACCTCTCTTGCCAATCCTAAGAACTGCTTCAATTTTAGAAAAAGAAACTCTTCTGATTATCTTTGACACGTTTTAAAGGATTAGGAAAAAGATAAAAAGCAGCTTACGACCATACCTCTCTGGTTCCGCCCGATCTCATCTGATCTCGGAAGCTAAGCAGAGCAGGGCCTGGTTAGTACCTGGATGGAAGACCGCCTGGGAATCCCAGGTGCCGTAAGCTTTTTCACTTCTCTCTGAAAGCCGCCGAGCGCCGCAGATTGTACACCTACAAATTACAAAAAGTATATCACATTGTCGAAGAGATGCATGTTTAGTGTTGTTTTAACGTTGGATATATAAGGAACTTAGACAATATCATCAAAATTGATTCCGTTTCATGGTTGCTAAATTAGTGTTGATCAACATTTAACAATTGGCCTACTTTTGTTTGTAATTTAGCCGTTGAAATACAGGTGCTAACCCAACATGTTAGAATTGCCAGTGAAGAAAAGTAAAGTTACCTTCAGGTTTTAGGAACCTCTCTTGCCAATCCTAAGAACTGCTTCAATTTTAGAAAAAGAAACTCTTCTGATTATCTTTGACACGTTCTAAAGGATTAGGAAAAAGATAAAAAGCAGCTTACGGCCATACCTCTCTGGTTCCGCCCGATCTCGTCTGATCTCGGAAGCTAAGCAGAGCAGGGCCTGGTTAGTACCTGGATGGAAGACCGCCTGGGAATCCCAGGTGCCGTAAGCTTTTTCACTTCTCTCTGAAAGCCGCCGAGCGCCGCAGATTGTACACCTACAAATTACAAAAAGTATATCACATTGTCGAAGAGATGCATGTTTAGTGTTGTTTTAACGTTGGATATATAAGGAACTTAGACAATATCATCAAAATTGATTCCGTTTCATGGTTGCTAAATTAGTGTTGATCAACATTTAACAATTGGCCTACTTTGGTTTGTAATTTAGCCGTTGAAATACAGGTGCTAACCCAACATGTTAGAATTGCCAGTGAAGAAAAGTAAAGTTACCTTCAGGTTTTAGGAACCTCTCTTGCCAATCCTAAGAACTGCTTCAATTTTAGAAAAAGAAACTCTTCTGATTATCTTTGACACGTTTTAAAGGATTAGGAAAAAGATAAAAAGCAGCGTACGGCCATACCTCTCTGGTTCCGCCCGATTTCGTCTGATCTCGGAAGCTAAGCAGAGCAGGGCCTGGTTAGTACCTGGATGGAAGACCGCCTGGGAATCCCAGGTGCCGTAAGCTTTTTCACTTCTCTCTGAAAGCCGCCGAGCGCCGCAGATTGTACACCTACAAATTACAAAAAGTATATCACATTGTCGAAGAGATGCATGTTTAGTGTTGTTTTAACGTTGGATATATAAGGAACTTAGACAATATCATCAAAATTGATTCCGTTTCATGGTTGCTAAATTAGTGTTGATCAACATTTAACAATTGGCCTACTTTTGTTTGTAATTTAGCCGTTGAAATACAGGTGCTAACCCAACATGTTAGAATTGCAAGTGAAGAAAAGTAAAGTTACCTTCAGGTTTTAGGAACCTCTCTTGCCAATCCTAAGAACTGCTTCAATTTTAGAAAAAGAAACTCTTCTGATTATCTTTGACACGTTTTAAAGGATTAGGAAAAAGATAAAAAGCAGCTTACGACCATACCTCTCTGGTTCCGCCCGATCTCATCTGATCTCGGAAGCTAAGCAGAGCAGGGCCTGGTTAGTACCTGGATGGAAGACCGCCTGGGAATCCCAGGTGCCGTAAGCTTTTCACTTCTCTCTGAAAGCTGCCGAGCGCCGCAGATTGTACACCTACAAATTACAAAAAGTATATCACATTGTCGAAGAGATGCATGTTTAGTGTTGTTTTAACGTTGGATATATAAGGAACTTAGACAATATCATCAAAATTGATTCCGTTTCATGGTTGCTAAATTAGTGTTGATCAACATTTAACAATTGGCCTACTTTTGTTTGTAATTTAGCCGTTGAAATACAGGTGCTAACCCAACATGTTAGAATTGCCAGTGAAGAAAAGTAAAGTTACCTTCAGGTTTTAGGAACCTCTCTTGCCAATCCTAAGAACTGCTTCAATTTTAGAAAAAGAAACTCTTCTGATTATCTTTGACACGTTTTAAAGGATTAGGAAAAAGATAAAAAGCAGCGTACGGCCATACCTCTCTGGTTCCGCCCGATTTCGTCTGATCTCGGAAGCTAAGCAGAGCAGGGCCTGGTTAGTACCTGGATGGAAGACCGCCTGGGAATCCCAGGTGCCGTAAGCTTTTTCACTTCTCTCTGAAAGCCGCCGAGCGCCGCAGATTGTACACCTACAAATTACAAAAAGTATATCACATTGTCGAAGAGATGCATGTTTAGTGTTGTTTTAACGTTGGATATTTAAGGAACTTAGACAATATCATCAAAATTGATTCCGTTTCATGGTTGCTAAATTAGTGTTGATCAACATTTAACAATTGGCCTACTTTTGTTTGTAATTTAGCCGTTGAAATACAGGTGCTAACCCAACATGTTAGAATTGCCAGTGAAGAAAAGTAAAGTTACCTTCAGGTTTTAGGAACCTCTCTTGCCAATCCTAAGAACTGCTTCAATTTTAGAAAAAGAAACTCTTCTGATTATCTTTGACACGTTTTAAAGGATTAGGAAAAAGATAAAAAGCAGCTTACGACCATACCTCTCTGGTTCCGCCCGATCTCATCTGATCTCGGAAGCTAAGCAGAGCAGGGCCTGGTTAGTACCTGGATGGAAGACCGCCTGGGAATCCCAGGTGCCGTAAGCTTTTTCACTTCTCTCTGAAAGCCGCCGAGCGCCGCAGATTGTACACCTACAAATTACAAAAAGTATATCACATTGTCGAAGAGATGCATGTTTAGTGTTGTTTTAACGTTGGATATATAAGGAACTTAGACAATATCATCAAAATTGATTCCGTTTCATGGTTGCTAAATTAGTGTTGATCAACATTTAACAATTGGCATACTTTTGTTTGTAATTTAGCCGTTGAAATACAGGTGCTAACCCAACATGTTAGAATTGCCAGTGAAGAAAAGTAAAGTTACCTTCAGGTTTTAGGAACCTCTCTTGCCAATCCTAAGAACTGCTTCAATTTTAGAAAAAGAAACTTTTCTGATTATCTTTGACACGTTCTAAAGGATTAGGAAAAAGATATTAAAGCAGCTTACGGCCATACCTCTCTGGTTCCGCCCGATCTCGTCTGATCTCGGAAGCTAAGCAGAGCAGGGCCTGGTTAGTACCTGGATGGAAGACCGCCTGGGAATCCCAGGTGCCGTAAGCTTTTTCACTTCTCTCTCCGAAAGCCGCCCAGCGCCGCAGATTGTACACCTACACAATTGTAAAAAGTATTTCACATTGTAGAAGAGATGCAATAGGAAGAAGATGAAAGGTGGCTTACGTCCATACCATCGTCAGGCCATTTGAGGTGGCGGGGACTGCAATGGCCATCCACCGATTGGCTGGGACTCCTGGGCGGGTCTTCTCTAGTCCATCCAATTTTCGGCATAGGATGTCACAGCCTTCTTTGCATACCCTTATTTAACCCACACAAAGATGCCAACGGCAGGCGTGACATAATTTTTTGACGCATTATAAAGGATTAGGAAAAAGATAAAAAGCAGCTTACGGCCATACCTCTCTGGTTCCGCCCGATCTCGTCTGATCTCGGAAGCTAAGCAGAGCAGGGCCTGGTTAGTACCTGGATGGAAGACCGCCTGGGAATCCCAGGTGCCGTAAGCTTTTTCACTTCTCTCTGAAAGCCGCCGAGCGCCGCAGATTGTACACCTACAAATTACAAAAAGTATATCACATTGTCGAAGAGATGCATGTTTAGTGTTGTTTTAACGTTGGATATATAAGGAACTTAGACAATATCATCAAAATTGATTCCGTTTCATGGTTGCTAAATTAGTGTTGATCAACATTTAACAATTGGCCTACTTTGGTTTGTAATTTAGCCGTTGAAATACAGGTGCTAACCCAACATGTTAGAATTGCCAGTGAAGAAAAGTAAAGTTACCTTCAGGTTTTAGGAACCTCTCTTGCCAATCCTAAGAACTGCTTCAATTTTAGAAAAAGAAACTCTTCTGATTATCTTTGACACGTTTTAAAGGATTAGGAAAAAGATAAAAAGCAGCGTACGGCCATACCTCTCTGGTTCCGCCCGATTTCGTCTGATCTCGGAAGCTAAGCAGAGCAGGGCCTGGTTAGTACCTGGATGGAAGACCGCCTGGGAATCCCAGGTGCCGTAAGCTTTTTCACTTCTCTCTGAAAGCCGCCGAGCGCCGCAGATTGTACACCTACAAATTACAAAAAGTATATCACATTGTCGAAGAGATGCATGTTTAGTGTTGTTTTAACGTTGGATATATAAGGAACTTAGACAATATCATCAAAATTGATTCCGTTTCATGGTTGCTAAATTAGTGTTGATCAACATTTAACAATTGGCCTACTTTTGTTTGTAATTTAGCCGTTGAAATACAGGTGCTAACCCAACATGTTAGAATTGCAAGTGAAGAAAAGTAAAGTTACCTTCAGGTTTTAGGAACCTCTCTTGCCAATCCTAAGAACTGCTTCAATTTTAGAAAAAGAAACTCTTCTGATTATCTTTGACACGTTTTAAAGGATTAGGAAAAAGATAAAAAGCAGCTTACGACCATACCTCTCTGGTTCCGCCCGATCTCATCTGATCTCGGAAGCTAAGCAGAGCAGGGCCTGGTTAGTACCTGGATGGAAGACCGCCTGGGAATCCCAGGTGCCGTAAGCTTTTCACTTCTCTCTGAAAGCTGCCGAGCGCCGCAGATTGTACACCTACAAATTACAAAAAGTATATCACATTGTCGAAGAGATGCATGTTTAGTGTTGTTTTAACGTTGGATATATAAGGAACTTAGACAATATCATCAAAATTGATTCCGTTTCATGGTTGCTAAATTAGTGTTGATCAACATTTAACAATTGGCCTACTTTTGTTTGTAATTTAGCCGTTGAAATACAGGTGCTAACCCAACATGTTAGAATTGCCAGTGAAGAAAAGTAAAGTTACCTTCAGGTTTTAGGAACCTCTCTTGCCAATCCTAAGAACTGCTTCAATTTTAGAAAAAGAAACTCTTCTGATTATCTTTGACACGTTTTAAAGGATTAGGAAAAAGATAAAAAGCAGCGTACGGCCATACCTCTCTGGTTCCGCCCGATTTCGTCTGATCTCGGAAGCTAAGCAGAGCAGGGCCTGGTTAGTACCTGGATGGAAGACCGCCTGGGAATCCCAGGTGCCGTAAGCTTTTTCACTTCTCTCTGAAAGCCGCCGAGCGCCGCAGATTGTACACCTACAAATTACAAAAAGTATATCACATTGTCGAAGAGATGCATGTTTAGTGTTGTTTTAACGTTGGATATTTAGGAACTTAGACAATATCATCAAAATTGATTCCGTTTCATGGTTGCTAAATTAGTGTTGATCAACATTTAACAATTGGCCTACTTTTGTTTGTAATTTAGCCGTTGAAATACAGGTGCTAACCCAACATGTTAGAATTGCCAGTGAAGAAAAGTAAAGTTACCTTCAGGTTTTAGGAACCTCTCTTGCCAATCCTAAGAACTGCTTCAATTTTAGAAAAAGAAACTCTTCTGATTATCTTTGACACGTTTTAAAGGATTAGGAAAAAGATAAAAAGCAGCTTACGACCATACCTCTCTGGTTCCGCCCGATCTCATCTGATCTCGGAAGCTAAGCAGAGCAGGGCCTGGTTAGTACCTGGATGGAAGACCGCCTGGGAATCCCAGGTGCCGTAAGCTTTTTCACTTCTCTCTGAAAGCCGCCGAGCGCCGCAGATTGTACACCTACAAATTACAAAAAGTATATCACATTGTCGAAGAGATGCATGTTTAGTGTTGTTTTAACGTTGGATATATAAGGAACTTAGACAATATCATCAAAATTGATTCCGTTTCATGGTTGCTAAATTAGTGTTGATCAACATTAAACAATTGGCATACTTTTGTTTGTAATTTAGCCGTTGAAATACAGGTGCTAACCCAACATGTTAGAATTGCCAGTGAAGAAAAGTAAAGTTACCTTCAGGTTTTAGGAACCTCTCTTGCCAATCCTAAGAACTGCTTCAATTTTAGAAAAAGAAACTTTTCTGATTATCTTTGACACGTTCTAAAGGATTAGGAAAAAGATATTAAAGCAGCTTACGGCCATACCTCTCTGGTTCCGCCCGATCTCGTCTGATCTCGGAAGCTAAGCAGAGCAGGGCCTGGTTAGTACCTGGATGGAAGACCGCCTGGGAATCCCAGGTGCCGTAAGCTTTTTCACTTCTCTCTCCGAAAGCCGCCCAGCGCCGCAGATTGTACACCTACACAATTGTAAAAAGTATTTCACATTGTAGAAGAGATGCAATAGGAAGAAGATGAAAGGTGGCTTACGTCCATACCATCGTCAGGCCATTTGAGGTGGCGGGGACTGCAATGGCCATCCACCGATTGGCTGGGACTCCTGGGCGGGTCTTCTCTAGTCCATCCAATTTTCGGCATAGGATGTCACAGCCTTCTTTGCATACCCTTATTTAACCCACACAAAGATGCCAACGGCAGGCGTGACATAATTTTTTGACGCATTATAAAGGATTAGGAAAAAGATAAAAAGCAGCTTACGGCCATACCTCTCTGGTTCCGCCCGATCTCGTCTGATCTCGGAAGCTAAGCAGAGCAGGGCCTGGTTAGTACCTGGATGGAAGACCGCCTGGGAATCCCAGGTGCCGTAAGCTTTTTCACTTCTCTCTGAAAGCCGCCGAGCGCCGCAGATTGTACACCTACAAATTACAAAAAGTATATCACATTGTCGAAGAGATGCATGTTTAGTGTTGTTTTAACGTTGGATATATAAGGAACTTAGACAATATCATCAAAATTGATTCCGTTTCATGGTTGCTAAATTAGTGTTGATCAACATTTAACAATTGGCCTACTTTTGTTTGTAATTTAGCCGTTGAAATACAGGTGCTAACCCAACATGTTAGAATTGCCAGTGAAGAAAAGTAAAGTTACCTTCAGGTTTTAGGAACCTCTCTTGCCAATCCTAAGAACTGCTTCAATTTTAGAAAAAGAAACTCTTCTGATTATCTTTGACACGTTTTAAAGGATTAGGAAAAAGATAAAAAGCAGCGTACGGCCATACCTCTCTGGTTCCGCCCGATTTCGTCTGATCTCGGAAGCTAAGCAGAGCAGGGCCTGGTTAGTACCTGGATGGAAGACCGCCTGGGAATCCCAGGTGCCGTAAGCTTTTTCACTTCTCTCTGAAAGCCACCGAGCGCCGCAGATTGTACACCTACAAATTACAAAAAGTATATCACATTGTCGAAGAGATGCATGTTTAGTGTTGTTTTAACGTTGGATATATAAGGAACTTAGACAATATCATCAAAATTGATTCCGTTTCATGGTTGCTAAATTAGTGTTGATCAACATTTAACAATTGGCCTACTTTTGTTTGTAATTTAGCCGTTGAAATACAGGTGCTAACCCAACATGTTAGAATTGCAAGTGAAGAAAAGTAAAGTTACCTTCAGGTTTTAGGAACCTCTCTTGCCAATCCTAAGAACTGCTTCAATTTTAGAAAAAGAAACTCTTCTGATTATCTTTGACACGTTTTAAAGGATTAGGAAAAAGATAAAAAGCAGCTTACGACCATACCTCTCTGGTTCCGCCCGATCTCATCTGATCTCGGAAGCTAAGCAGAGCAGGGCCTGGTTAGTACCTGGATGGAAGACCGCCTGGGAATCCCAGGTGCCGTAAGCTTTTCACTTCTCTCTGAAAGCTGCCGAGCGCCGCAGATTGTACACCTACAAATTACAAAAAGTACATCACATTGTCGAAGAGATGCATGTTTAGTGTTGTTTTAACGTTGGATATATAAGGAACTTAGACAATATCATCAAAATTGATTCCGTTTCATGGTTGCTAAATTAGTGTTGATCAACATTTAACAATTGGCATACTTTTGTTTGTAATTTAGCCGTTGAAATACAGGTGCTAACCCAACATGTTAGAATTGCCAGTGAAGAAAAGTAAAGTTACCTTCAGGTTTTAGGAACCTCTCTTGCCAATCCTAAGAACTGCTTCAATTTTAGAAAAAGAAACTCTTCTGATTATCTTTGACACGTTCTAAAGGATTAGGAAAAAGATAAAAAGCAGCTTACGGCCATACCTCTCTGGTTCCGCCCGATCTCGTCTGATCTCGGAAGCTAAGCAGAGCAGGGCCTGCTTAGTACCTGGATGGAAGACCGCCTGGGAATCCCAGGTGCCGTAAGCTTTTTCACTTCTCTCTCCGAAAGCCGCCCAGCGCCGCAGATTGTACACCTACACAATTGTAAAAAGTATTTCACATTGTAGAAGAGATGCAATAGGAAGAAGATGAAAGGTGGCTTACGTCCATACCATCGTCAGGCCATTTGAGGTGGCGGGGACTGCAATGGCCATCCACCGATTGGCTGGGACTCCTGGGCGGGTCTTCTCTAGTCCATCCAATTTTCGGCATAGGATGTCACAGCCTTCTTTGCATACCCTTATTTAACCCACACAAAGATGCCAACGGCAGGCGTGACATAATTTTTTGACGCATTATAAAGGATTAGGAAAAAGATAAAAAGCAGCTTACGGCCATACCTCTCTGGTTCCGCCCGATCTCGTCTGATCTCGGAAGCTAAGCAGAGCAGGGCCTGGTTAGTACCTGGATGGAAGACCGCCTGGGAATCCCAGGTGCCGTAAGCTTTTTCACTTCTCTCTGAAAGCCGCCGAGCGCCGCAGATTGTACACCTACAAATTACAAAAAGTATATCACATTGTCGAAGAGATGCATGTTTAGTGTTGTTTTAACGTTGGATATATAAGGAACTTAGACAATATCATCAAAATTGATTCCGTTTCATGGTTGCTAAATTAGTGTTGATCAACATTTAACAATTGGCCTACTTTTGTTTGTAATTTAGCCGTTGAAATACAGGTGCTAACCCAACATGTTAGAATTGCCAGTGAAGAAAAGTAAAGTTACCTTCAGGTTTTAGGAACCTCTCTTGCCAATCCTAAGAACTGCTTCAATTTTAGAAAAACAAACTCTTCTGATTATCTTTGACACGTTTTAAAGGATTAGGAAAAAGATAAAAAGCAGCTTACGGCCATACCTCTCTGGTTCCGCCCGATCTCGTCTGATCTCGGAAGCTAAGCAGAGCAGGGCCTGGTTAGTACCTGGATGGAAGACCGCCTGGGAATCCCAGGTGCCGTAAGCTTTTTCACTTCTCTCTCCGAAAGCCGCCCAGCGCCGCAGATTGTACACCTACACAATTGTAAAAAGTATTTCACATTGTAGAAGAGATGCAATAGGAAGAAGATGAAAGGTGGCTTACGTCCATACCATCGTCAGGCCATTTGAGGTGGCGGGGACTGCAATGGCCATCCACCGATTGGCTGGGACTCCTGGGCGGGTCTTCTCTAGTCCATCCAATTTTCGGCATAGGATGTCACAGCCTTCTTTGCATACCCTTATTTAACCCACACAAAGATGCCAACGGCAGGCGTGACATAATTTTTTGACGCATTATAAAGGATTAGGAAAAAGATAAAAAGCAGCTTACGGCCATACCTCTCTGGTTCCGCCCGATCTCGTCTGATCTCGGAAGTTAAGCAGAGCAGGGCCTGGTTAGTACCTGGATGGAAGACCGCCTGGGAATCCCAGGTGCCGTAAGCTTTTTCACTTCTCTCTGAAAGCCGCCGAGCGCCGCAGATTGTACACCTACAAATTACAAAAAGTACATCACATTGTCGAAGAGATGCATGTTTAGTGTTGTTTTAACGTTGGATATATAAGGAACTTAGACAATATCATCAAAATTGATTTCGTTTCATGGTTGCTAAATTAGTGTTGATCAACATTTAACAATTGGCATACTTTTGTTTGTAATTTAGCCGTTGAAATACAGGTGCTAACCCAACATGTTAGAATTGCCAGTGAAGAAAAGTAAAGTTACCTTCAGGTTTTAGGAACCTCTCTTGCCAATCCTAAGAACTGCTTCAATTTTAGAAAAAGAAACTTTTCTGATTATCTTTGACACGTTCTAAAGGATTAGGAAAAAGATATTAAAGCAGCTTACGGCCATACCTCTCTGGTTCCGCCCGATCTCGTCTGATCTCGGAAGCTAAGCAGAGCAGGGCCTGGATAGTACCTGGATGGAAGACCGCCTGGGAATCCCAGGTGCCGTAAGCTTTTTCACTTCTCTCTCCGAAAGCCGCCCAGCGCCGCAGATTGTACACCTACACAATTGTAAAAAGTATTTCACATTGTAGAAGAGATGCAATAGGAAGAAGATGAAAGGTGGCTTACGTCCATACCATCGTCAGGCCATTTGAGGTGGCGGGGACTGCAATGGCCATCCACCGATTGGCTGGGACTCCTGGGCGGGTCTTCTCTAGTCCATCCAATTTTCGGCATAGGATGTCACAGCCTTCTTTGCATACCCTTATTTAACCCACACAAAGATGCCAACGGCAGGCGTGACATAATTTTTTGACGCATTATAAAGGATTAGGAAAAAGATAAAAAGCAGCTTACGGCCATACCTCTCTGGTTCCGCCCGATCTCGTCTGATCTCGGAAGCTAAGCAGAGCAGGGCCTGGTTAGTACCTGGATGGAAGACCGCCTGGGAATCCCAGGTGCCGTAAGCTTTTTCACTTCTCTCTGAAAGCCGCCGAGCGCCGCAGATTGTACACCTACAAATTACAAAAAGTATATCACATTGTCGAAGAGATGCATGTTTAGTGTTGTTTTAACGTTGGATATATAAGGAACTTAGACAATATCATCAAAATTGATTCCGTTTCATGGTTGCTAAATTAGTGTTGATCAACATTTAACAATTGGCCTACTTTTGTTTGTAATTTAGCCGTTGAAATACAGGTGCTAACCCAACATGTTAGAATTGCCAGTGAAGAAAAGTAAAGTTACCTTCAGGTTTTAGGAACCTCTCTTGCCAATCCTAAGAACTGCTTCAATTTTAGAAAAAGAAACTTTTCTGATTATCTTTGACACGTTCTAAAGGATTAGGAAAAAGATATTAAAGCAGCTTACGGCCATACCTCTCTGGTTCCGCCCGATCTCGTCTGATCTCGGAAGCTAAGCAGAGCAGGGCCTGGTTAGTACCTGGATGGAAGACCGCCTGGGAATCCCAGGTGCCGTAAGCTTTTTCACTTCTCTCTCCGAAAGCCGCCCAGCGCCGCAGATTGTACACCTACACAATTGTAAAAAGTATTTCACATTGTAGAAGAGATGCAATAGGAAGAAGATGAAAGGTGGCTTACGTCCATACCATCGTCAGGCCATTTGAGGTGGCGGGGACTGCAATGGCCATCCACCGATTGGCTGGGACTCCTGGGCGGGTCTTCTCTAGTCCATCCAATTTTCGGCATAGGATGTCACAGCCTTCTTTGCATACCCTTATTTAACCCACACAAAGATGCCAACGGCAGGCGTGACATAATTTTTTGACGCATTATAAAGGATTAGGAAAAAGATAAAAAGCAGCTTACGGCCATACCTCTCTGGTTCCGCCCGATCTCGTCTGATCTCGGAAGCTAAGCAGAGCAGGGCCTGGTTAGTACCTGGATGGAAGACCGCCTGGGAATCCCAGGTGCCGTAAGCTTTTTCACTTCTCTCTGAAAGCCGCCGAGCGCCGCAGATTGTACACCTACAAATTACAAAAAGTATATCACATTGTCGAAGAGATGCATGTTTAGTGTTGTTTTAACGTTGGATATATAAGGAACTTAGACAATATCATCAAAATTGATTCCGTTTCATGGTTGCTAAATTAGTGTTGATCAACATTTAACAATTGGCCTACTTTTGTTTGTAATTTAGCCGTTGAAATACAGGTGCTAACCCAACATGTTAGAATTGCCAGTGAAGAAAAGTAAAGTTACCTTCAGGTTTTAGGAACCTCTCTTGCCAATCCTAAGAACTGCTTCAATTTTAGAAAAAGAAACTCTTCTGATTATCTTTGACACGTTTTAAAGGATTAGGAAAAAGATAAAAAGCAGCTTACGGCCATACCTCTCTGGTTCCGCCCGATCTCGTCTGATCTCGGAAGCTAAGCAGAGCAGGGCCTGGTTAGTACCTGGATGGAAGACCGCCTGGGAATCCCAGGTGCCGTAAGCTTTTCACTTCTCTCTGAAAGCTGCCGAGCGCCGCAGATTGTACACCTACAAATTACAAAAAGTACATCACATTGTCGAAGAGATGCATGTTTAGTGTTGTTTTAACGTTGGATATATAAGGAACTTAGACAATATCATCAAAATTGATTCCGTTTCATGGTTGCTAAATTAGTGTTGATCAACATTTAACAATTGGCATACTTTTGTTTGTAATTTAGCCGTTGAAATACAGGTGCTAACCCAACATGTTAGAATTGCCAGTGAAGAAAAGTAAAGTTACCTTCAGGTTTTAGGAACCTCTCTTGCCAATCCTAAGAACTGCTTCAATTTTAGAAAAAGAAACTCTTCTGATTATCTTTGACACATTCTAAAGGATTAGGAAAAAGATAAAAAGCAGCTTACGGCCATACCTCTCTGGTTCCGCCCGATCTCGTCTGATCTCGGAAGCTAAGCAGAGCAGGGCCTGGTTAGTACCTGGATGGAAGACCGCCTGGGAATCCCAGGTGCCGTAAGCTTTTTCACTTCTCTCTGAAAGCCGCCGAGCGCCGCAGATTGTACACCTACAAATTACAAAAAGTATATCACATTGTCGAAGAGATGCATGTTTAGTGTTGTTTTAACGTTGGATATATAAGGAACTTAGACAATATCATCAAAATTGATTCCGTTTCATGGTTGCTAAATTAGTGTTGATCAACATTTAACAATTGGCCTACTTTTGTTTGTAATTTAGCCGTTGAAATACAGGTGCTAACCCAACATGTTAGAATTGCCAGTGAAGAAAAGTAAAGTTACCTTCAGGTTTTAGGAACCTCTCTTGCCAATCCTAAGAACTGCTTCAATTTTAGAAAAAGAAACTCTTCTGATTATCTTTGACACGTTTTAAAGGATTAGGAAAAAGATAAAAAGCAGCGTACGGCCATACCTCTCTGGTTCCGCCCGATCTCGTCTGATCTCGGAAGCTAAGCAGAGCAGGGCCTGGTTAGTACCTGGATGGAAGACCGCCTGGGGATCCCAGGTGCCGTAAGCTTTTTCTCTTCTCTCTCCGAAAGCCGCCCAGCGCCGCAGATTGTACACCTACACAATTGTAAAAAGTATTTCACATTGTAGAAGAGATGCAATAGGAAGAAGATGAAAGGTGGCTTACGTCCATACCATCGTCAGGCCATTTGAGGTGGCGGGGACTGCAATGGCCATCCACCGATTGGCTGGGACTTCTGGGCGGGTCTTCTCTAGTCCATCCAATTTTCGGCATAGGATGTCACAGCCTTCTTTGCATACCCTTATTTAACCCACACAAAGATGCCAACGGCAGGCGTGACATAATTTTTTGACGCATTATAAAGGATTAGGAAAAAGATAAAAAGCAGCTTACGGCCATACCTCTCTGGTTCCGCCCGATCTCGTCTGATCTCGGAAGTTAAGCAGAGCAGGGCCTGGTTAGTACCTGGATGGAAGACCGCCTGGGAATCCCAGGTGCCGTAAGCTTTTTCACTTCTCTCTGAAAGCCGCCGAGCGCCGCAGATTGTACACCTACAAATTACAAAAAGTACATCACATTGTCGAAGAGATGCATGTTTAGTGTTGTTTTAACGTTGGATATATAAGGAACTTAGACAATATCATCAAAATTGATTCCGTTTCATGGTTGCTAAATTAGTGTTGATCAACATTTAACAATTGGCATACTTTTGTTTGTAATTTAGCCGTTGAAATACAGGTGCTAACCCAACATGTTAGAATTGCCAGTGAAGAAAAGTAAAGTTACCTTCAGGTTTTAGGAACCTCTCTTGCCAATCCTAAGAACTGCTTCAATTTTAGAAAAAGAAACTTTTCTGATTATCTTTGACACGTTCTAAAGGATTAGGAAAAAGATATTAAAGCAGCTTACGGCCATACCTCTCTGGTTCCGCCCGATCTCGTCTGATCTCGGAAGCTAAGCAGAGCAGGGCCTGGATAGTACCTGGATGGAAGACCGCCTGGGAATCCCAGGTGCCGTAAGCTTTTTCACTTCTCTCTCCGAAAGCCGCCCAGCGCCGCAGATTGTACACCTACACAATTGTAAAAAGTATTTCACATTGTAGAAGAGATGCAATAGGAAGAAGATGAAAGGTGGCTTACGTCCATACCATCGTCAGGCCATTTGAGGTGGCGGGGACTGCAATGGCCATCCACCGATTGGCTGGGACTCCTGGGCGGGTCTTCTCTAGTCCATCCAATTTTCGGCATAGGATGTCACAGCCTTCTTTGCATACCCTTATTTAACCCACACAAAGATGCCAACGGCAGGCGTGACATAATTTTTTGACGCATTATAAAGGATTAGGAAAAAGATAAAAAGCAGCTTACGGCCATACCTCTCTGGTTCCGCCCGATCTCGTCTGATCTCGGAAGCTAAGCAGAGCAGGGCCTGGTTAGTACCTGGATGGAAGACCGCCTGGGAATCCCAGGTGCCGTAAGCTTTTTCACTTCTCTCTGAAAGCCGCCGAGCGCCGCAGATTGTACACCTACAAATTACAAAAAGTATATCACATTGTCGAAGAGATGCATGTTTAGTGTTGTTTTAACGTTGGATATATAAGGAACTTAGACAATATCATCAAAATTGATTCCGTTTCATGGTTGCTAAATTAGTGTTGATCAACATTTAACAATTGGCCTACTTTTGTTTGTAATTTAGCCGTTGAAATACAGGTGCTAACCCAACATGTTAGAATTGCCAGTGAAGAAAAGTAAAGTTACCTTCAGGTTTTAGGAACCTCTCTTGCCAATCCTAAGAACTGCTTTAATTTTAGAAAAAGAAACTCTTCTGATTATCTTTGACACGTTTTAAAGGATTAGGAAAAAGATAAAAAGCAGCGTACGGCCATACCTCTCTGGTTCCGCCCGATCTCGTCTGATCTCGGAAGCTAAGCAGAGCAGGGCCTGGTTAGTACCTGGATGGAAGACCGCCTGGGAATCCCAGGTGCCGTAAGCTTTTTCACTTCTGTCTCCGAAAGCCGCCCAGCGCCGCAGATTGTACACCTACACAATTGTAAAAAGTATTTCACATTGTAGAAGAGATGCAATAGGAAGAAGATGAAAGGTGGCTTACGTCCATACCATCGTCAGGCCATTTGAGGTGGCGGGGACTGCAATGGCCATCCACCGATTGGCTGGGACTCCTGGGCGGGTCTTCTCTAGTCCATCCAATTTTCGGCATAGGATGTCACAGCCTTCTTTGCATACCCTTATTTAACCCACACAAAGATGCCAACGGCAGGCGTGACATAATTTTTTGACGCATTATAAAGGATTAGGAAAAAGATAAAAAGCAGCTTACGGCCATACCTCTCTGGTTCCGCCCGATCTCGTCTGATCTCGGAAGCTAAGCAGAGCAGGGCCTGGTTAGTACCTGGATGGAAGACCGCCTGGGAATCCCAGGTGCCGTAAGCTTTTTCACTTCTCTCTGAAAGCCGCCGAGCGCCGCAGATTGTACACCTACAAATTACAAAAAGTATATCACATTGTCGAAGAGATGCATGTTTAGTGTTGTTTTAACGTTGGATATATAAGGAACTTAGACAATATCATCAAAATTGATTCCGTTTCATGGTTGCTAAATTAGTGTTGATCAACATTTAACAATTGGCCTACTTTTGTTTATAATTTAGCCGTTGAAATACAGGTGCTAACCCAACATGTTAGAATTGCCAGTGAAGAAAAGTAAAGTTACCTTCAGGTTTTAGGAACCTCTCTTGCCAATCCTAAGAACTGCTTCAATTTTAGAAAAAGAAACTCTTCTGATTATCTTTGACACGTTTTAAAGGATTAGGAAAAAGATAAAAAGCAGCTTACGGCCATACCTCTCTGGTTCCGCCCGATCTCGTCTGATCTCGGAAGCTAAGCAGAGCAGGGCCTGGTTAGTACCTGGATGGAAGACCGCCTGGGAATCCCAGGTGCCGTAAGCTTTTTCACTTCTCTCTGAAAGCTGCCGAGCGCCGCAGATTGTACACCTACAAATTACAAAAAGTACATCACATTGTCGAAGAGATGCATGTTTAGTGTTGTTTTAACGTTGGATATATAAGGAACTTAGACAATATCATCAAAATTGATTCCGTTTCATGGTTGCTAAATTAGTGTTGATCAACATTTAACAATTGGCATACTTTTGTTTGTAATTTAGCCGTTGAAATACAGGTGCTAACCCAACATATTAGAATTGCCAGTGAAGAAAAGTAAAGTTACCTTCAGGTTTTAGGAACCTCTCTTGCCAATCCTAAGAACTGCTTCAATTTTAGAAAAAGAAACTTTTCTGATTATCTTTGACACGTTCTAAAGGATTAGGAAAAAGATAAAAAGCAGCTTACGGCCATACCTCTCTGGTTCCGCCCGATCTCGTCTGATCTCGGAAGCTAAGCAGAGCAGGGCCTGGTTAGTACCTGGATGGAAGACCGCCTGGGAATCCCAGGTGCCGTAAGCTTTTTCACTTCTCTCTGAAAGCCGCCGAGCGCCGCAGATTGTACACCTACAAATTACAAAAAGTATATCACATTGTCGAAGAGATGCATGTTTAGTGTTGTTTTAACGTTGGATATATAAGGAACTTAGACAATATCATCAAAATTGATTCCGTTTCATGGTTGCTAAATTAGTGTTGATCAACATTTAACAATTGGCCTACTTTTGTTTGTAATTTAGCCGTTGAAATACAGGTGCTAACCCAACATGTTAGAATTGCCAGTGAAGAAAAGTAAAGTTACCTTCAGGTTTTAGGAACCTCTCTTGCCAATCCTAAGAACTGCTTCAATTTTAGAAAAAGAAACTCTTCTGATTATCTTTGACACGTTTTAAAGGATTAGGAAAAAGATAAAAAGCAGCTTACGGCCATACCTCTCTGGTTCCGCCCGATCTCGTCTGATCTCGGAAGCTAAGCAGAGCAGGGCCTGGTTAGTACCTGGATGGAAGACCGCCTGGGAATCCCAGGTGCCGTAAGCTTTTTCACTTCTCTCTGAAAGCTGCCGAGCGCCGCAGATTGTACACCTACAAATTACAAAAAGTACATCACATTGTCGAAGAGATGCATGTTTAGTGTTGTTTTAACGTTGGATATATAAGGAACTTAGACAATATCATCAAAATTGATTCCGTTTCATGGTTGCTAAATTAGTGTTGATCAACATTTAACAATTGGCATACTTTTGTTTGTAATTTAGCCGTTGAAATACAGGTGCTAACCCAACATATTAGAATTGCCAGTGAAGAAAAGTAAAGTTACCTTCAGGTTTTAGGAACCTCTCTTGCCAATCCTAAGAACTGCTTCAATTTTAGAAAAAGAAACTTTTCTGATTATCTTTGACACGTTCTAAAGGATTAGGAAAAAGATAAAAAGCAGCTTACGGCCATACCTCTCTGGTTCCGCCCGATCTCGTCTGATCTCGGAAGCTAAGCAGAGCAGGGCCTGGTTAGTACCTGGATGGAAGACCGCCTGGGAATCCCAGGTGCCGTAAGCTTTTTCACTTCTCTCTGAAAGCCGCCGAGCGCCGCAGATTGTACACCTACAAATTACAAAAAGTATATCACATTGTCGAAGAGATGCATGTTTAGTGTTGTTTTAACGTTGGATATATAAGGAACTTAGACAATATCATCAAAATTGATTCCGTTTCATGGTTGCTAAATTAGTGTTGATCAACATTTAACAATTGGCCTACTTTTGTTTGTAATTTAGCCGTTGAAATACAGGTGCTAACCCAACATGTTAGAATTGCCAGTGAAGAAAAGTAAAGTTACCTTCAGGTTTTAGGAACCTCTCTTGCCAATCCTAAGAACTGCTTCAATTTTAGAAAAAGAAACTCTTCTGATTATCTTTGACACGTTTTAAAGGATTAGGAAAAAGATAAAAAGCAGCTTACGGCCATACCTCTCTGGTTCCGCCCGATCTCGTCTGATCTCGGAAGCTAAGCAGAGCAGGGCCTGGTTAGTACCTGGATGGAAGACCGCCTGGGAATCCCAGGTGCCGTAAGCTTTTTCACTTCTCTCTGAAAGCTGCCGAGCGCCGCAGATTGTACACCTTTAAATTACAAAAAGTACATCACATTGTCGAAGAGATGCATGTTTAGTGTTGTTTTAACGTTGGATATATAAGGAACTTAGACAATATCATCAAAATTGATTCCGTTTCATGGTTGCTAAATTAGTGTTGATCAACATTTAACAATTGGCATACTTTTGTTTGTAATTTAGCCGTTGAAATACAGGTGCTAACCCAACATGTTAGAATTGCCAGTGAAGAAAAGTAAAGTTACCTTCAGGTTTTAGGAACCTCTCTTGCCAATCCTAAGAACTGCTTCAATTTTAGAAAAAGAAACTCTTCTGATTATCTTTGACACGTTTTAAAGGATTAGGAAAAAGATCAAAAGCAGCTTACGGCCATACCTCTCTGGTTCCGCCCGATCTCGTCTGATCTCGGAAGCTAAGCAGAGCAGGGCCTGGTTAGTACCTGGATGGAAGACCGCCTGGGAATCCCAGGTGCCGTAAGCTTTTTCACTTCTCTCTCCGAAAGCCGCCCAGCGCCGCAGATTGTACACCTACACAATTGTAAAAAGTATTTCACATTGTAGAAGAGATGCAATAGGAAGAAGATGAAAGGTGGCTTACGTCCATACCATCGTCAGGCCATTTGAGGTGGCGGGGACTGCAATGGCCATCCACCGATTGGCTGGGACTCCTGGGCGGGTCTTCTCTAGTCCATCCAATTTTCGGCATAGGATGTCACAGCCTTCTTTGCATACCCTTATTTAACCCACACAAAGATGCCAACGGCAGGCGTGACATAATTTTTTGACGCATTATAAAGGATTAGGAAAAAGATAAAAAGCAGCTTACGGCCATACCTCTCTGGTTCCGCCCGATCTCGTCTGATCTCGGAAGCTAAGCAGAGCAGGGCCTGGTTAGTACCTGGATGGAAGACCGCCTGGGAATCCCAGGTGCCGTAAGCTTTTTCACTTCTCTCTGAAAGCCGCCGAGCGCCGCAGATTGTACACCTACAAATTACAAAAAGTATATCACATTGTCGAAGAGATGCATGTTTAGTGTTGTTTTAACGTTGGATATATAAGGAACTTAGACAATATGATCAAAATTGATTCCGTTTCATGGTTGCTAAATTAGTGTTGATCAACATTTAACAATTGGCATACTTTTGTTTGTAATTTAGCCGTTGAAATACAGGTGCTAACCCAACATGTTAGAATTGCCAGTGAAGAAAAGTAAAGTTACCTTCAGGTTTTAGGAACCTCTCTTGCCAATCCTAAGAACTGCTTCAATTTTAGAAAAAGAAACTCTTCTGATTATCTTTGACACGTTCTAAAGGATTAGGAAAAAGATAAAAAGCAGCTTACGGCCATACCTCTCTGGTTCCGCCCGATCTCGTCTGATCTCGGAAGCTAAGCAGAGCAGGGCCTGGTTAGTACCTGGATGGAAGACCGCCTGGGAATCCCAGGTGCCGTAAGCTTTTTCACTTCTCTCTCCGAAAGCCGCCCAGCGCCGCAGATTGTACACCTACACAATTGTAAAAAGTATTTCACATTGTAGAAGAGATGCAATAGGAAGAAGATGAAAGGTGGCTTACGTCCATACCATCGTCAGGCCATTTGAGGTGGCGGGGACTGCAATGGCCATCCACCGATTGGCTGGGACTCCTGGGCGGGTCTTCTCTAGTCCATCCAATTTTCGGCATAGGATGTCACAGCCTGCTTTGCATACCCTTATTTAACCCACACAAAGATGCCAACGGCAGGCGTGACATAATTTTTTGACGCATTATAAAGGATTAGGAAAAAGATAAAAAGCAGCTTACGGCCATACCTCTCTGGTTCCGCCCGATCTCGTCTGATCTCGGAAGCTAAGCAGAGCAGGGCCTGGTTAGTACCTGGATGGAAGACCGCCTGGGAATCCCAGGTGCCGTAAGCTTTTTCACTTCTCTCTGAAAGCCGCCGAGCGCCGCAGATTGTACACCTACAAATTACAAAAAGTATATCACATTGTCGAAGAGATGCATGTTTAGTGTTGTTTTAACGTTGGATATATAAGGAACTTAGACAATATCATCAAAATTGATTCCGTTTCATGGTTGCTAAATTAGTGTTGATCAACATTTAACAATTGGCCTACTTTTGTTTGTAATTTAGCCGTTGAAATACAGGTGCTAACCCAACATGTTAGAATTGCCAGTGAAGAAAAGTAAAGTTACCTTCAGGTTTTAGGAACCTCTCTTGCCAATCCTAAGAACTGCTTCAATTTTAGAAAAAGAAACTTTTCTGATTATCTTTGACACGTTCTAAAGGATTAGGAAAAAGATATTAAAGCAGCTTACGGCCATACCTCTCTGGTTCCGCCCGATCTCGTCTGATCTCGGAAGCTAAGCAGAGCAGGGCCTGGTTAGTACCTGGATGGAAGACCGCCTGGGAATCCCAGGTGCCGTAAGCTTTTTCACTTCTCTCTCCGAAAGCCGCCCAGCGCCGCAGATTGTACACCTACACAATTGTAAAAAGTATTTCACATTGTAGAAGAGATGCAATAGGAAGAAGATGAAAGGTGGCTTACGTCCATACCATCGTCAGGCCATTTGAGGTGGCGGGGACTGCAATGGCCATCCACCGATTGGCTGGGACTCCTGGGCGGGTCTTCTCTAGTCCATCCAATTTTCGGCATAGGATGTCACAGCCTTCTTTGCATACCCTTATTTAACCCACACAAAGATGCCAACGGCAGGCGTGACATAATTTTTTGACGCATTATAAAGGATTAGGAAAAAGATAAAAAGCAGCTTACGGCCATACCTCTCTGGTTCCGCCCGATCTCGTCTGATCTCGGAAGCTAAGCAGAGCAGGGCCTGGTTAGTACCTGGATGGAAGACCGCCTGGGAATCCCAGGTGCCGTAAGCTTTTTCACTTCTCTCTGAAAGCCGCCGAGCGCCGCAGATTGTACACCTACAAATTACAAAAAGTATATCACATTGTCGAAGAGATGCATGTTTAGTGTTGTTTTAACGTTGGATATATAAGGAACTTAGACAATATCATCAAAATTGATTCCGTTTCATGGTTGCTAAATTAGTGTTGATCAACATTTAACAATTGGCCTACTTTTGTTTGTAATTTAGCCGTTGAAATACAGGTGCTAACCCAACATGTTAGAATTGCCAGTGAAGAAAAGTAAAGTTACCTTCAGGTTTTAGGAACCTCTCTTGCCAATCCTAAGAACTGCTTCAATTTTAGAAAAAGAAACTTTTCTGATTATCTTTGACACGTTCTAAAGGATTAGGAAAAAGATATTAAAGCAGCTTACGGCCATACCTCTCTGGTTCCGCCCGATCTCGTCTGATCTCGGAAGCTAAGCAGAGCAGGGCCTGGTTAGTACCTGGATGGAAGACCGCCTGGGAATCCCAGGTGCTGTAAGCTTTTTCACTTCTCTCTCCGAAAGCCGCCCAGCGCCGCAGATTGTACACCTACACAATTGTAAAAAGTATTTCACATTGTAGAAGAGATGCAATAGGAAGAAGATGAAAGGTGGCTTACGTCCATACCATCGTCAGGCCATTTGAGGTGGCGGGGACTGCAATGGCCATCCACCGATTGGCTGGGACTCCTGGGCGGGTCTTCTCTAGTCCATCCAATTATCGGCATAGGATGTCACAGCCTTCTTTGCATACCCTTATTTAACCCACACAAAGATGCCAACGGCAGGCGTGACATAATTTTTTGACGCATTATAAAGGATTAGGAAAAAGATAAAAAGCAGCTTACGGCCATACCTCTCTGGTTCCGCCCGATCTCGTCTGATCTCGGAAGCTAAGCAGAGCAGGGCCTGGTTAGTACCTGGATGGAAGACCGCCTGGGAATCCCAGGTGCCGTAAGCTTTTTCACTTCTCTCTGAAAGCCGCCGAGCGCCGCAGATTGTACACCTACAAATTACAAAAAGTATATCACATTGTCGAAGAGATGCATGTTTAGTGTTGTTTTAACGTTGGATATATAAGGAACTTAGACAATATCATCAAAATTGATTCCGTTTCATGGTTGCTAAATTAGTGTTGATCAACATTTAACAATTGGCCTACTTTTGTTTGTAATTTAGCCGTTGAAATACAGGTGCTAACCCAACATGTTAGAATTGCCAGTGAAGAAAAGTAAAGTTACCTTCAGGTTTTAGGAACCTCTCTTGCCAATCCTAAGAACTGCTTCAATTTTAGAAAAAGAAACTTTTCTGATTATCTTTGACGCGTTCTAAAGGATTAGGAAAAAGATATTAAAGCAGCTTACGGCCATACCTCTCTGGTTCCGCCCGATCTCGTCTGATCTCGGAAGCTAAGCAGAGCAGGGCCTGGTTAGTACCTGGATGGAAGACCGCCTGGGAATCCCAGGTGCCGTAAGCTTTTTCACTTCTCTCTCCGAAAGCCGCCCAGCGCCGCAGATTGTACACCTACACAATTGTAAAAAGTATTTCACATTGTAGAAGAGATGCAATAGGAAGAAGATGAAAGGTGGCTTACGTCCATACCATCGTCAGGCCATTTGAGGTGGCGGGGACTGCAATGGCCATCCACCGATTGGCTGGGACTCCTGGGCGGGTCTTCTCTAGTCCATCCAATTTTCGGCATAGGATGTCACAGCCTTCTTTGCATACCCTTATTTAACCCACACAAAGATGCCAACGGCAGGCGTGACATAATTTTTTGACGCATTATAAAGGATTAGGAAAAAGATAAAAAGCAGCTTACGGCCATACCTCTCTGGTTCCGCCCGATCTCGTCTGATCTCGGAAGCTAAGCAGAGCAGGGCCTGGTTAGTACCTGGATGGAAGACCGCCTGGGAATCCCAGGTGCCGTAAGCTTTTTCACTTCTCTCTCCGAAAGCCGCCCAGCGCCGCAGATTGTACACCTACACAATTGTAAAAAGTATTTCACATTGTAGAAGAGATGCAATAGGAAGAAGATGAAAGGTGGCTTACGTCCATACCATCGTCAGGCCATTTGAGGTGGCGGGGACTGCAATGGCCATCCACCGATTGGCTGGGACTCCTGGGCGGGTCTTCTCTAGTCCATCCAATTTTCGGCATAGGATGTCACAGCCTTCTTTGCATACCCTTATTTAACCCACACAAAGATGCCAACGGCAGGCGTGACATAATTTTTTGACGCATTATAAAGGATTAGGAAAAAGATAAAAAGCAGCTTACGGCCATACCTCTCTGGTTCCGCCCGATCTCGTCTGATCTCGGAAGCTAAGCAGAGCAGGGCCTGGTTAGTACCTGGATGGAAGACCGCCTGGGAATCCCAGGTGCCGTAAGCTTTTTCACTTCTCTCTCCGAAAGCCGCCCAGCGCCGCAGATTGTACACCTACACAATTGTAAAAAGTATTTCACATTGTAGAAGAGATGCAATAGGAAGAAGATGAAAGGTGGCTTACGTCCATACCATCGTCAGGCCATTTGAGGTGGCGGGGACTGCAATGGCCATCCACCGATTGGCTGGGACTCCTGGGCGGGTCTTCTCTAGTCCATCCAATTTTCGGCATAGGATGTCACAGCCTTCTTTGCATACCCTTATTTAACCCACACAAAGATGCCAACGGCAGGCGTGACATAATTTTTTGACGCATTATAAAGGATTAGGAAAAAGATAAAAAGCAGCTTACGGCCATACCTCTCTGGTTCCGCCCGATCTCGTCTGATCTCGGAAGCTAAGCAGAGCAGGGCCTGGTTAGTACCTGGATGGAAGACCGCCTGGGAATCCCAGGTGCCGTAAGCTTTTTCACTTCTCTCTGAAAGCCGCCGAGCGCCGCAGATTGTACACCTACAAATTACAAAAAGTATATCACATTGTCGAAGAGATGCATGTTTAGTGTTGTTTTAACGTTGGATATATAAGGAACTTAGACAATATCATCAAAATTGATTCCGTTTCATGGTTGCTAAATTAGTGTTGATCAACATTTAACAATTGGCCTACTTTTGTTTGTAATTTAGCCGTTGAAATACAGGTGCTAACCCAACATGTTAGAATTGCCAGTGAAGAAAAGTAAAGTTACCTTCAGGTTTTAGGAACCTCTCTTGCCAATCCTAAGAACTGCTTCAATTTTAGAAAAAGAAACTTTTCTGATTATCTTTGACACGTTCTAAAGGATTAGGAAAAAGATAAAAAGCAGCTTACGGCCATACCTCTCTGGTTCCGCCCGATCTCGTCTGATCTCGGAAGCTAAGCAGAGCAGGGACTGGTTAGTACCTGGATGGAAGACCGCCTGGGAATCCCAGGTGCCGTAAGCTTTTTCACTTCTCTCTCCGAAAGCCGCCCAGCGCCGCAGATTGTACACCTACACAATTGTAAAAAGTATTTCACATTGTAGAAGAGATGCAATAGGAAGAAGATGAAAGGTGGCTTACGTCCATACCATCGTCAGGCCATTTGAGGTGGCGGGGACTGCAATGGCCATCCACCGATTGGCTGGGACTCCTGGGCGGGTCTTCTCTAGTCCATCCAATTTTCGGCATAGGATGTCACAGCCTTCTTTGCATACCCTTATTTAACCCACACAAAGATGCCAACGGCAGGCGTGACATAATTTTTTGACGCATTATAAAGGATTAGGAAAAAGATAAAAAGCAGCTTACGGCCATACCTCTCTGGTTCCGCCCGATCTCGTCTGATCTCGGAAGCTAAGCAGAGCAGGGCCTGGTTAGTACCTGGATGGAAGACCGCCTGGGAATCCCAGGTGCCGTAAGCTTTTTCACTTCTCTCTGAAAGCCGCCGAGCGCCGCAGATTGTACACCTACAAATTACAAAAAGTATATCACATTGTCGAAGAGATGCATGTTTAGTGTTGTTTTAACGTTGGATATATAAGGAACTTAGACAATATCATCAAAATTGATTCCGTTTCATGGTTGCTAAATTAGTGTTGATCAACATTTAACAATTGGCCTACTTTTGTTTGTAATTTAGCCGTTGAAATACAGGTGCTAACCCAACATGTTAGAATTGCCAGTGAAGAAAAGTAAAGTTACCTTCAGGTTTTAGGAACCTCTCTTGCCAATCCTAAGAACTGCTTCAATTTTAGAAAAAGAAACTCTTCTGATTATCTTTGACACGTTCTAAAGGATTAGGAAAAAGATAAAAAGCAGCTTACGGCCATACCTCTCTGGTTCCGCCCGATCTCGTCTGATCTCGGAAGCTAAGCAGAGCAGGGCCTGGTTAGTACCTGGATGGAAGACCGCCTGGGAATCCCAGGTGCCGTAAGCTTTTCACTTCTCTCTGAAAGCTGCCGAGCGCCGCAGATTGTACACCTACAAATTACAAAAAGTACATCACATTGTCGAAGAGATGCATGTTTAGTGTTGTTTTAACGTTGGATATATAAGGAACTTAGACAATATCATCAAAATTGATTCCGTTTCATGGTTGCTAAATTAGTGTTGATCAACATTTAACAATTGGCATACTTTTGTTTGTAATTTAGCCGTTGAAATACAGGTGCTAACCCAACATGTTAGAATTGCCAGTGAAGAAAAGTAAAGTTACCTTCAGGTTTTAGGAACCTCTCTTGCCAATCCTAAGAACTGCTTCAATTTTAGAAAAAGAAACTTTTCTGATTATCTTTGACACGTTCTAAAGGATTAGGAAAAAGATATTAAAGCAGCTTACGGCCATACCTCTCTGGTTCCGCCCGATCTCGTCTGATCTCGGAAGCTAAGCAGAGCAGGGCCTGGTTAGTACCTGGATGGAAGACCGCCTGGGAATCCCAGGTGCCGTAAGCTTTTTCACTTCTCTCTCCGAAAGCCGCCCAGCGCCGCAGATTGTACACCTACACAATTGTAAAAAGTATTTCACATTGTAGAAGAGATGCAATAGGAAGAAGATGAAAGGTGGCTTACGTCCATACCATCGTCAGGCCATTTGAGGTGGCGGGGACTGCAATGGCCATCCACCGATTGGCTGGGACTCCTGGGCGGGTCTTCTCTAGTCCATCCAATTTTCGGCATAGGATGTCACAGCCTTCTTTGCATACCCTTATTTAACCCACACAAAGATGCCAACGGCAGGCGTGACATAATTTTTTGACGCATTATAAAGGATTAGGAAAAAGATAAAAAGCAGCTTACGGCCATACCTCTCTGGTTCCGCCCGATCTCGTCTGATCTCGGAAGCTAAGCAGAGCAGGGCCTGGTTAGTACCTGGATGGAAGACCGCCTGGGAATCCCAGGTGCCGTAAGCTTTTTCACTTCTCTCTGAAAGCCGCCGAGCGCCGCAGATTGTACACCTACAAATTACAAAAAGTATATCACATTGTCGAAGAGATGCATGTTTAGTGTTGTTTTAACGTTGGATATATAAGGAACTTAGACAATATCATCAAAATTGATTCCGTTTCATTGTTGCTAAATTAGTGTTGATCAACATTTAACAATTGGCCTACTTTTGTTTGTAATTTAGCCGTTGAAATACAGGTGCTAACCCAACATGTTAGAATTGCCAGTGAAGAAAAGTAAAGTTACCTTCAGGTTTTAGGAACCTCTCTTGCCAATCCTAAGAACTGCTTCAATTTTAGAAAAAGAAACTTTTCTGATTATCTTTGACACGTTCTAAAGGATTAGGAAAAAGATAAAAAGCAGCTTACGGCCATACCTCTCTGGTTCCGCCCGATCTCGTCTGATCTCGGAAGCTAAGCAGAGCAGGGACTGGTTAGTACCTGGATGGAAGACCGCCTGGGAATCCCAGGTGCCGTAAGCTTTTTCACTTCTCTCTCCGAAAGCCGCCCAGCGCCGCAGATTGTACACCTACACAATTGTAAAAAGTATTTCACATTGTAGAAGAGATGCAATAGGAAGAAGATGAAAGGTGGCTTACGTCCATACCATCGTCAGGCCATTTGAGGTGGCGGGGACTGCAATGGTCATCCACCGATTGGCTGGGACTCCTGGGCGGGTCTTCTCTAGTCCATCCAATTTTCGGCATAGGATGTCACAGCCTTCTTTGCATACCCTTATTTAACCCACACAAAGATGCCAACGGCAGGCGTGACATAATTTTTTGACGCATTATAAAGGATTAGGAAAAAGATAAAAAGCAGCTTACGGCCATACCTCTCTGGTTCCGCCCGATCTCGTCTGATCTCGGAAGCTAAGCAGAGCAGGGCCTGGTTAGTACCTGGATGGAAGACCGCCTGGGAATCCCAGGTGCCGTAAGCTTTTTCACTTCTCTCTGAAAGCCGCCGAGCGCCGCAGATTGTACACCTAGAAATTACAAAAAGTATATCACATTGTCGAAGAGATGCATGTTTAGTGTTGTTTTAACGTTGGATATATAAGGAACTTAGACAATATCATCAAAATTGATTCCGTTTCATGGTTGCTAAATTAGTGTTGATCAACATTTAACAATTGGCCTACTTTTGTTTGTAATTTAGCCGTTGAAATACAGGTGCTAACCCAACATGTTAGAATTGCCAGTGAAGAAAAGTAAAGTTACCTTCAGGTTTTAGGAACCTCTCTTGCCAATCCTAAGAACTGCTTCAATTTTAGAAAAAGAAACTCTTCTGATTATCTTTGACACGTTCTAAAGGATTAGGAAAAAGATAAAAAGCAGCTTACGGCCATACCTCTCTGGTTCCGCCCGATCTCGTCTGATCTCGGAAGCTAAGCAGAGCAGGGCCTGGTTAGTACCTGGATGGAAGACCGCCTGGGAATCCCAGGTGCCGTAAGCTTTTCACTTCTCTCTGAAAGCTGCCGAGCGCCGCAGATTGTACACCTACAAATTACAAAAAGTACATCACATTGTCGAAGAGATGCATGTTTAGTGTTGTTTTAACGTTGGATATATAAGGAACTTAGACAATATCATCAAAATTGATTCCGTTTCATGGTTGCTAAATTAGTGTTGATCAACATTTAACAATTGGCATACTTTTGTTTGTAATTTAGCCGTTGAAATACAGGTGCTAACCCAACATGTTAGAATTGCCAGTGAAGAAAAGTAAAGTTACCTTCAGGTTTTAGGAACCTCTCTTGCCAATCCTAAGAACTGCTTCAATTTTAGAAAAAGAAACTTTTCTGATTATCTTTGACACGTTCTAAAGGATTAGGAAAAAGATATTAAAGCAGCTTACGGCCATACCTCTCTGGTTCCGCCCGATCTCGTCTGATCTCGGAAGCTAAGCAGAGCAGGGCCTGGTTAGTACCTGGATGGAAGACCGCCTGGGAATCCCAGGTGCCGTAAGCTTTTTCACTTCTCTCTCCGAAAGCCGCCCAGCGCCGCAGATTGTACACCTACACAATTGTAAAAAGTATTTCACATTGTAGAAGAGATGCAATAGGAAGAAGATGAAAGGTGGCTTACGTCCATACCATCGTCAGGCCATTTGAGGTGGCGGGGACTGCAATGGCCATCCACCGATTGGCTGGGACTCCTGGCCGGGTCTTCTCTAGTCCATCCAATTTTCGGCATAGGATGTCACAGCCTTCTTTGCATACCCTTATTTAACCCACACAAAGATGCCAACGGCAGGCGTGACATAATTTTTTGACGCATTATAAAGGATTAGGAAAAAGATAAAAAGCAGCTTACGGCCATACCTCTCTGGTTCCGCCCGATCTCGTCTGATCTCGGAAGCTAAGCAGAGCAGGGCCTGGTTAGTACCTGGATGGAAGACCGCCTGGGAATCCCAGGTGCCGTAAGCTTTTTCACTTCTCTCTGAAAGCCGCCGAGCGCCGCAGATTGTACACCTACAAATTACAAAAAGTACATCACATTGTCGAAGAGATGCATGTTTAGTGTTGTTTTAACGTTGGATATATAAGGAACTTAGACAATATCATCAAAATTGATTCCGTTTCATGGTTGCTAAATTAGTGTTGATCAACATTTAACAATTGGCATACTTTTGTTTGTAATTTAGCCGTTGAAATACAGGTGCTAACCCAACATGTTAGAATTGCCAGTGAAGAAAAGTAAAGTTACCTTCAGGTTTTAGGAACCTCTCTTGCCAATCCTAAGAACTGCTTCAATTTTAGAAAAAGAAACTTTTCTGATTATCTTTGACACGTTCTAAAGGATTAGGAAAAAGATATTAAAGCAGCTTACAGCCATACCTCTCTGGTTCCGCCCGATCTCGTCTGATCTCGGAAGCTAAGCAGAGCAGGGCCTGGTTAGTACCTGGATGGAAGACCGCCTGGGAATCCCAGGTGCCGTAAGCTTTTTCACTTCTCTCTCCGAAAGCCGCCCAGCGCCGCAGATTGTACACCTACACAATTGTAAAAAGTATTTCACATTGTAGAAGAGATGCAATAGGAAGAAGATGAAAGGTGGCTTACGTCCATACCATCGTCAGGCCATTTGAGGTGGCGGGGACTGCAATGGCCATCCACCGATTGGCTGGGACTCCTGGCCGGGTCTTCTCTAGTCCATCCAATTTTCGGCATAGGATGTCACAGCCTTCTTTGCATACCCTTATTTAACCCACACAAAGATGCCAACGGCAGGCGTGACATAATTTTTTGACGCATTATAAAGGATTAGGAAAAAGATAAAAAGCAGCTTACGGCCATACCTCTCTGGTTCCGCCCGATCTCGTCTGATCTCGGAAGCTAAGCAGAGCAGGGACTGGTTAGTACCTGGATGGAAGACCGCCTGGGAATCCCAGGTGCCGTAAGCTTTTTCACTTCTCTCTCCGAAAGCCGCCCAGCGCCGCAGATTGTACACCTACACAATTGTAAAAAGTATTTCACATTGTAGAAGAGATGCAATAGGAAGAAGATGAAAGGTGGCTTACGTCCATACCATCGTCAGGCCATTTGAGGTGGCGGGGACTGCAATGGCCATCCACCGATTGGCTGGGACTCCTGGGCGGGTCTTCTCTAGTCCATCCAATTTTCGGCATAGGATGTCACAGCCTTCTTTGCATACCCTTATTTAACCCACACAAAGATGCCAACGGCAGGCGTGACATAATTTTTTGACGCATTATAAAGGATTAGGAAAAAGATAAAAAGCAGCTTACGGCCATACCTCTCTGGTTCCGCCCGATCTCGTCTGATCTCGGAAGCTAAGCAGAGCAGGGCCTGGTTAGTACCTGGATGGAAGACCGCCTGGGAATCCCAGGTGCCGTAAGCTTTTTCACTTCTCTCTGAAAGCCGCCGAGCGCCGCAGATTGTACACCTACAAATTACAAAAAGTATATCACATTGTCGAAGAGATGCATGTTTAGTGTTGTTTTAACGTTGGATATATAAGGAACTTAGACAATATCATCAAAATTGATTCCGTTTCATGGTTGCTAAATTAGTGTTGATCAACATTTAACAATTGGCCTACTTTTGTTTGTAATTTAGCCGTTGAAATACAGGTGCTAACCCAACATGTTAGAATTGCCAGTGAAGAAAAGTAAAGTTACCTTCAGGTTTTAGGAACCTCTCTTGCCAATCCTAAGAACTGCTTCAATTTTAGAAAAAGAAACTCTTCTGATTATCTTTGACACGTTCTAAAGGATTAGGAAAAAGATAAAAAGCAGCTTACGGCCATACCTCTCTGGTTCCGCCCGATCTCGTCTGATCTCGGAAGCTAAGCAGAGCAGGGCCTGGTTAGTACCTGGATGGAAGACCGCCTGGGAATCCCAGGTGCCGTAAGCTTTTTCACTTCTCTCTGAAAGCCGCCGAGCGCCGCAGATTGTACACCTACAAATTACAAAAAGTACATCACATTGTCGAAGAGATGCATGTTTAGTGTTGTTTTAACGTTGGATATATAAGGAACTTAGACAATATCATCAAAATTGATTCCGTTTCATGGTTGCTAAATTAGTGTTGATCAACATTTAACAATTGGCATACTTTTGTTTGTAATTTAGCCGTTGAAATACAGGTGCTAACCCAACATGTTAGAATTGCCAGTGAAGAAAAGTAAAGTTACCTTCAGGTTTTAGGAACCTCTCTTGCCAATCCTAAGAACTGCTTCAATTTTAGAAAAAGAAACTTTTCTGATTATCTTTGACACGTTCTAAAGGATTAGGAAAAAGATATTAAAGCAGCTTACGGCCATACCTCTCTGGTTCCGCCCGATCTCGTCTGATCTCGGAAGCTAAGCAGAGCAGGGCCTGGTTAGTACCTGGATGGAAGACCGCCTGGGAATCCCAGGTGCCGTAAGCTTTTTCACTTCTCTCTCCGAAAGCCGCCCAGCGCCGCAGATTGTACACCTACACAATTGTAAAAAGTATTTCACATTGTAGAAGAGATGCAATAGGAAGAAGATGAAAGGTGGCTTACGTCCATACCATCGTCAGGCCATTTGAGGTGGCGGGGACTGCAATGGCCATCCACCGATTGGCTGGGACTCCTGGCCGGGTCTTCTCTAGTCCATCCAATTTTCGGCATAGGATGTCACAGCCTTCTTTGCATACCCTTATTTAACCCACACAAAGATGCCAACGGCAGGCGTGACATAATTTTTTGACGCATTATAAAGGATTAGGAAAAAGATAAAAAGCAGCTTACGGCCATACCTCTCTGGTTCCGCCCGATCTCGTCTGATCTCGGAAGCTAAGCAGAGCAGGGCCTGGTTAGTACCTGGATGGAAGACCGCCTGGGAATCCCAGGTGCCGTAAGCTTTTTCACTTCTCTCTGAAAGCCGCCGAGCGCCGCAGATTGTACACCTACAAATTACAAAAAGTATATCACATTGTCGAAGAGATGCATGTTTAGTGTTGTTTTAACGTTGGATATATAAGGAACTTAGACAATATCATCAAAATTGATTCCGTTTCATGGTTGCTAAATTAGTGTTGATCAACATTTAACAATTGGCCTACTTTTGTTTGTAATTTAGCCGTTGAAATACAGGTGCTAACCCAACATGTTAGAATTGCCAGTGAAGAAAAGTAAAGTTACCTTCAGGTTTTAGGAACCTCTCTTGCCAATCCTAAGAACTGCTTCAATTTTAGAAAAAGAAACTCTTCTGATTATCTTTGACACGTTCTAAAGGATTAGGAAAAAGATAAAAAGCAGCTTACGGCCATACCTCTCTGGTTCCGCCCGATCTCGTCTGATCTCGGAAGCTAAGCAGAGCAGGGCCTGGTTAGTACCTGGATGGAAGACCGCCTGGGAATCCCAGGTGCCGTAAGCTTTTTCACTTCTCTCTCCGAAAGCCGCCGAGCGCCGCAGATTGTACACCTACAAATTACAAAAAGTACATCACATTGTCGAAGAGATGCATGTTTAGTGTTGTTTTAACGTTGGATATATAAGGAACTTAGACAATATCATCAAAATTGATTCCGTTTCATGGTTGCTAAATTAGTGTTGATCAACATTTAACAATTGGCATACTTTTGTTTGTAATTTAGCCGTTGAAATACAGGTGCTAACCCAACATGTTAGAATTGCCAGTGAAGAAAAGTAAAGTTACCTTCAGGTTTTAGGAACCTCTCTTGCCAATCCTAAGAACTGCTTCAATTTTAGAAAAAGAAACTTTTCTGATTATCTTTGACACGTTCTAAAGGATTAGGAAAAAGATAAAAAGCAGCTTACGGCCATACCTCTCTGGTTCCGCCCGATCTCGTCTGATCTCGGAAGCTAAGCAGAGCAGGGCCTGGTTAGTACCTGGATGGAAGACCGCCTGGGAATCCCAGGTGCCGTAAGCTTTTTCACTTCTCTCTCCGAAAGCCGCCCAGCGCCGCAGATTGTACACCTACACAATTGTAAAAAGTATTTCACATTGTAGAAGAGATGCAATAGGAAGAAGATGAAAGGTGGCTTACGTCCATACCATCGTCAGGCCATTTGAGGTGGCGGGGACTGCAATGGCCATCCACCGATTGGCTGGGACTCCTGGGCGGGTCTTCTCTAGTCCATCCAATTTTCGGCATAGGATGTCACAGCCTTCTTTGCATACCCTTATTTAACCCACACAAAGATGCCAACGGCAGGCGTGACATAATTTTTTGACGCATTATAAAGGATTAGGAAAAAGATAAAAAGCAGCTTACGGCCATACCTCTCTGGTTCCGCCCGATCTCGTCTGATCACATGTGAAGGCTCCGCCCATTGCAGGAAGTGAGTTACAAGCTAGATTTGTTTGGCACACGTCTTTTGGAGGACTTTTTTCCCTTCTCTTTTTTCTTGAGATTTCAATGCTCTGAGTGAGATTGTTTTTCTTTGTGAGACTTTGTTGTTTAATATCCCCCAGCAGTGTTACACTGTCTGGGGGACATTTTTTCTTTTTTACCGGGTTTTGTGCATACTCGAAGGAATTATCCTTTTTTGTGTGAGGGTTTTTTTTCATCCCTTTTTTCAATGATGGACCAACAGCGTGAACAAACACAAAGTGGACAGATGCCAATGATGAAGATGATGGCAGATGGACAAAGAAAGGAGAAGACAAGTGGGAATGACGGCGAGAATAACAATGAGGACGGGAAAAGACAGCGGAGCTTGACCGTGAGTGTGGAGACAGAGGGGGATATTACGATCCCTGTAATGGAACTGATGCACTGCATTAAGGAGATTTGTGGAGGACTCATGGCCTGCCGGGTGATAAACCCAAAGAAGTATGAAGTCACCATGAGCCACCCAAAAGGGAAGCAGAGGCTCATGGATGGCTTCAAAATAGGTGATACCAAGGTCCATGCAAGGGAAATCAGCAATGATGAACTGGTTGTTTCTTTTCTCAACCTACCATATTATATAGAGGACACTGAGATTGAGTGCAAACTGAGGGGTTGGGGGGTCTCTGCGGTCTCCCCTTATAAAAGACGGATGTGGCCAGGCACCAAGGTGGCAGACGGGACAAGATTTGTCCGGGTCAGATTTAATGAACATGTACAGTCACTCCCATATTCTACAAAATTCAACACTGTATTGGGGGCAGAATATTTCAGGGTGTTGCATGACAAACAGGTGAGGGTGTGCCGGATGTGCATGCAGCCAGGACACATAGTACGGGACTGTCCGGAGTTTATGTGCCACCAGTGTGGGGTACAGGGGCACTACGCCAGAGAATGCCCCCGAAAACATCAGAAAAAGTGTACCCTATGCGGGGAGGAGACGGAGCATTGCAGATGTAACATGCGGGAGGAGGAACCAAGCCAAACTGGAGCCAGCACCCAAGAGAGGGGTGAGGAAGAAGGAGAAAGCGACAAGGAGGGGATCGGCGGCAGCGACGAGGATGCAGGTGGTCATGAGGAAGAGGATGAGAGCAGCGTGGGCGTGCTGGAGGTATTTCCGGAATGGCTGGAAGCGGCTGAGGAGGAGACGACCGTTTCAACGGCTGCACCTGAGGCGGCGCCAAGCCAAGGAAAAGGGAAGGTGCAGGACGGCAGGCTGAGAAAACCACTGTTGCAGGAGGAGCCTGAAAAGACACAGGCGTTTGGGCAAGAGACAGAGGTGCAGAACAGGGCTCCAGAGAGCACGCCACCTACCGCTGAGGCAATAGAGAGTGAGTTTTTGGGGATGGGAGCCACCCTGGATGCAGTGGACGTCAACACCGGTGGGACTCCACCTTTGCTGCTGGATACCGCATCAGACTCTGAAATGGATGTGGAAAAAATAATAGAGGTGAGAAAGAGGCGGGGGGAGCAGGGGGGGAAAAACAGGGCAAGGAAGAAAAAAAATCCTTGCTCTAAGGATAAGCCATAATGAACACGTTCATGATAATAATATTTATGTATGCGCTAATGGGTTCTGTGGATATAAGTATAACCTCCCTAAATACAAATGGTTTCAGAAATGCAGACAAGATTCAAGCAGTGTTTAGTAAGAACCATCTGACAGACATATTGTGTCTTCAAGAAACACACTGGGACTTGATCACAACCAAATATGTACACAAGCATTGGAGAGGGACGGTATACTCTGCTGAAGGAAGTGGAAGAACAGGAGGAGTAGCGGTGTTGATAAAAAAACAACATGATACCAATAGCAAATGTATTTATAGAGGCAATGATGGTAAATGTATAATTCTAGAAATTTTAGTCAATGATGAAATTATTAGATTAATAAATATACATGCTCCGAACGTAGAGAATGATAGGAAGAAATTTTTTATGGATTTAAATAGGTGGATCAACAACAAAACTATAATAATAGGAGACTTTAACGTGGTTCTGAGCAACAGAGATAGCTCTAAAAACAACACATATAAGAATGATTCAAGTAGGACGGTACTCAAAAACCTAATTTCGGGTTCAAACTTGATTGATGTGTGGAGGGTACTCCACCCCAGCACTAGAGGGTTTTCAAGGAGGCAAATCGTGCAGGGTCGATTAAAGCAGTCCCGTATAGATTTGGCTCTGGTAGCATCAGGGATGATCAGACAGACTTATGACATTCAGTACATATTCAACACATGGAGCGATCATGCTCAAATTGAATTGAAGTTGGGAGATGTCACTGTTAAAAGGGGAAGAGGGATATGGTGCCACAATAACAGCTTATTAGAGGACAAGATATATAAAAATAAGATCAGGAATCTATTAATTAATGGAATGAGTGGTATAAAATATGTTGATAATAAAATAGAATTCTGGGAAGATATTAAACTGAGAATCAAAAAATTAAGTATCAACTATAGTCGAGAGAAAAGATGGGAAGAAAAGAGAAAGGAAAGTATAATAAACGAGTTGTTGAATGTGGAAATAGAAAAGATGGAATTGGATGAAAAGTATAGTAGCGAGGAATATGAAGTGTATAAAATAAAACTTGCAGAGTTTGAGGCCAAAAGATGCAAAGGTGCAGCGGTGAGGAGTAGGTCTCAGGCACTGCTTGAAGGGGAAAGAAGCACGGCTTACTTCTTGGGGCTGGAAAAAGTAACGCAGGAGAGACAACATATACAGCAACTGCAGAACAAAAGTGGTGTGATATGTAAAGAAAAAGATGAGATATTGGGTATAGTACATAAATACTATGAGGAGTTATATAAAGGGCAAAGCCCAGAGAAAGAGCAGATAGAACGGATTACCAGCCACATTGAGAAAAAAATAAGTGCAAATGACAAAGTCCTTTGTGATAAGGATATAGCTGTACAGGACATAGAGACTGCAATCAAAAATCTTAAAAAGAATAAGAGCCCGGGGTCCGACGGACTTACGGCAGAACTGTATCAGGGTTTCCCAGAGTTTTTCTCCCCAATCCTGCTTCAAGTGTTTGAAGAAATGGAGAAGGAAAAAAAAACTTCAGATAAGCTTACGGAGGGGATCATCACATTAATATACAAGAAGAAAGGGAGTAAAGATAAGTTAGACTATTACAGACCAATAAGTGTTTTAAATATGGATTATAAAATCATTGCAAAAATATTAGCCTTTAGGATGAGGGAGGTGATAAAAGGTATTGTTACAGAAACGCAAACGTATGGTATTCCAGGCAGGGAGATTAATGATAATATAATAACGGTAAAAAATGTAGTGGGGATCCTAAATAGGGAAGGTGGGTGTTTATTGGGGATCGATCTAGAGAAAGCGTTTGATCGAGTAGAGCATAGTTTTTTGTGGGAGGTGTTAAGTAAATATGGTTTTGGGGAGAGATATATTAACTGGGTTAAATTATTGTATGTGAATGCCAGAAGCAGGATTAAGGTAAATGGGTTCCTGACCGATCAGGTGGGGCTGCGGAGGTCAATACGACAGGGATGCCCTATGTCAGCTACGCTCTTCAGCCTGGTGGTAGAACCGTTGGCTTTAATGATAAATAACGATGATAGGATAGTGGGGATCAATACGAATGGGAATAGGAATTTAAAAGTAGTACAGTATGCAGATGATATTAATATATTTTTAAGAAATAGTACATATATAGAGAGGGTAATGAATCATATAAATGATTACGAAAAGGCTTCGGGAGCTAAAGTTAACAGTGGGAAATCAGAAATAATGGTGTTTAAAGAAAATAGCATGGATATAAATAAATGGGGTTTCAAATTAGTAGATGAGAGGAAAGTTTTAGGAGTGTATATAGGGAAAAACGAAAGCGCTGCCCGGGATAAAAACTGGCATGAAGCCATAAAACGAACTAGAAATATCTGTAATATGTGGCAGGCCCGTGGGCTTACCATCAGAGGGAAGGTAAAAGTGTGTAATGCGCTGGTACTGTCAACAATTGTACATATTTTGGGATCTTGCGAGCTGCCCGAATGGGCGCTCCATTCTCTGAATAGTGTGACATCCTCTTTTTTGTGGAGGGGGAAGGGAAATATGATAGCACGCAAGACCTTAATAGCTAAGAAAGAGGAGGGGGGTCTAACTCTGATGGATATTAGTGCCAAAAGAGATGCGCTAAGGGTTAAAATGCTTGGACGGTTTTTGGATGCGAAGAGGAAGCATCCTTGGAAAGACACCCTGGCAGGGCTCCTGGCTGAATACGGAGAGAAGAGCTACTTCAATTTAGGTGCCTTCAGTCCCAGGGATGTGATTGGGGGGCTGCCGGGGTTCTATCGTGAGGTGCTGGAGGCTTGGGACAAGATTCTTCCCCACCTCAGCCTTGACTGCAAATGGAGAGCGCACGTGATGCAGTTACCTTTTCTCAACTCCCCTTTCTTTGTTTATGCAGGAAGGCCCATTGTGTCGAAAGCACTCGAGAGTGCGGGGTTGACCTCCTTGGGGAGCATATGTAAAGCAGCAGGAGATTGGGTTTTTGATATAAACAAAACGGAAGTAGGCCTCAAAAGAGCCAATGTTAGGTATAGAGCAAAACAAATTAGAGATGTTGGTGCAAGAGTATTTAACTGTGTGGACAATGATTGGTTACACCTTACAGATGACGAGGAGCGGATGCAGGACGATGGAATGGAATTCCTTCTGTGCCTCGGGGACAAGTATACGCCAATAGGTAAAGCCAAAACAAAATGCATTTATAACATACTGGTACGGAAAGTGGCCATGAAGCCTGCATCGGAGAAAAGGTGGAAGGAACTTTTCCCAGATGAGCAGATGGGGACCATTTGGTTAAATTTAGATGTACCTCACCTACCACATGCTTTATTCCAAGCAGATTTCAAGCTGAGGCACAGGAGGATATACACTAGTATTGTCCTGCATCAGATCCACAAAAACATTTGTCAAAGGACGTGTGCTGTGTGTGAAAGGGAAGACGAAGATCTGGAGCATCTATTTTTGAAATGTTCCGGTTTAAATTCCATTCACACATATATCAAATCTATATTGACGACCTGTTGTGGAGTGGGGGCCAAACACATTGGCCAGTGGGAGTGGGTCTGGCTTTTTGGCTTGCCAAAAAAGAAAGATAGTACAACAATTGCAACCAACACCATTCTTGGCTTTGCGAGATATGCGGTACTCTTAAAAAGGAACAGGGCGCTATTTGATCACAAAAAAACAGACGTAATTGAAATGTTTAAGAATATGTTTAAAGCGCATGTAAAGCTGTTATTTATGTGTAAAAGGGAATGGTGCAAGAAACATTTTATGGAAGGTACCACAATATGTAGCATTGATGAAGAGGAGAAGTTATGCTTCTCCTTGTGAACCATATGGTTGTGTGAAAATAAGGTTATGTGGATTACCCCCTAGAAGGCCCTTTGTTTTAGGGTTTTCTTTCGTATGGTTTTGTGTAGTGTTTTATTTTGTTTTGTATGTCGGTACCCTCTGGGTTGTATGTATTTTAAAATAAAATGTCATGTATTTTTGATAATAAAAGATAAAAAAAAAAAAGTTCCGCCCGATCTCGTCTGATCTCGGAAGCTAAGCAGAGCAGGGCCTGGTTAGTACCTGGATGGAAGACCGCCTGGGAATCCCAGGTGCCGTAAGCTTTTTCACTTCTCTCTCCGAAAGCCGCCGAGCGCCGCAGATTGTACACCTACAAATTACAAAAAGAATATCACATTGTTGAAGAGATGCATGTTTAGTGTTGTTTTAACGTTGGATATATAAGGAACTTAGACAATATCATCAAAATTGATTCCGTTTCATGGTTGCTAAATTAGTGTTGATCAACATTTAACAATTGGCATACTTTTGTTTGTAATTTAGCCGTTGAAATACAGGTGCTAACCCAACATGTTAGAATTGCCAGTGAAGAAAAGTAAAGTTACCTTCAGGTTTTAGGAACCTCTCTTGCCAATCCTAAGAACTGCTTCAATTTTAGAAAAAGAAACTTTTCTGATTATCTTTGACACGTTCTAAAGGATTAGGAAAAAGATAAAAAGCAGCTTACGGCCATACCTCTCTGGTTCCGCCCGATCTCGTCTGATCTCGGAAGCTAAGCAGAGCAGGGCCTGGTTAGTACCTGGATGGAAGACCGCCTGGGAATCCCAGGTGCCGTAAGCTTTTTCACTTCTCTCTCCGAAAGCCGCCCAGCGCCGCAGATTGTACACCTACACAATTGTAAAAAGTATTTCACATTGTAGAAGAGATGCAATAGGAAGAAGATGAAAGGTGGCTTACGTCCATACCATCGTCAGGCCATTTGAGGTGGCGGGGACTGCAATGGCCATCCACCGATTGGCTGGGACTCCTGGGCGGGTCTTCTCTAGTCCATCCAATTTTCGGCATAGGATGTCACAGCCTTCTTTGCATACCCTTATTTAACCCACACAAAGATGCCAACGGCAGGCGTGACATAATTTTTTGACGCATTATAAAGGATTAGGAAAAAGATAAAAAGCAGCTTACGGCCATACCTCTCTGGTTCCGCCCGATCTCGTCTGATCTCGGAAGCTAAGCAGAGCAGGGCCTGGTTAGTACCTGGATGGAAGACCGCCTGGGAATCCCAGGTGCCGTAAGCTTTTTCACTTCTCTCTGAAAGCCGCCGAGCGCCGCAGATTGTACACCTACAAATTACAAAAAGTACATCACATTGTCGAAGAGATGCATGTTTAGTGTTGTTTTAACGTTGGATATATAAGGAACTTAGACAATATCATCAAAATTGATTCCGTTTCATGGTTGCTAAATTAGTGTTGATCAACATTTAACAATTGGCATACTTTTGTTTGTAATTTAGCCGTTGAAATACAGGTGCTAACCCAACATGTTAGAATTGCCAGTGAAGAAAAGTAAAGTTACCTTCAGGTTTTAGGAACCTCTCTTGCCAATGCTAAGAACTGCTTCAATTTTAGAAAAAGAAACTGTTGATTATCTTTGACACGCTTTAAAGGATTAGGAAAAAGATGAAAAGCAGCTTACGGCCATACCTCTCTGGTTCCGCCCGATCTCGTCTGATCTCGGAAGCTAAGCAGAGCAGGGCCTGGTTAGTACCTGGATGGAAGACCGCCTGGGAATCCCAGGTGCCGTAAGCTTTTTCACTTCTCTCTCTGAAAGCCGCCCAGCGCCGTAAATTGTACACCTGCACAATTGTAAAAAAGATTTTACATTGTAGAAGAGATGCAATAGGAAGAAGATGAAAGGTGGCTTACGTCCATACCATCGTCAGGCCATTTGAGGTGGCGGGGACTGCAATGGCCATTCACCGATTGGCTGGGACCCCTGGGCGGGTCTTCTCTAGTCCATCCAATTTTCGGCATGGGATGTCACAGCCTTCTTTGCATACCCTTATTTAACCCACACAAAGATGCCAACGGCAGGCGTGTCATAATTCATTGACGCATTATAAAGGATTAGGAAAAAGATAAAAAGCAGCTTACGGCCATACCTCTCTGGTTCCGCCCGATCTCGTCTGATCTCGGAAGCTAAGCAGAGCAGGGCCTGGTTAGTACCTGGATGGAAGACCGCCTGGGAATCCCAGGTGCCGTAAGCTTTTTCACTTCTCTCTCTGAAAGCCGCCCAGCGCCGTAAATTGTACACCTGCACAATTGTAAAAAAGATTTCACATTGTAGAAGAGATGCAATAGGAAGAAGATGAAAGGTGGCTTACGTCCATACCATCGTCAGGCCATTTGAGGTGGCGGGGACTGCAATGGCCATTCACCGATTGGCTGGGACCCCTGGGCGGGTCTTCTCTAGTCCATCCAATTTTCGGCATGGGATGTCACAGCCTTCTTTGCATACCCTTATTTAACCCACACAAAGATGCCAACGGCAGGCGTGTCATAATTCATTGACGCATTATAAAGGATTAGGAAAAAGATAAAAAGCAGCTTACGGCCATACCTCTCTGGTTCCGCCCGATCTCGTCTGATCTCGGAAGCTAAGCAGAGCAGGGCCTGGTTAGTACCTGGATGGAAGACCGCCTGGGAATCCCAGGTGCCGTAAGCTTTTTCACTTCTCTCTCTGAAAGCCGCCCAGCGCCGTAAATTGTACACCTGCACAATTGTAAAAAAGATTTCACATTGTAGAAGAGATGCAATAGGAAGAAGATGAAAGGTGGCTTACGTCCATACCATCGTCAGGCCATTTGAGGTGGCGGGGACTGCAATGGCCATTCACCGATTGGCTGGGACCCCTGGGCGGGTCTTCTCTAGTCCATCCAATTTTCGGCATGGGATGTCACAGCCTTCTTTGCATACCCTTATTTAACCCACACAAAGATGCCAACGGCAGGCGTGTCATAATTCATTGACGCATTATAAAGGATTAGGAAAAAGATAAAAAGCAGCTTACGGCCATACCTCTCTGGTTCCGCCCGATCTCGTCTGATCTCGGAAGCTAAGCAGAGCAGGGCCTGGTTAGTACCTGGATGGAAGACCGCCTGGGAATCCCAGGTGCCGTAAGCTTTTTCACTTCTCTCTCTGAAAGCCGCCCAGCGCCGTAAATTGTACACCTGCACAATTGTAAAAAAGATTTCACATTGTAGAAGAGATGCAATAGGAAGAAGATGAAAGGTGGCTTACGTCCATACCATCGTCAGGCCATTTGAGGTGGCGGGGACTGCAATGGCCATTCACCGATTGGCTGGGACCCCTGGGCGGGTCTTCTCTAGTCCATCCAATTTTCGGCATGGGATGTCACAGCCTTCTTTGCATACCCTTATTTAACCCACACAAAGATGCCAACGGCAGGCGTGTCATAATTCATTGACGCATTATAAAGGATTAGGAAAAAGATAAAAAGCAGCTTACGGCCATACCTCTCTGGTTCCGCCCGATCTCGTCTGATCTCGGAAGCTAAGCAGAGCAGGGCCTGGTTAGTACCTGGATGGAAGACCGCCTGGGAATCCCAGGTGCCGTAAGCTTTTTCACTTCTCTCTCTGAAAGCCGCCCAGCGCCGTAAATTGTACACCTGCACAATTGTAAAAAAGATTTCACATTGTAGAAGAGATGCAATAGGAAGAAGATGAAAGGTGGCTTACGTCCATACCATCGTCAGGCCATTTGAGGTGGCGGGGACTGCAATGGCCATTCACCGATTGGCTGGGACCCCTGGGCGGGTCTTCTCTAGTCCATCCAATTTTCGGCATGGGATGTCACAGCCTTCTTTGCATACCCTTATTTAACCCACACAAAGATGCCAACGGCAGGCGTGTCATAATTCATTGACGCATTATAAAGGATTAGGAAAAAGATAAAAAGCAGCTTACGGCCATACCTCTCTGGTTCCGCCCGATCTCGTCTGATCTCGGAAGCTAAGCAGAGCAGGGCCTGGTTAGTACCTGGATGGAAGACCGCCTGGGAATCCCAGGTGCCGTAAGCTTTTTCACTTCTCTCTCCGAAAGCCGCCCAGCGCCGTAGATTGTACACCTGTTTTAAAGTTGGATATGAAAGGAAATTAGACAATATTATCCAAAATGATTCCGTTTCATGATTGCTAAATTAGTGTTGATCAACATTTACGATTGGCATACTATTGTTTGTAATTTAGCCGTTGAAATACAGGTGCTAACCCAACATGTTAGAATTGCCAGTGAAGAAAAGTAAAGTTACCTTCAGGCTTTAGGAACCTCTCTTGCCAATGCTAAGAACTGCTTCAATTTTAGAAAAAGAAACTTCTGATTATCTTTGACACGTTTTAAAGGATTAGGAAAAAGATGAAAAGCAGCTTACGGCCATACCTCTCTGGTTCCGCCCGATCTCGTCTGATCTCGGAAGCTAAGCAGAGCAGGGCCTGGTTAGTACCTGGATGGAAGACCGCCTGGGAATCCCAGGTGCCGTAAGCTTTTTCACTTCTCTCTCCGAAAGCCGCCCAGCGCCGTAGATTGTACACCTGTTTTAAAGTTGGATATGAAAGGAAATTAGACAATATTATCCAAAATGATTCCGTTTCATGATTGCTAAATTAGTGTTGATCAACATTTACGATTGGCATACTATTGTTTGTAATTTAGCCGTTGAAATACAGGTGCTAACCCAACATGTTAGAATTGCCAGTGAAGAAAAGTAAAGTTACCTTCAGGCTTTAGGAACCTCTCTTGCCAATGCTAAGAACTGCTTCAATTTTAGAAAAAGAAACTTCTGATTATCTTTGACACGTTTTAAAGGATTAGGAAAAAGATGAAAAGCAGCTTACGGCCATACCTCTCTGGTTCCGCCCGATCTCGTCTGATCTCGGAAGCTAAGCAGAGCAGGGCCTGGTTAGTACCTGGATGGAAGACCGCCTGGGAATCCCAGGTGCCGTAAGCTTTTTCACTTCTCTCTCCGAAAGCCGCCCAGCGCCGTAGATTGTACACCTGTTTTAAAGTTGGATATGAAAGGAAATTAGACAATATTATCCAAAATGATTCCGTTTCATGATTGCTAAATTAGTGTTGATCAACATTTACGATTGGCATACTATTGTTTGTAATTTAGCCGTTGAAATACAGGTGCTAACCCAACATGTTAGAATTGCCAGTGAAGAAAAGTAAAGTTACCTTCAGGCTTTAGGAACCTCTCTTGCCAATGCTAAGAACTGCTTCAATTTTAGAAAAAGAAACTTCTGATTATCTTTGACACGTTTTAAAGGATTAGGAAAAAGATGAAAAGCAGCTTACGGCCATACCTCTCTGGTTCCGCCCGATCTCGTCTGATCTCGGAAGCTAAGCAGAGCAGGGCCTGGTTAGTACCTGGATAGAAGACTGCCTGGGAATCCCAGGTGCCGTAAGCTTTTTCACTTCTCTCTCCGAAAGCCGCCCAGCGCCGTAGATTGTACACCTGTTTTAAAGTTGGATATGAAAGGAAATTAGACAATATTATCCAAAATGATTCCGTTTCATGATTGCTAAATTAGTGTTGATCAACATTTACGATTGGCATACTATTGTTTGTAATTTAGCCGTTGAAATACAGGTGCTAACCCAACATGTTAGAATTGCCAGTGAAGAAAAGTAAAGTTACCTTCAGGCTTTAGGAACCTCTCTTGCCAATGCTAAGAACTGCTTCAATTTTAGAAAAAGAAACTTCTGATTATCTTTGACACGTTTTAAAGGATTAGGAAAAAGATGAAAAGCAGCTTACGGCCATACCTCTCTGGTTCCGCCCGATCTCGTCTGATCTCGGAAGCTAAGCAGAGCAGGGCCTGGTTAGTACCTGTATGGAAGACCGCCTGGGAATCCCAGGTGCCGTAAGCTTTTTCACTTCTCTCTCCGAAAGCCGCCCAGCGCCGTAGATTGTACACCTGTTTTAAAGTTGGATATGAAAGGAAATTAGACAATATTATCCAAAATGATTCCGTTTCATGATTGCTAAATTAGTGTTGATCAACATTTACGATTGGCATACTATTGTTTGTAATTTAGCCGTTGAAATACAGGTGCTAACCCAACATGTTAGAATTGCCAGTGAAGAAAAGTAAAGTTACCTTCAGGCTTTAGGAACCTCTCTTGCCAATGCTAAGAACTGCTTCAATTTTAGAAAAAGAAACTTCTGATTATCTTTGACACGTTTTAAAGGATTAGGAAAAAGATGAAAAGCAGCTTACGGCCATACCTCTCTGGTTCCGCCCGATCTCGTCTGATCTCGGAAGCTAAGCAGAGCAGGGCCTGGTTAGTACCTGGATGGAAGACCGCCTGGGAATCCCAGGTGCCGTAAGCTTTTTCACTTCTCTCTCCGAAAGCCGCCCAGCGCCGTAGATTGTACACCTGTTTTAAAGTTGGATATGAAAGGAAATTAGACAATATTATCCAAAATGATTCCGTTTCATGATTGCTAAATTAGTGTTGATCAACATTTACGATTGGCATACTATTGTTTGTAATTTAGCCGTTGAAATACAGGTGCTAACCCAACATGTTAGAATTGCCAGTGAAGAAAAGTAAAGTTACCTTCAGGCTTTAGGAACCTCTCTTGCCAATGCTAAGAACTGCTTCAATTTTAGAAAAAGAAACTTCTGATTATCGTTGACACGTTTTAAAGGATTAGGAAAAAGATGAAAAGCAGCTTACGGCCATACCTCTCTGGTTCCGCCCGATCTCGTCTGATCTCGGAAGCTAAGCAGAGCAGGGCCTGGTTAGTACCTGGATGGAAGACCGCCTGGGAATCCCAGGTGCCGTAAGCTTTTTCAATTCTCTCTCTGAAAGCCGCCCAGCGCCGTAAATTGTACACCTACACAATTGTAAAAAAAAATTCACATTGTAGAAGAGATGCAATAGGAAGAAGATGTAAGGTGGCTTACGTCCATACCATCGTCAGGCCATTTGAGGTGGCGGGGACTGCAATGGCCATTCACCGATTGGCTGGGACCCCTGGGCGGGTCTTCTCTAGTCCATCCAATTTTCGGCATGGGATGTCACAGCCTTCTTTGCATACCCTTATTTAACCCACACAAAGATGCCAGCTGCAGGCGTGTCATAATTCATTGACGCATTATAAAGGATTAGGAAAAAGATAAAAAGCAGCTTACGGCCATACCTCTCTGGTTCCGCCCGATCTCGTCTGCTCTCGGAAGCTAAGCAGAGCAGGGCCTGGTTAGTACCTGGATGGAAGACCGCCTGGGAATCCCAGGTGCCGTAAGCTTTTTCACTTCTCTCTCCGAAAGCCGCCGAGCGCCGCAGATTGTACACCTACAAATTACAAAAAGAATATCACATTGTTGAAGAGATGCATGTTTAGTGTTGTTTTAACGTTGGATATGAAAGGAAATTAGACAATATTATCCAAAATGATTCCGTTTCATGATTGCTAAATTAGTGTTGATCAACATTTACGATTGGCATACTATTGTTTGTAATTTAGCCGTTGAAATACAGGTGCTAACCAAACATGTTAGAATTGCCAGTGAAGAAAAGTAAAGTTACCTTCAGGTTTTAGGAACCTCTCTTGCCAATGCTAAGAACTGCTTCAATTTTAGAAAAAGAAACTTCTGATTATCTTTGACACGTTTTAAAGGATTAGGAAAAAGATGAAAAGCAGCTTATGGCCATACCTCTCTGGTTCCGCCCGATCTCGTCTGCTCTCGGAAGCTAAGCAGAGCAGGGCCTGGTTAGTACCTGGATGGAAGACCGCCTGGGAATCCCAGGTGCCGTAAGCTTTTTCACTTCTCTCTCCGAAAGCCGCCCAGCGCCGCAGATTGTACACCCACACAATTGTAAAAAGCATTTCACATTGTAGAAGAGATGCAATAGGAAGAAGATGAAAGGTGGCTTACGTCCATACCATCGTCAGGCCATTTGAGGTGGCGGGGACTGCAATGGCCATCCACCGATTGGCTGGGACTCCTGGGCGGGTCTTCTCTAGTCCATCCAATTTTCGGCATAGGATGTCACAGCCTTCTTTGCATACCCTTATTTAACCCACACAAAGATGCCAACGGCAGGCGTGACATAATTTTTTGACGCATTATAAAGGATTAGGAAAAAGATAAAAAGCAGCTTACGGCCATACCTCTCTGGTTCCGCCCGATCTCGTCTGATCTCGGAAGCTAAGCAGAGCAGGGCCTGGTTAGTACCTGGATGGAAGACCGCCTGGGAATCCCAGGTGCCGTAAGCTTTTTCACTTCTCTCTCCGAAAGCCGCCCAGCGCCGTAGATTGTACACCTGTTTTAAAGTTGGATATGAAAGGAAATTAGACAATATTATCCAAAATGATTCCGTTTCATGATTGCTAAATTAGTGTTGATCAACATTTACGATTGGCATACTATTGTTTGTAATTTAGCCGTTGAAATACAGGTGCTAACCCAACATGTTAGAATTGCCAGTGAAGAAAAGTAAAGTTACCTTCAGGCTTTAGGAACCTCTCTTGCCAATGCTAAGAACTGCTTCAATTTTAGAAAAAGAAACTTCTGATTATCTTTGACACGTTTTAAAGGATTAGGAAAAAGATGAAAAGCAGCTTACGGCCATACCTCTCTGGTTCCGCCCGATCTCGTCTGATCTCGGAAGCTAAGCAGAGCAGGGCCTGGTTAGTACCTGGATAGAAGACTGCCTGGGAATCCCAGGTGCCGTAAGCTTTTTCACTTCTCTCTCCGAAAGCCGCCCAGCGCCGTAGATTGTACACCTGTTTTAAAGTTGGATATGAAAGGAAATTAGACAATATTATCCAAAATGATTCCGTTTCATGATTGCTAAATTAGTGTTGATCAACATTTACGATTGGCATACTATTGTTTGTAATTTAGCCGTTGAAATACAGGTGCTAACCCAACATGTTAGAATTGCCAGTGAAGAAAAGTAAAGTTACCTTCAGGCTTTAGGAACCTCTCTTGCCAATGCTAAGAACTGCTTCAATTTTAGAAAAAGAAACTTCTGATTATCTTTGACACGTTTTAAAGGATTAGGAAAAAGATGAAAAGCAGCTTACGGCCATACCTCTCTGGTTCCGCCCGATCTCGTCTGATCTCGGAAGCTAAGCAGAGCAGGGCCTGGTTAGTACCTGTATGAAAGACCGCCTGGGAATCCCAGGTGCCGTAAGCTTTTTCACTTCTCTCTCCGAAAGCCGCCCAGCGCCGTAGATTGTACACCTGTTTTAAAGTTGGATATGAAAGGAAATTAGACAATATTATCCAAAATGATTCCGTTTCATGATTGCTAAATTAGTGTTGATCAACATTTACGATTGGCATACTATTGTTTGTAATTTAGCCGTTGAAATACAGGTGCTAACCCAACATGTTAGAATTGCCAGTGAAGAAAAGTAAAGTTACCTTCAGGCTTTAGGAACCTCTCTTGCCAATGCTAAGAACTGCTTCAATTTTAGAAAAAGAAACTTCTGATTATCTTTGACACGTTTTAAAGGATTAGGAAAAAGATGAAAAGCAGCTTACGGCCATACCTCTCTGGTTCCGCCCGATCTCGTCTGATCTCGGAAGCTAAGCAGAGCAGGGCCTGGTTAGTACCTGGATGGAAGACCGCCTGGGAATCCCAGGTGCCGTAAGCTTTTTCACTTCTCTCTCCGAAAGCCGCCCAGCGCCGTAGATTGTACACCTGTTTTAAAGTTGGATATGAAAGGAAATTAGACAATATTATCCAAAATGATTCCGTTTCATGATTGCTAAATTAGTGTTGATCAACATTTACGATTGGCATACTATTGTTTGTAATTTAGCCGTTGAAATACAGGTGCTAACCCAACATGTTAGAATTGCCAGTGAAGAAAAGTAAAGTTACCTTCAGGCTTTAGGAACCTCTCTTGCCAATGCTAAGAACTGCTTCAATTTTAGAAAAAGAAACTTCTGATTATCTTTGACACGTTTTAAAGGATTAGGAAAAAGATGAAAAGCAGCTTACGGCCATACCTCTCTGGTTCCGCCCGATCTCGTCTGATCTCGGAAGCTAAGCAGAGCAGGGCCTGGTTAGTACCTGGATGGAAGACCGCCTGGGAATCCCAGGTGCCGTAAGCTTTTTCACTTCTCTCTCCGAAAGCCGCCCAGCGCCGTAGATTGTACACCTGTTTTAAAGTTGGATATGAAAGGAAATTAGACAATATTATCCAAAATGATTCCGTTTCATGATTGCTAAATTAGTGTTGATCAACATTTACGATTGGCATACTATTGTTTGTAATTTAGCCGTTGAAATACAGGTGCTAACCCAACATGTTAGAATTGCCAGTGAAGAAAAGTAAAGTTACCTTCAGGCTTTAGGAACCTCTCTTGCCAATGCTAAGAACTGCTTCAATTTTAGAAAAAGAAACTTCTGATTATCTTTGACACGTTTTAAAGGATTAGGAAAAAGATGAAAAGCAGCTTACGGCCATACCTCTCTGGTTCCGCCCGATCTCGTCTGATCTCGGAAGCTAAGCAGAGCAGGGCCTGGTTAGTACCTGGATAGAAGACTGCCTGGGAATCCCAGGTGCCGTAAGCTTTTTCACTTCTCTCTCCGAAAGCCGCCCAGCGCCGTAGATTGTACACCTGTTTTAAAGTTGGATATGAAAGGAAATTAGACAATATTATCCAAAATGATTCCGTTTCATGATTGCTAAATTAGTGTTGATCAACATTTACGATTGGCATACTATTGTTTGTAATTTAGCCGTTGAAATACAGGTGCTAACCCAACATGTTAGAATTGCCAGTGAAGAAAAGTAAAGTTACCTTCAGGCTTTAGGAACCTCTCTTGCCAATGCTAAGAACTGCTTCAATTTTAGAAAAAGAAACTTCTGATTATCTTTGACACGTTTTAAAGGATTAGGAAAAAGATGAAAAGCAGCTTACGGCCATACCTCTCTGGTTCCGCCCGATCTCGTCTGATCTCGGAAGCTAAGCAGAGCAGGGCCTGGTTAGTACCTGTATGGAAGACCGCCTGGGAATCCCAGGTGCCGTAAGCTTTTTCACTTCTCTCTCCGAAAGCCGCCCAGCGCCGTAGATTGTACACCTGTTTTAAAGTTGGATATGAAAGGAAATTAGACAATATTATCCAAAATGATTCCGTTTCATGATTGCTAAATTAGTGTTGATCAACATTTACGATTGGCATACTATTGTTTGTAATTTAGCCGTTGAAATACAGGTGCTAACCCAACATGTTAGAATTGCCAGTGAAGAAAAGTAAAGTTACCTTCAGGCTTTAGGAACCTCTCTTGCCAATGCTAAGAACTGCTTCAATTTTAGAAAAAGAAACTTCTGATTATCTTTGACACGTTTTAAAGGATTAGGAAAAAGATGAAAAGCAGCTTACGGCCATACCTCTCTGGTTCCGCCCGATCTCGTCTGATCTCGGAAGCTAAGCAGAGCAGGGCCTGGTTAGTACCTGGATGGAAGACCGCCTGGGAATCCCAGGTGCCGTAAGCTTTTTCACTTCTCTCTCCGAAAGCCGCCCAGCGCCGTAGATTGTACACCTGTTTTAAAGTTGGATATGAAAGGAAATTAGACAATATTATCCAAAATGATTCCGTTTCATGATTGCTAAATTAGTGTTGATCAACATTTACGATTGGCATACTATTGTTTGTAATTTAGCCGTTGAAATACAGGTGCTAACCCAACATGTTAGAATTGCCAGTGAAGAAAAGTAAAGTTACCTTCAGGCTTTAGGAACCTCTCTTGCCAATGCTAAGAACTGCTTCAATTTTAGAAAAAGAAACTTCTGATTATCGTTGACACGTTTTAAAGGATTAGGAAAAAGATGAAAAGCAGCTTACGGCCATACCTCTCTGGTTCCGCCCGATCTCGTCTGATCTCGGAAGCTAAGCAGAGCAGGGCCTGGTTAGTACCTGGATGGAAGACCGCCTGGGAATCCCAGGTGCCGTAAGCTTTTTCAATTCTCTCTCTGAAAGCCGCCCAGCGCCGTAAATTGTACACCTACACAATTGTAAAAAAAAATTCACATTGTAGAAGAGATGCAATAGGAAGAAGATGTAAGGTGGCTTACGTCCATACCATCGTCAGGCCATTTGAGGTGGCGGGGACTGCAATGGCCATTCACCGATTGGCTGGGACCCCTGGGCGGGTCTTCTCTAGTCCATCCAATTTTCGGCATGGGATGTCACAGCCTTCTTTGCATACCCTTATTTAACCCACACAAAGATGCCAGCTGCAGGCGTGTCATAATTCATTGACGCATTATAAAGGATTAGGAAAAAGATAAAAAGCAGCTTACGGCCATACCTCTCTGGTTCCGCCCGATCTCGTCTGCTCTCGGAAGCTAAGCAGAGCAGGGCCTGGTTAGTACCTGGATGGAAGACCGCCTGGGAATCCCAGGTGCCGTAAGCTTTTTCACTTCTCTCTCCGAAAGCCGCCGAGCGCCGCAGATTGTACACCTACAAATTACAAAAAGAATATCACATTGTTGAAGAGATGCATGTTTAGTGTTGTTTTAACGTTGGATATGAAAGGAAATTAGACAATATTATCCAAAATGATTCCGTTTCATGATTGCTAAATTAGTGTTGATCAACATTTACGATTGGCATACTATTGTTTGTAATTTAGCCGTTGAAATACAGGTGCTAACCAAACATGTTAGAATTGCCAGTGAAGAAAAGTAAAGTTACCTTCAGGTTTTAGGAACCTCTCTTGCCAATGCTAAGAACTGCTTCAATTTTAGAAAAAGAAACTTCTGATTATCTTTGACACGTTTTAAAGGATTAGGAAAAAGATGAAAAGCAGCTTATGGCCATACCTCTCTGGTTCCGCCCGATCTCGTCTGCTCTCGGAAGCTAAGCAGAGCAGGGCCTGGTTAGTACCTGGATGGAAGACCGCCTGGGAATCCCAGGTGCCGTAAGCTTTTTCACTTCTCTCTCCGAAAGCCGCCCAGCGCCGCAGATTGTACACCTACACAATTGTAAAAAGCATTTCACATTGTAGAAGAGATGCAATAGGAAGAAGATGAAAGGTGGCTTACGTCCATACCATCGTCAGGCCATTTGAGGTGGCGGGGACTGCAATGGCCATCCACCGATTGGCTGGGACTCCTGGGCGGGTCTTCTCTAGTCCATCCAATTTTCGGCATAGGATGTCACAGCCTTCTTTGCATACCCTTATTTAACCCACACAAAGATGCCAACGGCAGGCGTGACATAATTTTTTGACGCATTATAAAGGATTAGGAAAAAGATAAAAAGCAGCTTACGGCCATACCTCTCTGGTTCCGCCCGATCTCGTCTGATCTCGGAAGCTAAGCAGAGCAGGGCCTGGTTAGTACCTGGATGGAAGACCGCCTGGGAATCCCAGGTGCCGTAAGCTTTTTCACTTCTCTCTCCGAAAGCCGCCCAGCGCCGTAGATTGTACACCTGTTTTAAAGTTGGATATGAAAGGAAATTAGACAATATTATCCAAAATGATTCCGTTTCATGATTGCTAAATTAGTGTTGATCAACATTTACGATTGGCATACTATTGTTTGTAATTTAGCCGTTGAAATACAGGTGCTAACCCAACATGTTAGAATTGCCAGTGAAGAAAAGTAAAGTTACCTTCAGGCTTTAGGAACCTCTCTTGCCAATGCTAAGAACTGCTTCAATTTTAGAAAAAGAAACTTCTGATTATCTTTGACACGTTTTAAAGGATTAGGAAAAAGATGAAAAGCAGCTTACGGCCATACCTCTCTGGTTCCGCCCGATCTCGTCTGATCTCGGAAGCTAAGCAGAGCAGGGCCTGGTTAGTACCTGGATGGAAGACCGCCTGGGAATCCCAGGTGCCGTAAGCTTTTTCACTTCTCTCTCCGAAAGCCGCCCAGCGCCGTAGATTGTACACCTGTTTTAAAGTTGGATATGAAAGGAAATTAGACAATATTATCCAAAATGATTCCGTTTCATGATTGCTAAATTAGTGTTGATCAACATTTACGATTGGCATACTATTGTTTGTAATTTAGCCGTTGAAATACAGGTGCTAACCCAACATGTTAGAATTGCCAGTGAAGAAAAGTAAAGTTACCTTCAGGCTTTAGGAACCTCTCTTGCCAATGCTAAGAACTGCTTCAATTTTAGAAAAAGAAACTTCTGATTATCTTTGACACGTTTTAAAGGATTAGGAAAAAGATGAAAAGCAGCTTACGGCCATACCTCTCTGGTTCCGCCCGATCTCGTCTGATCTCGGAAGCTAAGCAGAGCAGGGCCTGGTTAGTACCTGTATGAAAGACCGCCTGGGAATCCCAGGTGCCGTAAGCTTTTTCACTTCTCTCTCCGAAAGCCGCCCAGCGCCGTAGATTGTACACCTGTTTTAAAGTTGGATATGAAAGGAAATTAGACAATATTATCCAAAATGATTCCGTTTCATGATTGCTAAATTAGTGTTGATCAACATTTACGATTGGCATACTATTGTTTGTAATTTAGCCGTTGAAATACAGGTGCTAACCCAACATGTTAGAATTGCCAGTGAAGAAAAGTAAAGTTACCTTCAGGCTTTAGGAACCTCTCTTGCCAATGCTAAGAACTGCTTCAATTTTAGAAAAAGAAACTTCTGATTATCTTTGACACGTTTTAAAGGATTAGGAAAAAGATGAAAAGCAGCTTACGGCCATACCTCTCTGGTTCCGCCCGATCTCGTCTGATCTCGGAAGCTAAGCAGAGCAGGGCCTGGTTAGTACCTGTATGGAAGACCGCCTGGGAATCCCAGGTGCCGTAAGCTTTTTCACTTCTCTCTCCGAAAGCCGCCCAGCGCCGTAGATTGTACACCTGTTTTAAAGTTGGATATGAAAGGAAATTAGACAATATTATCCAAAATGATTCCGTTTCATGATTGCTAAATTAGTGTTGATCAACATTTACGATTGGCATACTATTGTTTGTAATTTAGCCGTTGAAATACAGGTGCTAACCCAACATGTTAGAATTGCCAGTGAAGAAAAGTAAAGTTACCTTCAGGCTTTAGGAACCTCTCTTGCCAATGCTAAGAACTGCTTCAATTTTAGAAAAAGAAACTTCTGATTATCTTTGACACGTTCTAAAGGATTAGGAAAAAGATAAAAAGCAGCTTACGGCCATACCTCTCTGGTTCCGCCCGATCTCGTCTGATCTCGGAAGCTAAGCAGAGCAGGGCCTGGTTAGTACCTGGATGGAAGACCGCCTGGGAATCCCAGGTGCCGTAAGCTTTTTCACTTCTCTCTCCGAAAGCCGCCCAGCGCCGTAGATTGTACACCTGTTTTAAAGTTGGATATGAAAGGAAATTAGACAATATTATCCAAAATGATTCCGTTTCATGATTGCTAAATTAGTGTTGATCAACATTTACGATTGGCATACTATTGTTTGTAATTTAGCCGTTGAAATACAGGTGCTAACCCAACATGTTAGAATTGCCAGTGAAGAAAAGTAAAGTTACCTTCAGGCTTTAGGAACCTCTCTTGCCAATGCTAAGAACTGCTTCAATTTTAGAAAAAGAAACTTCTGATTATCGTTGACACGTTTTAAAGGATTAGGAAAAAGATGAAAAGCAGCTTACGGCCATACCTCTCTGGTTCCGCCCGATCTCGTCTGATCTCGGAAGCTAAGCAGAGCAGGGCCTGGTTAGTACCTGGATGGAAGACCGCCTGGGAATCCCAGGTGCCGTAAGCTTTTTCAATTCTCTCTCTGAAAGCCGCCCAGCGCCGTAAATTGTACACCTACACAATTGTAAAAAAAAATTCACATTGTAGAAGAGATGCAATAGGAAGAAGATGTAAGGTGGCTTACGTCCATACCATCGTCAGGCCATTTGAGGTGGCGGGGACTGCAATGGCCATTCACCGATTGGCTGGGACCCCTGGGCGGGTCTTCTCTAGTCCATCCAATTTTCGGCATGGGATGTCACAGCCTTCTTTGCATACCCTTATTTAACCCACACAAAGATGCCAGCTGCAGGCGTGTCATAATTCATTGACGCATTATAAAGGATTAGGAAAAAGATAAAAAGCAGCTTACGGCCATACCTCTCTGGTTCCGCCCGATCTCGTCTGCTCTCGGAAGCTAAGCAGAGCAGGGCCTGGTTAGTACCTGGATGGAAGACCGCCTGGGAATCCCAGGTGCCGTAAGCTTTTTCACTTCTCTCTCCGAAAGCCGCCGAGCGCCGCAGATTGTACACCTACAAATTACAAAAAGAATATCACATTGTTGAAGAGATGCATGTTTAGTGTTGTTTTAACGTTGGATATGAAAGGAAATTAGACAATGTTATCCAAAATGATTCCGTTTCATGATTGCTAAATTAGTGTTGATCAACATTTACGATTGGCATACTATTGTTTGTAATTTAGCCGTTGAAATACAGGTGCTAACCAAACATGTTAGAATTGCCAGTGAAGAAAAGTAAAGTTACCTTCAGGTTTTAGGAACCTCTCTTGCCAATGCTAAGAACTGCTTCAATTTTAGAAAAAGAAACTTCTGATTATCTTTGACACGTTTTAAAGGATTAGGAAAAAGATGAAAAGCAGCTTATGGCCATACCTCTCTGGTTCCGCCCGATCTCGTCTGCTCTCGGAAGCTAAGCAGAGCAGGGCCTGGTTAGTACCTGGATGGAAGACCGCCTGGGAATCCCAGGTGCCGTAAGCTTTTTCACTTCTCTCTCCGAAAGCCGCCCAGCGCCGCAGATTGTACACCTACACAATTGTAAAAAGCATTTCACATTGTAGAAGAGATGCAATAGGAAGAAGATGAAAGGTGGCTTACGTCCATACCATCGTCAGGCCATTTGAGGTGGCGGGGACTGCAATGGCCATCCACCGATTGGCTGGGACTCCTGGGCGGGTCTTCTCTAGTCCATCCAATTTTCGGCATAGGATGTCACAGCCTTCTTTGCATACCCTTATTTAACCCACACAAAGATGCCAACGGCAGGCGTGACATAATTTTTTGACGCATTATAAAGGATTAGGAAAAAGATAAAAAGCAGCTTACGGCCATACCTCTCTGGTTCCGCCCGATCTCGTCTGATCTCGGAAGCTAAGCAGAGCAGGGCCTGGTTAGTACCTGGATGGAAGACCGCCTGGGAATCCCAGGTGCCGTAAGCTTTTTCACTTCTCTCTCCGAAAGCCGCCCAGCGCCGTAGATTGTACACCTGTTTTAAAGTTGGATATGAAAGGAAATTAGACAATATTATCCAAAATGATTCCGTTTCATGATTGCTAAATTAGTGTTGATCAACATTTACGATTGGCATACTATTGTTTGTAATTTAGCCGTTGAAATACAGGTGCTAACCCAACATGTTAGAATTGCCAGTGAAGAAAAGTAAAGTTACCTTCAGGCTTTAGGAACCTCTCTTGCCAATGCTAAGAACTGCTTCAATTTTAGAAAAAGAAACTTCTGATTATCTTTGACACGTTTTAAAGGATTAGGAAAAAGATGAAAAGCAGCTTACGGCCATACCTCTCTGGTTCCGCCCGATCTCGTCTGATCTCGGAAGCTAAGCAGAGCAGGGCCTGGTTAGTACCTGGATGGAAGACCGCCTGGGAATCCCAGGTGCCGTAAGCTTTTTCACTTCTCTCTCCGAAAGCCGCCCAGCGCCGTAGATTGTACACCTGTTTTAAAGTTGGATATGAAAGGAAATTAGACAATATTATCCAAAATGATTCCGTTTCATGATTGCTAAATTAGTGTTGATCAACATTTACGATTGGCATACTATTGTTTGTAATTTAGCCGTTGAAATACAGGTGCTAACCCAACATGTTAGAATTGCCAGTGAAGAAAAGTAAAGTTACCTTCAGGCTTTAGGAACCTCTCTTGCCAATGCTAAGAACTGCTTCAATTTTAGAAAAAGAAACTTCTGATTATCTTTGACACGTTTTAAAGGATTAGGAAAAAGATGAAAAGCAGCTTACGGCCATACCTCTCTGGTTCCGCCCGATCTCGTCTGATCTCGGAAGCTAAGCAGAGCAGGGCCTGGTTAGTACCTGTATGGAAGACCGCCTGGGAATCCCAGGTGCCGTAAGCTTTTTCACTTCTCTCTCCGAAAGCCGCCCAGCGCCGTAGATTGTACACCTGTTTTAAAGTTGGATATGAAAGGAAATTAGACAATATTATCCAAAATGATTCCGTTTCATGATTGCTAAATTAGTGTTGATCAACATTTACGATTGGCATACTATTGTTTGTAATTTAGCCGTTGAAATACAGGTGCTAACCCAACATGTTAGAATTGCCAGTGAAGAAAAGTAAAGTTACCTTCAGGCTTTAGGAACCTCTCTTGCCAATGCTAAGAACTGCTTCAATTTTAGAAAAAGAAACTTCTGATTATCTTTGACACGTTTTAAAGGATTAGGAAAAAGATGAAAAGCAGCTTACGGCCATACCTCTCTGGTTCCGCCCGATCTCGTCTGATCTCGGAAGCTAAGCAGAGCAGGGCCTGGTTAGTACCTGTATGGAAGACCGCCTGGGAATCCCAGGTGCCGTAAGCTTTTTCACTTCTCTCTCCGAAAGCCGCCCAGCGCCGTAGATTGTACACCTGTTTTAAAGTTGGATATGAAAGGAAATTAGACAATATTATCCAAAATGATTCCGTTTCATGATTGCTAAATTAGTGTTGATCAACATTTACGATTGGCATACTATTGTTTGTAATTTAGCCGTTGAAATACAGGTGCTAACCCAACATGTTAGAATTGCCAGTGAAGAAAAGTAAAGTTACCTTCAGGCTTTAGGAACCTCTCTTGCCAATGCTAAGAACTGCTTCAATTTTAGAAAAAGAAACTTCTGATTATCTTTGACACGTTTTAAAGGATTAGGAAAAAGATGAAAAGCAGCTTACGGCCATACCTCTCTGGTTCCGCCCGATCTCGTCTGATCTCGGAAGCTAAGCAGAGCAGGGCCTGGTTAGTACCTGTATGGAAGACCGCCTGGGAATCCCAGGTGCCGTAAGCTTTTTCACTTCTCTCTCCGAAAGCCGCCCAGCGCCGTAGATTGTACACCTGTTTTAAAGTTGGATATGAAAGGAAATTAGACAATATTATCCAAAATGATTCCGTTTCATGATTGCTAAATTAGTGTTGATCAACATTTACGATTGGCATACTATTGTTTGTAATTTAGCCGTTGAAATACAGGTGCTAACCCAACATGTTAGAATTGCCAGTGAAGAAAAGTAAAGTTACCTTCAGGCTTTAGGAACCTCTCTTGCCAATGCTAAGAACTGCTTCAATTTTAGAAAAAGAAACTTCTGATTATCTTTGACACGTTTTAAAGGATTAGGAAAAAGATGAAAAGCAGCTTACGGCCATACCTCTCTGGTTCCGCCCGATCTCGTCTGATCTCGGAAGCTAAGCAGAGCAGGGCCTGGTTAGTACCTGGATGGAAGACCGCCTGGGAATCCCAGGTGCCGTAAGCTTTTTCACTTCTCTCTCCGAAAGCCGCCCAGCGCCGTAGATTGTACACCTGTTTTAAAGTTGGATATGAAAGGAAATTAGACAATATTATCCAAAATGATTCCGTTTCATGATTGCTAAATTAGTGTTGATCAACATTTACGATTGGCATACTATTGTTTGTAATTTAGCCGTTGAAATACAGGTGCTAACCCAACATGTTAGAATTGCCAGTGAAGAAAAGTAAAGTTACCTTCAGGCTTTAGGAACCTCTCTTGCCAATGCTAAGAACTGCTTCAATTTTAGAAAAAGAAACTTCTGATTATCGTTGACACGTTTTAAAGGATTAGGAAAAAGATGAAAAGCAGCTTACGGCCATACCTCTCTGGTTCCGCCCGATCTCGTCTGATCTCGGAAGCTAAGCAGAGCAGGGCCTGGTTAGTACCTGGATGGAAGACCGCCTGGGAATCCCAGGTGCCGTAAGCTTTTTCAATTCTCTCTCTGAAAGCCGCCCAGCGCCGTAAATTGTACACCTACACAATTGTAAAAAAAAATTCACATTGTAGAAGAGATGCAATAGGAAGAAGATGTAAGGTGGCTTACGTCCATACCATCGTCAGGCCATTTGAGGTGGCGGGGACTGCAATGGCCATTCACCGATTGGCTGGGACCCCTGGGCGGGTCTTCTCTAGTCCATCCAATTTTCGGCATGGGATGTCACAGCCTTCTTTGCATACCCTTATTTAACCCACACAAAGATGCCAGCTGCAGGCGTGTCATAATTCATTGACGCATTATAAAGGATTAGGAAAAAGATAAAAAGCAGCTTACGGCCATACCTCTCTGGTTCCGCCCGATCTCGTCTGCTCTCGGAAGCTAAGCAGAGCAGGGCCTGGTTAGTACCTGGATGGAAGACCGCCTGGGAATCCCAGGTGCCGTAAGCTTTTTCACTTCTCTCTCCGAAAGCCGCCGAGCGCCGCAGATTGTACACCTACAAATTACAAAAAGAATATCACATTGTTGAAGAGATGCATGTTTAGTGTTGTTTTAACGTTGGATATGAAAGGAAATTAGACAATATTATCCAAAATGATTCCGTTTCATGATTGCTAAATTAGTGTTGATCAACATTTACGATTGGCATACTATTGTTTGTAATTTAGCCGTTGAAATACAGGTGCTAACCAAACATGTTAGAATTGCCAGTGAAGAAAAGTAAAGTTACCTTCAGGTTTTAGGAACCTCTCTTGCCAATGCTAAGAACTGCTTCAATTTTAGAAAAAGAAACTTCTGATTATCTTTGACACGTTTTAAAGGATTAGGAAAAAGATGAAAAGCAGCTTATGGCCATACCTCTCTGGTTCCGCCCGATCTCGTCTGCTCTCGGAAGCTAAGCAGAGCAGGGCCTGGTTAGTACCTGGATGGAAGACCGCCTGGGAATCCCAGGTGCCGTAAGCTTTTTCACTTCTCTCTCCGAAAGCCGCCCAGCGCCGCAGATTGTACACCTACACAATTGTAAAAAGCATTTCACATTGTAGAAGAGATGCAATAGGAAGAAGATGAAAGGTGGCTTACGTCCATACCATCGTCAGGCCATTTGAGGTGGCGGGGACTGCAATGGCCATCCACCGATTGGCTGGGACTCCTGGGCGGGTCTTCTCTAGTCCATCCAATTTTCGGCATAGGATGTCACAGCCTTCTTTGCATACCCTTATTTAACCCACACAAAGATGCCAACGGCAGGCGTGACATAATTTTTTGACGCATTATAAAGGATTAGGAAAAAGATAAAAAGCAGCTTACGGCCATACCTCTCTGGTTCCGCCCGATCTCGTCTGATCTCGGAAGCTAAGCAGAGCAGGGCCTGGTTAGTACCTGGATGGAAGACCGCCTGGGAATCCCAGGTGCCGTAAGCTTTTTCACTTCTCTCTCCGAAAGCCGCCCAGCGCCGTAGATTGTACACCTGTTTTAAAGTTGGATATGAAAGGAAATTAGACAATATTATCCAAAATGATTCCGTTTCATGATTGCTAAATTAGTGTTGATCAACATTTACGATTGGCATACTATTGTTTGTAATTTAGCCGTTGAAATACAGGTGCTAACCCAACATGTTAGAATTGCCAGTGAAGAAAAGTAAAGTTACCTTCAGGCTTTAGGAACCTCTCTTGCCAATGCTAAGAACTGCTTCAATTTTAGAAAAAGAAACTTCTGATTATCTTTGACACGTTTTAAAGGATTAGGAAAAAGATGAAAAGCAGCTTACGGCCATACCTCTCTGGTTCCGCCCGATCTCGTCTGATCTCGGAAGCTAAGCAGAGCAGGGCCTGGTTAGTACCTGGATGGAAGACCGCCTGGGAATCCCAGGTGCCGTAAGCTTTTTCACTTCTCTCTCCGAAAGCCGCCCAGCGCCGTAGATTGTACACCTGTTTTAAAGTTGGATATGAAAGGAAATTAGACAATATTATCCAAAATGATTCCGTTTCATGATTGCTAAATTAGTGTTGATCAACATTTACGATTGGCATACTATTGTTTGTAATTTAGCCGTTGAAATACAGGTGCTAACCCAACATGTTAGAATTGCCAGTGAAGAAAAGTAAAGTTACCTTCAGGCTTTAGGAACCTCTCTTGCCAATGCTAAGAACTGCTTCAATTTTAGAAAAAGAAACTTCTGATTATCTTTGACACGTTTTAAAGGATTAGGAAAAAGATGAAAAGCAGCTTACGGCCATACCTCTCTGGTTCCGCCCGATCTCGTCTGATCTCGGAAGCTAAGCAGAGCAGGGCCTGGTTAGTACCTGGATAGAAGACTGCCTGGGAATCCCAGGTGCCGTAAGCTTTTTCACTTCTCTCTCCGAAAGCCGCCCAGCGCCGTAGATTGTACACCTGTTTTAAAGTTGGATATGAAAGGAAATTAGACAATATTATCCAAAATGATTCCGTTTCATGATTGCTAAATTAGTGTTGATCAACATTTACGATTGGCATACTATTGTTTGTAATTTAGCCGTTGAAATACAGGTGCTAACCCAACATGTTAGAATTGCCAGTGAAGAAAAGTAAAGTTACCTTCAGGCTTTAGGAACCTCTCTTGCCAATGCTAAGAACTGCTTCAATTTTAGAAAAAGAAACTTCTGATTATCTTTGACACGTTTTAAAGGATTAGGAAAAAGATGAAAAGCAGCTTACGGCCATACCTCTCTGGTTCCGCCCGATCTCGTCTGATCTCGGAAGCTAAGCAGAGCAGGGCCTGGTTAGTACCTGTATGGAAGACCGCCTGGGAATCCCAGGTGCCGTAAGCTTTTTCACTTCTCTCTCCGAAAGCCGCCCAGCGCCGTAGATTGTACACCTGTTTTAAAGTTGGATATGAAAGGAAATTAGACAATATTATCCAAAATGATTCCGTTTCATGATTGCTAAATTAGTGTTGATCAACATTTACGATTGGCATACTATTGTTTGTAATTTAGCCGTTGAAATACAGGTGCTAACCCAACATGTTAGAATTGCCAGTGAAGAAAAGTAAAGTTACCTTCAGGCTTTAGGAACCTCTCTTGCCAATGCTAAGAACTGCTTCAATTTTAGAAAAAGAAACTTCTGATTATCTTTGACACGTTTTAAAGGATTAGGAAAAAGATGAAAAGCAGCTTACGGCCATACCTCTCTGGTTCCGCCCGATCTCGTCTGATCTCGGAAGCTAAGCAGAGCAGGGCCTGGTTAGTACCTGTATGGAAGACCGCCTGGGAATCCCAGGTGCCGTAAGCTTTTTCACTTCTCTCTCCGAAAGCCGCCCAGCGCCGTAGATTGTACACCTGTTTTAAAGTTGGATATGAAAGGAAATTAGACAATATTATCCAAAATGATTCCGTTTCATGATTGCTAAATTAGTGTTGATCAACATTTACGATTGGCATACTATTGTTTGTAATTTAGCCGTTGAAATACAGGTGCTAACCCAACATGTTAGAATTGCCAGTGAAGAAAAGTAAAGTTACCTTCAGGCTTTAGGAACCTCTCTTGCCAATGCTAAGAACTGCTTCAATTTTAGAAAAAGAAACTTCTGATTATCTTTGACACGTTTTAAAGGATTAGGAAAAAGATGAAAAGCAGCTTACGGCCATACCTCTCTGGTTCCGCCCGATCTCGTCTGATCTCGGAAGCTAAGCAGAGCAGGGCCTGGTTAGTACCTGGATGGAAGACCGCCTGGGAATCCCAGGTGCCGTAAGCTTTTTCACTTCTCTCTCCGAAAGCCGCCCAGCGCCGTAGATTGTACACCTGTTTTAAAGTTGGATATGAAAGGAAATTAGACAATATTATCCAAAATGATTCCGTTTCATGATTGCTAAATTAGTGTTGATCAACATTTACGATTGGCATACTATTGTTTGTAATTTAGCCGTTGAAATACAGGTGCTAACCCAACATGTTAGAATTGCCAGTGAAGAAAAGTAAAGTTACCTTCAGGCTTTAGGAACCTCTCTTGCCAATGCTAAGAACTGCTTCAATTTTAGAAAAAGAAACTTCTGATTATCGTTGACACGTTTTAAAGGATTAGGAAAAAGATGAAAAGCAGCTTACGGCCATACCTCTCTGGTTCCGCCCGATCTCGTCTGATCTCGGAAGCTAAGCAGAGCAGGGCCTGGTTAGTACCTGGATGGAAGACCGCCTGGGAATCCCAGGTGCCGTAAGCTTTTTCAATTCTCTCTCTGAAAGCCGCCCAGCGCCGTAAATTGTACACCTACACAATTGTAAAAAAAAATTCACATTGTAGAAGAGATGCAATAGGAAGAAGATGTAAGGTGGCTTACGTCCATACCATCGTCAGGCCATTTGAGGTGGCGGGGACTGCAATGGCCATTCACCGATTGGCTGGGACCCCTGGGCGGGTCTTCTCTAGTCCATCCAATTTTCGGCATGGGATGTCACAGCCTTCTTTGCATACCCTTATTTAACCCACACAAAGATGCCAGCTGCAGGCGTGTCATAATTCATTGACGCATTATAAAGGATTAGGAAAAAGATAAAAAGCAGCTTACGGCCATACCTCTCTGGTTCCGCCCGATCTCGTCTGCTCTCGGAAGCTAAGCAGAGCAGGGCCTGGTTAGTACCTGGATGGAAGACCGCCTGGGAATCCCAGGTGCCGTAAGCTTTTTCACTTCTCTCTCCGAAAGCCGCCGAGCGCCGCAGATTGTACACCTACAAATTACAAAAAGAATATCACATTGTTGAAGAGATGCATGTTTAGTGTTGTTTTAACGTTGGATATGAAAGGAAATTAGACAATATTATCCAAAATGATTCCGTTTCATGATTGCTAAATTAGTGTTGATCAACATTTACGATTGGCATACTATTGTTTGTAATTTAGCCGTTGAAATACAGGTGCTAACCAAACATGTTAGAATTGCCAGTGAAGAAAAGTAAAGTTACCTTCAGGTTTTAGGAACCTCTCTTGCCAATGCTAAGAACTGCTTCAATTTTAGAAAAAGAAACTTCTGATTATCTTTGACACGTTTTAAAGGATTAGGAAAAAGATGAAAAGCAGCTTATGGCCATACCTCTCTGGTTCCGCCCGATCTCGTCTGCTCTCGGAAGCTAAGCAGAGCAGGGCCTGGTTAGTACCTGGATGGAAGACCGCCTGGGAATCCCAGGTGCCGTAAGCTTTTTCACTTCTCTCTCCGAAAGCCGCCCAGCGCCGCAGATTGTACACCTACACAATTGTAAAAAGCATTTCACATTGTAGAAGAGATGCAATAGGAAGAAGATGAAAGGTGGCTTACGTCCATACCATCGTCAGGCCATTTGAGGTGGCGGGGACTGCAATGGCCATCCACCGATTGGCTGGGACTCCTGGGCGGGTCTTCTCTAGTCCATCCAATTTTCGGCATAGGATGTCACAGCCTTCTTTGCATACCCTTATTTAACCCACACAAAGATGCCAACGGCAGGCGTGACATAATTTTTTGACGCATTATAAAGGATTAGGAAAAAGATAAAAAGCAGCTTACGGCCATACCTCTCTGGTTCCGCCCGATCTCGTCTGATCTCGGAAGCTAAGCAGAGCAGGGCCTGGTTAGTACCTGGATGGAAGACCGCCTGGGAATCCCAGGTGCCGTAAGCTTTTTCACTTCTCTCTCCGAAAGCCGCCGAGCGCCGCAGATTGTACACCTACAAATTACAAAAAGAATATCACATTGTTGAAGAGATGCATGTTTAGTGTTGTTTTAACGTTGGATATGAAAGGAAATTAGACAATATTATCCAAAATGATTCCGTTTCATGATTGCTAAATTAGTGTTGATCAACATTTACGATTGGCATACTATTGTTTGTAATTTAGCCGTTGAAATACAGGTGCTAACCAAACATGTTAGAATTGCCAGTGAAGAAAAGTAAAGTTACCTTCAGGTTTTAGGAACCTCTCTTGCCAATGCTAAGAACTGCTTCAATTTTAGAAAAAGAAACTTCTGATTATCTTTGACACGTTTTAAAGGATTAGGAAAAAGATGAAAAGCAGCTTATGGCCATACCTCTCTGGTTCCGCCCGATCTCGTCTGCTCTCGGAAGCTAAGCAGAGCAGGGCCTGGTTAGTACCTGGATGGAAGACCGCCTGGGAATCCCAGGTGCCGTAAGCTTTTTCACTTCTCTCTCCGAAAGCCGCCCAGCGCCGCAGATTGTACACCTACACAATTGTAAAAAGCATTTCACATTGTAGAAGAGATGCAATAGGAAGAAGATGAAAGGTGGCTTACGTCCATACCATCGTCAGGCCATTTGAGGTGGCGGGGACTGCAATGGCCATCCACCGATTGGCTGGGACTCCTGGGCGGGTCTTCTCTAGTCCATCCAATTTTCGGCATAGGATGTCACAGCCTTCTTTGCATACCCTTATTTAACCCACACAAAGATGCCAACGGCAGGCGTGACATAATTTTTTGACGCATTATAAAGGATTAGGAAAAAGATAAAAAGCAGCTTACGGCCATACCTCTCTGGTTCCGCCCGATCTCGTCTGATCTCGGAAGCTAAGCAGAGCAGGGCCTGGTTAGTACCTGGATGGAAGACCGCCTGGGAATCCCAGGTGCCGTAAGCTTTTTCACTTCTCTCTCCGAAAGCCGCCCAGCGCCGTAGATTGTACACCTGTTTTAAAGTTGGATATGAAAGGAAATTAGACAATATTATCCAAAATGATTCCGTTTCATGATTGCTAAATTAGTGTTGATCAACATTTACGATTGGCATACTATTGTTTGTAATTTAGCCGTTGAAATACAGGTGCTAACCCAACATGTTAGAATTGCCAGTGAAGAAAAGTAAAGTTACCTTCAGGCTTTAGGAACCTCTCTTGCCAATGCTAAGAACTGCTTCAATTTTAGAAAAAGAAACTTCTGATTATCTTTGACACGTTTTAAAGGATTAGGAAAAAGATGAAAAGCAGCTTACGGCCATACCTCTCTGGTTCCGCCCGATCTCGTCTGATCTCGGAAGCTAAGCAGAGCAGGGCCTGGTTAGTACCTGGATGGAAGACCGCCTGGGAATCCCAGGTGCCGTAAGCTTTTTCACTTCTCTCTCCGAAAGCCGCCCAGCGCCGTAGATTGTACACCTGTTTTAAAGTTGGATATGAAAGGAAATTAGACAATATTATCCAAAATGATTCCGTTTCATGATTGCTAAATTAGTGTTGATCAACATTTACGATTGGCATACTATTGTTTGTAATTTAGCCGTTGAAATACAGGTGCTAACCCAACATGTTAGAATTGCCAGTGAAGAAAAGTAAAGTTACCTTCAGGCTTTAGGAACCTCTCTTGCCAATGCTAAGAACTGCTTCAATTTTAGAAAAAGAAACTTCTGATTATCTTTGACACGTTTTAAAGGATTAGGAAAAAGATGAAAAGCAGCTTACGGCCATACCTCTCTGGTTCCGCCCGATCTCGTCTGATCTCGGAAGCTAAGCAGAGCAGGGCCTGGTTAGTACCTGGATAGAAGACTGCCTGGGAATCCCAGGTGCCGTAAGCTTTTTCACTTCTCTCTCCGAAAGCCGCCCAGCGCCGCAGATTGTACACCTACAAATTACAAAAAGAATATCACATTGTTGAAGAGATGCATGTTTAGTGTTGTTTTAACGTTGGATATGAAAGGAAATTAGACAATATTATCCAAAATGATTCCGTTTCATGATTGCTAAATTAGTGTTGATCAACATTTACGATTGGCATACTATTGTTTGTAATTTAGCCGTTGAAATACAGGTGCTAACCAAACATGTTAGAATTGCCAGTGAAGAAAAGTAAAGTTACCTTCAGGTTTTAGGAACCTCTCTTGCCAATGCTAAGAACTGCTTCAATTTTAGAAAAAGAAACTTCTGATTATCTTTGACACGTTTTAAAGGATTAGGAAAAAGATGAAAAGCAGCTTATGGCCATACCTCTCTGGTTCCGCCCGATCTCGTCTGCTCTCGGAAGCTAAGCAGAGCAGGGCCTGGTTAGTACCTGGATGGAAGACCGCCTGGGAATCCCAGGTGCCGTAAGCTTTTTCACTTCTCTCTCCGAAAGCCGCCCAGCGCCGCAGATTGTACACCTACACAATTGTAAAAAGCATTTCACATTGTAGAAGAGATGCAATAGGAAGAAGATGAAAGGTGGCTTACGTCCATACCATCGTCAGGCCATTTGAGGTGGCGGGGACTGCAATGGCCATCCACCGATTGGCTGGGACTCCTGGGCGGGTCTTCTCTAGTCCATCCAATTTTCGGCATAGGATGTCACAGCCTTCTTTGCATACCCTTATTTAACCCACACAAAGATGCCAACGGCAGGCGTGACATAATTTTTTGACGCATTATAAAGGATTAGGAAAAAGATAAAAAGCAGCTTACGGCCATACCTCTCTGGTTCCGCCCGATCTCGTCTGATCTCGGAAGCTAAGCAGAGCAGGGCCTGGTTAGTACCTGGATGGAAGACCGCCTGGGAATCCCAGGTGCCGTAAGCTTTTTCACTTCTCTCTCCGAAAGCCGCCCAGCGCCGTAGATTGTACACCTGTTTTAAAGTTGGATATGAAAGGAAATTAGACAATATTATCCAAAATGATTCCGTTTCATGATTGCTAAATTAGTGTTGATCAACATTTACGATTGGCATACTATTGTTTGTAATTTAGCCGTTGAAATACAGGTGCTAACCCAACATGTTAGAATTGCCAGTGAAGAAAAGTAAAGTTACCTTCAGGCTTTAGGAACCTCTCTTGCCAATGCTAAGAACTGCTTCAATTTTAGAAAAAGAAACTTCTGATTATCTTTGACACGTTTTAAAGGATTAGGAAAAAGATGAAAAGCAGCTTACGGCCATACCTCTCTGGTTCCGCCCGATCTCGTCTGATCTCGGAAGCTAAGCAGAGCAGGGCCTGGTTAGTACCTGGATGGAAGACCGCCTGGGAATCCCAGGTGCCGTAAGCTTTTTCACTTCTCTCTCCGAAAGCCGCCCAGCGCCGTAGATTGTACACCTGTTTTAAAGTTGGATATGAAAGGAAATTAGACAATATTATCCAAAATGATTCCGTTTCATGATTGCTAAATTAGTGTTGATCAACATTTACGATTGGCATACTATTGTTTGTAATTTAGCCGTTGAAATACAGGTGCTAACCCAACATGTTAGAATTGCCAGTGAAGAAAAGTAAAGTTACCTTCAGGCTTTAGGAACCTCTCTTGCCAATGCTAAGAACTGCTTCAATTTTAGAAAAAGAAACTTCTGATTATCTTTGACACGTTTTAAAGGATTAGGAAAAAGATGAAAAGCAGCTTACGGCCATACCTCTCTGGTTCCGCCCGATCTCGTCTGATCTCGGAAGCTAAGCAGAGCAGGGCCTGGTTAGTACCTGGATAGAAGACTGCCTGGGAATCCCAGGTGCCGTAAGCTTTTTCACTTCTCTCTCCGAAAGCCGCCCAGCGCCGTAGATTGTACACCTGTTTTAAAGTTGGATATGAAAGGAAATTAGACAATATTATCCAAAATGATTCCGTTTCATGATTGCTAAATTAGTGTTGATCAACATTTACGATTGGCATACTATTGTTTGTAATTTAGCCGTTGAAATACAGGTGCTAACCCAACATGTTAGAATTGCCAGTGAAGAAAAGTAAAGTTACCTTCAGGCTTTAGGAACCTCTCTTGCCAATGCTAAGAACTGCTTCAATTTTAGAAAAAGAAACTTCTGATTATCTTTGACACGTTTTAAAGGATTAGGAAAAAGATGAAAAGCAGCTTACGGCCATACCTCTCTGGTTCCGCCCGATCTCGTCTGATCTCGGAAGCTAAGCAGAGCAGGGCCTGGTTAGTACCTGTATGGAAGACCGCCTGGGAATCCCAGGTGCCGTAAGCTTTTTCACTTCTCTCTCCGAAAGCCGCCCAGCGCCGTAGATTGTACACCTGTTTTAAAGTTGGATATGAAAGGAAATTAGACAATATTATCCAAAATGATTCCGTTTCATGATTGCTAAATTAGTGTTGATCAACATTTACGATTGGCATACTATTGTTTGTAATTTAGCCGTTGAAATACAGGTGCTAACCCAACATGTTAGAATTGCCAGTGAAGAAAAGTAAAGTTACCTTCAGGCTTTAGGAACCTCTCTTGCCAATGCTAAGAACTGCTTCAATTTTAGAAAAAGAAACTTCTGATTATCTTTGACACGTTTTAAAGGATTAGGAAAAAGATGAAAAGCAGCTTACGGCCATACCTCTCTGGTTCCGCCCGATCTCGTCTGATCTCGGAAGCTAAGCAGAGCAGGGCCTGGTTAGTACCTGGATGGAAGACCGCCTGGGAATCCCAGGTGCCGTAAGCTTTTTCACTTCTCTCTCCGAAAGCCGCCCAGCGCCGTAGATTGTACACCTGTTTTAAAGTTGGATATGAAAGGAAATTAGACAATATTATCCAAAATGATTCCGTTTCATGATTGCTAAATTAGTGTTGATCAACATTTACGATTGGCATACTATTGTTTGTAATTTAGCCGTTGAAATACAGGTGCTAACCCAACATGTTAGAATTGCCAGTGAAGAAAAGTAAAGTTACCTTCAGGCTTTAGGAACCTCTCTTGCCAATGCTAAGAACTGCTTCAATTTTAGAAAAAGAAACTTCTGATTATCTTTGACACCTTTTAAAGGATTAGGAAAAAGATGAAAAGCAGCTTACGGCCATACCTCTCTGGTTCCGCCCGATCTCGTCTGATCTCGGAAGCTAAGCAGAGCAGGGCCTGGTTAGTACCTGGATAGAAGACTGCCTGGGAATCCCAGGTGCCGTAAGCTTTTTCACTTCTCTCTCCGAAAGCCGCCCAGCGCCGTAGATTGTACACCTGTTTTAAAGTTGGATATGAAAGGAAATTAGACAATATTATCCAAAATGATTCCGTTTCATGATTGCTAAATTAGTGTTGATCAACATTTACGATTGGCATACTATTGTTTGTAATTTAGCCGTTGAAATACAGGTGCTAACCCAACATGTTAGAATTGCCAGTGAAGAAAAGTAAAGTTACCTTCAGGCTTTAGGAACCTCTCTTGCCAATGCTAAGAACTGCTTCAATTTTAGAAAAAGAAACTTCTGATTATCTTTGACACGTTTTAAAGGATTAGGAAAAAGATGAAAAGCAGCTTACGGCCATACCTCTCTGGTTCCGCCCGATCTCGTCTGATCTCGGAAGCTAAGCAGAGCAGGGCCTGGTTAGTACCTGTATGGAAGACCGCCTGGGAATCCCAGGTGCCGTAAGCTTTTTCACTTCTCTCTCCGAAAGCCGCCCAGCGCCGTAGATTGTACACCTGTTTTAAAGTTGGATATGAAAGGAAATTAGACAATATTATCCAAAATGATTCCGTTTCATGATTGCTAAATTAGTGTTGATCAACATTTACGATTGGCATACTATTGTTTGTAATTTAGCCGTTGAAATACAGGTGCTAACCCAACATGTTAGAATTGCCAGTGAAGAAAAGTAAAGTTACCTTCAGGCTTTAGGAACCTCTCTTGCCAATGCTAAGAACTGCTTCAATTTTAGAAAAAGAAACTTCTGATTATCTTTGACACGTTTTAAAGGATTAGGAAAAAGATGAAAAGCAGCTTACGGCCATACCTCTCTGGTTCCGCCCGATCTCGTCTGATCTCGGAAGCTAAGCAGAGCAGGGCCTGGTTAGTACCTGGATGGAAGACCGCCTGGGAATCCCAGGTGCCGTAAGCTTTTTCACTTCTCTCTCCGAAAGCCGCCCAGCGCCGTAGATTGTACACCTGTTTTAAAGTTGGATATGAAAGGAAATTAGACAATATTATCCAAAATGATTCCGTTTCATGATTGCTAAATTAGTGTTGATCAACATTTACGATTGGCATACTATTGTTTGTAATTTAGCCGTTGAAATACAGGTGCTAACCCAACATGTTAGAATTGCCAGTGAAGAAAAGTAAAGTTACCTTCAGGCTTTAGGAACCTCTCTTGCCAATGCTAAGAACTGCTTCAATTTTAGAAAAAGAAACTTCTGATTATCTTTGACACGTTTTAAAGGATTAGGAAAAAGATGAAAAGCAGCTTACGGCCATACCTCTCTGGTTCCGCCCGATCTCGTCTGATCTCGGAAGCTAAGCAGAGCAGGGCCTGGTTAGTACCTGTATGGAAGACCGCCTGGGAATCCCAGGTGCCGTAAGCTTTTTCACTTCTCTCTCCGAAAGCCGCCCAGCGCCGTAGATTGTACACCTGTTTTAAAGTTGGATATGAAAGGAAATTAGACAATATTATCCAAAATGATTCCGTTTCATGATTGCTAAATTAGTGTTGATCAACATTTACGATTGGCATACTATTGTTTGTAATTTAGCCGTTGAAATACAGGTGCTAACCCAACATGTTAGAATTGCCAGTGAAGAAAAGTAAAGTTACCTTCAGGCTTTAGGAACCTCTCTTGCCAATGCTAAGAACTGCTTCAATTTTAGAAAAAGAAACTTCTGATTATCTTTGACACGTTTTAAAGGATTAGGAAAAAGATGAAAAGCAGCTTACGGCCATACCTCTCTGGTTCCGCCCGATCTCGTCTGATCTCGGAAGCTAAGCAGAGCAGGGCCTGGTTAGTACCTGTATGGAAGACCGCCTGGGAATCCCAGGTGCCGTAAGCTTTTTCACTTCTCTCTCCGAAAGCCGCCCAGCGCCGTAGATTGTACACCTGTTTTAAAGTTGGATATGAAAGGAAATTAGACAATATTATCCAAAATGATTCCGTTTCATGATTGCTAAATTAGTGTTGATCAACATTTACGATTGGCATACTATTGTTTGTAATTTAGCCGTTGAAATACAGGTGCTAACCCAACATGTTAGAATTGCCAGTGAAGAAAAGTAAAGTTACCTTCAGGCTTTAGGAACCTCTCTTGCCAATGCTAAGAACTGCTTCAATTTTAGAAAAAGAAACTTCTGATTATCTTTGACACGTTTTAAAGGATTAGGAAAAAGATGAAAAGCAGCTTACGGCCATACCTCTCTGGTTCCGCCCGATCTCGTCTGATCTCGGAAGCTAAGCAGAGCAGGGCCTGGTTAGTACCTGGATGGAAGACCGCCTGGGAATCCCAGGTGCCGTAAGCTTTTTCACTTCTCTCTCCGAAAGCCGCCCAGCGCCGTAGATTGTACACCTGTTTTAAAGTTGGATATGAAAGGAAATTAGACAATATTATCCAAAATGATTCCGTTTCATGATTGCTAAATTAGTGTTGATCAACATTTACGATTGGCATACTATTGTTTGTAATTTAGCCGTTGAAATACAGGTGCTAACCCAACATGTTAGAATTGCCAGTGAAGAAAAGTAAAGTTACCTTCAGGCTTTAGGAACCTCTCTTGCCAATGCTAAGAACTGCTTCAATTTTAGAAAAAGAAACTTCTGATTATCGTTGACACGTTTTAAAGGATTAGGAAAAAGATGAAAAGCAGCTTACGGCCATACCTCTCTGGTTCCGCCCGATCTCGTCTGATCTCGGAAGCTAAGCAGAGCAGGGCCTGGTTAGTACCTGGATGGAAGACCGCCTGGGAATCCCAGGTGCCGTAAGCTTTTTCAATTCTCTCTCTGAAAGCCGCCCAGCGCCGTAAATTGTACACCTACACAATTGTAAAAAAAAATTCACATTGTAGAAGAGATGCAATAGGAAGAAGATGTAAGGTGGCTTACGTCCATACCATCGTCAGGCCATTTGAGGTGGCGGGGACTGCAATGGCCATTCACCGATTGGCTGGGACCCCTGGGCGGGTCTTCTCTAGTCCATCCAATTTTCGGCATGGGATGTCACAGCCTTCTTTGCATACCCTTATTTAACCCACACAAAGATGCCAGCTGCAGGCGTGTCATAATTCATTGACGCATTATAAAGGATTAGGAAAAAGATAAAAAGCAGCTTACGGCCATACCTCTCTGGTTCCGCCCGATCTCGTCTGCTCTCGGAAGCTAAGCAGAGCAGGGCCTGGTTAGTACCTGGATGGAAGACCGCCTGGGAATCCCAGGTGCCGTAAGCTTTTTCACTTCTCTCTCCGAAAGCCGCCGAGCGCCGCAGATTGTACACCTACAAATTACAAAAAGAATATCACATTGTTGAAGAGATGCATGTTTAGTGTTGTTTTAACGTTGGATATGAAAGGAAATTAGACAATATTATCCAAAATGATTCCGTTTCATGATTGCTAAATTAGTGTTGATCAACATTTACGATTGGCATACTATTGTTTGTAATTTAGCCGTTGAAATACAGGTGCTAACCAAACATGTTAGAATTGCCAGTGAAGAAAAGTAAAGTTACCTTCAGGTTTTAGGAACCTCTCTTGCCAATGCTAAGAACTGCTTCAATTTTAGAAAAAGAAACTTCTGATTATCTTTGACACGTTTTAAAGGATTAGGAAAAAGATGAAAAGCAGCTTATGGCCATACCTCTCTGGTTCCGCCCGATCTCGTCTGCTCTCGGAAGCTAAGCAGAGCAGGGCCTGGTTAGTACCTGGATGGAAGACCGCCTGGGAATCCCAGGTGCCGTAAGCTTTTTCACTTCTCTCTCCGAAAGCCGCCCAGCGCCGCAGATTGTACACCTACACAATTGTAAAAAGCATTTCACATTGTAGAAGAGATGCAATAGGAAGAAGATGAAAGGTGGCTTACGTCCATACCATCGTCAGGCCATTTGAGGTGGCGGGGACTGCAATGGCCATCCACCGATTGGCTGGGACTCCTGGGCGGGTCTTCTCTAGTCCATCCAATTTTCGGCATAGGATGTCACAGCCTTCTTTGCATACCCTTATTTAACCCACACAAAGATGCCAACGGCAGGCGTGACATAATTTTTTGACGCATTATAAAGGATTAGGAAAAAGATAAAAAGCAGCTTACGGCCATACCTCTCTGGTTCCGCCCGATCTCGTCTGATCTCGGAAGCTAAGCAGAGCAGGGCCTGGTTAGTACCTGGATGGAAGACCGCCTGGGAATCCCAGGTGCCGTAAGCTTTTTCACTTCTCTCTCCGAAAGCCGCCCAGCGCCGTAGATTGTACACCTGTTTTAAAGTTGGATATGAAAGGAAATTAGACAATATTATCCAAAATGATTCCGTTTCATGATTGCTAAATTAGTGTTGATCAACATTTACGATTGGCATACTATTGTTTGTAATTTAGCCGTTGAAATACAGGTGCTAACCCAACATGTTAGAATTGCCAGTGAAGAAAAGTAAAGTTACCTTCAGGCTTTAGGAACCTCTCTTGCCAATGCTAAGAACTGCTTCAATTTTAGAAAAAGAAACTTCTGATTATCTTTGACACGTTTTAAAGGATTAGGAAAAAGATGAAAAGCAGCTTACGGCCATACCTCTCTGGTTCCGCCCGATCTCGTCTGATCTCGGAAGCTAAGCAGAGCAGGGCCTGGTTAGTACCTGGATGGAAGACCGCCTGGGAATCCCAGGTGCCGTAAGCTTTTTCACTTCTCTCTCCGAAAGCCGCCCAGCGCCGTAGATTGTACACCTGTTTTAAAGTTGGATATGAAAGGAAATTAGACAATATTATCCAAAATGATTCCGTTTCATGATTGCTAAATTAGTGTTGATCAACATTTACGATTGGCATACTATTGTTTGTAATTTAGCCGTTGAAATACAGGTGCTAACCCAACATGTTAGAATTGCCAGTGAAGAAAAGTAAAGTTACCTTCAGGCTTTAGGAACCTCTCTTGCCAATGCTAAGAACTGCTTCAATTTTAGAAAAAGAAACTTCTGATTATCTTTGACACGTTTTAAAGGATTAGGAAAAAGATGAAAAGCAGCTTACGGCCATACCTCTCTGGTTCCGCCCGATCTCGTCTGATCTCGGAAGCTAAGCAGAGCAGGGCCTGGTTAGTACCTGGATAGAAGACTGCCTGGGAATCCCAGGTGCCGTAAGCTTTTTCACTTCTCTCTCCGAAAGCCGCCCAGCGCCGTAGATTGTACACCTGTTTTAAAGTTGGATATGAAAGGAAATTAGACAATATTATCCAAAATGATTCCGTTTCATGATTGCTAAATTAGTGTTGATCAACATTTACGATTGGCATACTATTGTTTGTAATTTAGCCGTTGAAATACAGGTGCTAACCCAACATGTTAGAATTGCCAGTGAAGAAAAGTAAAGTTACCTTCAGGCTTTAGGAACCTCTCTTGCCAATGCTAAGAACTGCTTCAATTTTAGAAAAAGAAACTTCTGATTATCTTTGACACGTTTTAAAGGATTAGGAAAAAGATGAAAAGCAGCTTACGGCCATACCTCTCTGGTTCCGCCCGATCTCGTCTGATCTCGGAAGCTAAGCAGAGCAGGGCCTGGTTAGTACCTGTATGGAAGACCGCCTGGGAATCCCAGGTGCCGTAAGCTTTTTCACTTCTCTCTCCGAAAGCCGCCCAGCGCCGTAGATTGTACACCTGTTTTAAAGTTGGATATGAAAGGAAATTAGACAATATTATCCAAAATGATTCCGTTTCATGATTGCTAAATTAGTGTTGATCAACATTTACGATTGGCATACTATTGTTTGTAATTTAGCCGTTGAAATACAGGTGCTAACCCAACATGTTAGAATTGCCAGTGAAGAAAAGTAAAGTTACCTTCAGGCTTTAGGAACCTCTCTTGCCAATGCTAAGAACTGCTTCAATTTTAGAAAAAGAAACTTCTGATTATCTTTGACACGTTTTAAAGGATTAGGAAAAAGATGAAAAGCAGCTTACGGCCATACCTCTCTGGTTCCGCCCGATCTCGTCTGATCTCGGAAGCTAAGCAGAGCAGGGCCTGGTTAGTACCTGTATGGAAGACCGCCTGGGAATCCCAGGTGCCGTAAGCTTTTTCACTTCTCTCTCCGAAAGCCGCCCAGCGCCGTAGATTGTACACCTGTTTTAAAGTTGGATATGAAAGGAAATTAGACAATATTATCCAAAATGATTCCGTTTCATGATTGCTAAATTAGTGTTGATCAACATTTACGATTGGCATACTATTGTTTGTAATTTAGCCGTTGAAATACAGGTGCTAACCCAACATGTTAGAATTGCCAGTGAAGAAAAGTAAAGTTACCTTCAGGCTTTAGGAACCTCTCTTGCCAATGCTAAGAACTGCTTCAATTTTAGAAAAAGAAACTTCTGATTATCTTTGACACGTTTTAAAGGATTAGGAAAAAGATGAAAAGCAGCTTACGGCCATACCTCTCTGGTTCCGCCCGATCTCGTCTGATCTCGGAAGCTAAGCAGAGCAGGGCCTGGTTAGTACCTGGATGGAAGACCGCCTGGGAATCCCAGGTGCCGTAAGCTTTTTCACTTCTCTCTCCGAAAGCCGCCCAGCGCCGTAGATTGTACACCTGTTTTAAAGTTGGATATGAAAGGAAATTAGACAATATTATCCAAAATGATTCCGTTTCATGATTGCTAAATTAGTGTTGATCAACATTTACGATTGGCATACTATTGTTTGTAATTTAGCCGTTGAAATACAGGTGCTAACCCAACATGTTAGAATTGCCAGTGAAGAAAAGTAAAGTTACCTTCAGGCTTTAGGAACCTCTCTTGCCAATGCTAAGAACTGCTTCAATTTTAGAAAAAGAAACTTCTGATTATCGTTGACACGTTTTAAAGGATTAGGAAAAAGATGAAAAGCAGCTTACGGCCATACCTCTCTGGTTCCGCCCGATCTCGTCTGATCTCGGAAGCTAAGCAGAGCAGGGCCTGGTTAGTACCTGGATGGAAGACCGCCTGGGAATCCCAGGTGCCGTAAGCTTTTTCAATTCTCTCTCTGAAAGCCGCCCAGCGCCGTAAATTGTACACCTACACAATTGTAAAAAAAAATTCACATTGTAGAAGAGATGCAATAGGAAGAAGATGTAAGGTGGCTTACGTCCATACCATCGTCAGGCCATTTGAGGTGGCGGGGACTGCAATGGCCATTCACCGATTGGCTGGGACCCCTGGGCGGGTCTTCTCTAGTCCATCCAATTTTCGGCATGGGATGTCACAGCCTTCTTTGCATACCCTTATTTAACCCACACAAAGATGCCAGCTGCAGGCGTGTCATAATTCATTGACGCATTATAAAGGATTAGGAAAAAGATAAAAAGCAGCTTACGGCCATACCTCTCTGGTTCCGCCCGATCTCGTCTGCTCTCGGAAGCTAAGCAGAGCAGGGCCTGGTTAGTACCTGGATGGAAGACCGCCTGGGAATCCCAGGTGCCGTAAGCTTTTTCACTTCTCTCTCCGAAAGCCGCCGAGCGCCGCAGATTGTACACCTACAAATTACAAAAAGAATATCACATTGTTGAAGAGATGCATGTTTAGTGTTGTTTTAACGTTGGATATGAAAGGAAATTAGACAATATTATCCAAAATGATTCCGTTTCATGATTGCTAAATTAGTGTTGATCAACATTTACGATTGGCATACTATTGTTTGTAATTTAGCCGTTGAAATACAGGTGCTAACCAAACATGTTAGAATTGCCAGTGAAGAAAAGTAAAGTTACCTTCAGGTTTTAGGAACCTCTCTTGCCAATGCTAAGAACTGCTTCAATTTTAGAAAAAGAAACTTCTGATTATCTTTGACACGTTTTAAAGGATTAGGAAAAAGATGAAAAGCAGCTTATGGCCATACCTCTCTGGTTCCGCCCGATCTCGTCTGCTCTCGGAAGCTAAGCAGAGCAGGGCCTGGTTAGTACCTGGATGGAAGACCGCCTGGGAATCCCAGGTGCCGTAAGCTTTTTCACTTCTCTCTCCGAAAGCCGCCCAGCGCCGCAGATTGTACACCTACACAATTGTAAAAAGCATTTCACATTGTAGAAGAGATGCAATAGGAAGAAGATGAAAGGTGGCTTACGTCCATACCATCGTCAGGCCATTTGAGGTGGCGGGGACTGCAATGGCCATCCACCGATTGGCTGGGACTCCTGGGCGGGTCTTCTCTAGTCCATCCAATTTTCGGCATAGGATGTCACAGCCTTCTTTGCATACCCTTATTTAACCCACACAAAGATGCCAACGGCAGGCGTGACATAATTTTTTGACGCATTATAAAGGATTAGGAAAAAGATAAAAAGCAGCTTACGGCCATACCTCTCTGGTTCCGCCCGATCTCGTCTGATCTCGGAAGCTAAGCAGAGCAGGGCCTGGTTAGTACCTGGATGGAAGACCGCCTGGGAATCCCAGGTGCCGTAAGCTTTTTCACTTCTCTCTCCGAAAGCCGCCGAGCGCCGCAGATTGTACACCTACAAATTACAAAAAGAATATCACATTGTTGAAGAGATGCATGTTTAGTGTTGTTTTAACGTTGGATATGAAAGGAAATTAGACAATATTATCCAAAATGATTCCGTTTCATGATTGCTAAATTAGTGTTGATCAACATTTACGATTGGCATACTATTGTTTGTAATTTAGCCGTTGAAATACAGGTGCTAACCAAACATGTTAGAATTGCCAGTGAAGAAAAGTAAAGTTACCTTCAGGTTTTAGGAACCTCTCTTGCCAATGCTAAGAACTGCTTCAATTTTAGAAAAAGAAACTTCTGATTATCTTTGACACGTTTTAAAGGATTAGGAAAAAGATGAAAAGCAGCTTATGGCCATACCTCTCTGGTTCCGCCCGATCTCGTCTGCTCTCGGAAGCTAAGCAGAGCAGGGCCTGGTTAGTACCTGGATGGAAGACCGCCTGGGAATCCCAGGTGCCGTAAGCTTTTTCACTTCTCTCTCCGAAAGCCGCCCAGCGCCGCAGATTGTACACCTACACAATTGTAAAAAGCATTTCACATTGTAGAAGAGATGCAATAGGAAGAAGATGAAAGGTGGCTTACGTCCATACCATCGTCAGGCCATTTGAGGTGGCGGGGACTGCAATGGCCATCCACCGATTGGCTGGGACTCCTGGGCGGGTCTTCTCTAGTCCATCCAATTTTCGGCATAGGATGTCACAGCCTTCTTTGCATACCCTTATTTAACCCACACAAAGATGCCAACGGCAGGCGTGACATAATTTTTTGACGCATTATAAAGGATTAGGAAAAAGATAAAAAGCAGCTTACGGCCATACCTCTCTGGTTCCGCCCGATCTCGTCTGATCTCGGAAGCTAAGCAGAGCAGGGCCTGGTTAGTACCTGGATGGAAGACCGCCTGGGAATCCCAGGTGCCGTAAGCTTTTTCACTTCTCTCTCCGAAAGCCGCCCAGCGCCGTAGATTGTACACCTGTTTTAAAGTTGGATATGAAAGGAAATTAGACAATATTATCCAAAATGATTCCGTTTCATGATTGCTAAATTAGTGTTGATCAACATTTACGATTGGCATACTATTGTTTGTAATTTAGCCGTTGAAATACAGGTGCTAACCCAACATGTTAGAATTGCCAGTGAAGAAAAGTAAAGTTACCTTCAGGCTTTAGGAACCTCTCTTGCCAATGCTAAGAACTGCTTCAATTTTAGAAAAAGAAACTTCTGATTATCTTTGACACGTTTTAAAGGATTAGGAAAAAGATGAAAAGCAGCTTACGGCCATACCTCTCTGGTTCCGCCCGATCTCGTCTGATCTCGGAAGCTAAGCAGAGCAGGGCCTGGTTAGTACCTGGATGGAAGACCGCCTGGGAATCCCAGGTGCCGTAAGCTTTTTCACTTCTCTCTCCGAAAGCCGCCCAGCGCCGTAGATTGTACACCTGTTTTAAAGTTGGATATGAAAGGAAATTAGACAATATTATCCAAAATGATTCCGTTTCATGATTGCTAAATTAGTGTTGATCAACATTTACGATTGGCATACTATTGTTTGTAATTTAGCCGTTGAAATACAGGTGCTAACCCAACATGTTAGAATTGCCAGTGAAGAAAAGTAAAGTTACCTTCAGGCTTTAGGAACCTCTCTTGCCAATGCTAAGAACTGCTTCAATTTTAGAAAAAGAAACTTCTGATTATCTTTGACACGTTTTAAAGGATTAGGAAAAAGATGAAAAGCAGCTTACGGCCATACCTCTCTGGTTCCGCCCGATCTCGTCTGATCTCGGAAGCTAAGCAGAGCAGGGCCTGGTTAGTACCTGGATAGAAGACTGCCTGGGAATCCCAGGTGCCGTAAGCTTTTTCACTTCTCTCTCCGAAAGCCGCCCAGCGCCGCAGATTGTACACCTACAAATTACAAAAAGAATATCACATTGTTGAAGAGATGCATGTTTAGTGTTGTTTTAACGTTGGATATGAAAGGAAATTAGACAATATTATCCAAAATGATTCCGTTTCATGATTGCTAAATTAGTGTTGATCAACATTTACGATTGGCATACTATTGTTTGTAATTTAGCCGTTGAAATACAGGTGCTAACCAAACATGTTAGAATTGCCAGTGAAGAAAAGTAAAGTTACCTTCAGGTTTTAGGAACCTCTCTTGCCAATGCTAAGAACTGCTTCAATTTTAGAAAAAGAAACTTCTGATTATCTTTGACACGTTTTAAAGGATTAGGAAAAAGATGAAAAGCAGCTTATGGCCATACCTCTCTGGTTCCGCCCGATCTCGTCTGCTCTCGGAAGCTAAGCAGAGCAGGGCCTGGTTAGTACCTGGATGGAAGACCGCCTGGGAATCCCAGGTGCCGTAAGCTTTTTCACTTCTCTCTCCGAAAGCCGCCCAGCGCCGCAGATTGTACACCTACACAATTGTAAAAAGCATTTCACATTGTAGAAGAGATGCAATAGGAAGAAGATGAAAGGTGGCTTACGTCCATACCATCGTCAGGCCATTTGAGGTGGCGGGGACTGCAATGGCCATCCACCGATTGGCTGGGACTCCTGGGCGGGTCTTCTCTAGTCCATCCAATTTTCGGCATAGGATGTCACAGCCTTCTTTGCATACCCTTATTTAACCCACACAAAGATGCCAACGGCAGGCGTGACATAATTTTTTGACGCATTATAAAGGATTAGGAAAAAGATAAAAAGCAGCTTACGGCCATACCTCTCTGGTTCCGCCCGATCTCGTCTGATCTCGGAAGCTAAGCAGAGCAGGGCCTGGTTAGTACCTGGATGGAAGACCGCCTGGGAATCCCAGGTGCCGTAAGCTTTTTCACTTCTCTCTCCGAAAGCCGCCCAGCGCCGTAGATTGTACACCTGTTTTAAAGTTGGATATGAAAGGAAATTAGACAATATTATCCAAAATGATTCCGTTTCATGATTGCTAAATTAGTGTTGATCAACATTTACGATTGGCATACTATTGTTTGTAATTTAGCCGTTGAAATACAGGTGCTAACCCAACATGTTAGAATTGCCAGTGAAGAAAAGTAAAGTTACCTTCAGGCTTTAGGAACCTCTCTTGCCAATGCTAAGAACTGCTTCAATTTTAGAAAAAGAAACTTCTGATTATCTTTGACACGTTTTAAAGGATTAGGAAAAAGATGAAAAGCAGCTTACGGCCATACCTCTCTGGTTCCGCCCGATCTCGTCTGATCTCGGAAGCTAAGCAGAGCAGGGCCTGGTTAGTACCTGGATGGAAGACCGCCTGGGAATCCCAGGTGCCGTAAGCTTTTTCACTTCTCTCTCCGAAAGCCGCCCAGCGCCGTAGATTGTACACCTGTTTTAAAGTTGGATATGAAAGGAAATTAGACAATATTATCCAAAATGATTCCGTTTCATGATTGCTAAATTAGTGTTGATCAACATTTACGATTGGCATACTATTGTTTGTAATTTAGCCGTTGAAATACAGGTGCTAACCCAACATGTTAGAATTGCCAGTGAAGAAAAGTAAAGTTACCTTCAGGCTTTAGGAACCTCTCTTGCCAATGCTAAGAACTGCTTCAATTTTAGAAAAAGAAACTTCTGATTATCTTTGACACGTTTTAAAGGATTAGGAAAAAGATGAAAAGCAGCTTACGGCCATACCTCTCTGGTTCCGCCCGATCTCGTCTGATCTCGGAAGCTAAGCAGAGCAGGGCCTGGTTAGTACCTGGATAGAAGACTGCCTGGGAATCCCAGGTGCCGTAAGCTTTTTCACTTCTCTCTCCGAAAGCCGCCCAGCGCCGTAGATTGTACACCTGTTTTAAAGTTGGATATGAAAGGAAATTAGACAATATTATCCAAAATGATTCCGTTTCATGATTGCTAAATTAGTGTTGATCAACATTTACGATTGGCATACTATTGTTTGTAATTTAGCCGTTGAAATACAGGTGCTAACCCAACATGTTAGAATTGCCAGTGAAGAAAAGTAAAGTTACCTTCAGGCTTTAGGAACCTCTCTTGCCAATGCTAAGAACTGCTTCAATTTTAGAAAAAGAAACTTCTGATTATCTTTGACACGTTTTAAAGGATTAGGAAAAAGATGAAAAGCAGCTTACGGCCATACCTCTCTGGTTCCGCCCGATCTCGTCTGATCTCGGAAGCTAAGCAGAGCAGGGCCTGGTTAGTACCTGTATGGAAGACCGCCTGGGAATCCCAGGTGCCGTAAGCTTTTTCACTTCTCTCTCCGAAAGCCGCCCAGCGCCGTAGATTGTACACCTGTTTTAAAGTTGGATATGAAAGGAAATTAGACAATATTATCCAAAATGATTCCGTTTCATGATTGCTAAATTAGTGTTGATCAACATTTACGATTGGCATACTATTGTTTGTAATTTAGCCGTTGAAATACAGGTGCTAACCCAACATGTTAGAATTGCCAGTGAAGAAAAGTAAAGTTACCTTCAGGCTTTAGGAACCTCTCTTGCCAATGCTAAGAACTGCTTCAATTTTAGAAAAAGAAACTTCTGATTATCTTTGACACGTTTTAAAGGATTAGGAAAAAGATGAAAAGCAGCTTACGGCCATACCTCTCTGGTTCCGCCCGATCTCGTCTGATCTCGGAAGCTAAGCAGAGCAGGGCCTGGTTAGTACCTGGATGGAAGACCGCCTGGGAATCCCAGGTGCCGTAAGCTTTTTCACTTCTCTCTCCGAAAGCCGCCCAGCGCCGTAGATTGTACACCTGTTTTAAAGTTGGATATGAAAGGAAATTAGACAATATTATCCAAAATGATTCCGTTTCATGATTGCTAAATTAGTGTTGATCAACATTTACGATTGGCATACTATTGTTTGTAATTTAGCCGTTGAAATACAGGTGCTAACCCAACATGTTAGAATTGCCAGTGAAGAAAAGTAAAGTTACCTTCAGGCTTTAGGAACCTCTCTTGCCAATGCTAAGAACTGCTTCAATTTTAGAAAAAGAAACTTCTGATTATCTTTGACACGTTTTAAAGGATTAGGAAAAAGATGAAAAGCAGCTTACGGCCATACCTCTCTGGTTCCGCCCGATCTCGTCTGATCTCGGAAGCTAAGCAGAGCAGGGCCTGGTTAGTACCTGGATAGAAGACTGCCTGGGAATCCCAGGTGCCGTAAGCTTTTTCACTTCTCTCTCCGAAAGCCGCCCAGCGCCGTAGATTGTACACCTGTTTTAAAGTTGGATATGAAAGGAAATTAGACAATATTATCCAAAATGATTCCGTTTCATGATTGCTAAATTAGTGTTGATCAACATTTACGATTGGCATACTATTGTTTGTAATTTAGCCGTTGAAATACAGGTGCTAACCCAACATGTTAGAATTGCCAGTGAAGAAAAGTAAAGTTACCTTCAGGCTTTAGGAACCTCTCTTGCCAATGCTAAGAACTGCTTCAATTTTAGAAAAAGAAACTTCTGATTATCTTTGACACGTTTTAAAGGATTAGGAAAAAGATGAAAAGCAGCTTACGGCCATACCTCTCTGGTTCCGCCCGATCTCGTCTGATCTCGGAAGCTAAGCAGAGCAGGGCCTGGTTAGTACCTGTATGGAAGACCGCCTGGGAATCCCAGGTGCCGTAAGCTTTTTCACTTCTCTCTCCGAAAGCCGCCCAGCGCCGTAGATTGTACACCTGTTTTAAAGTTGGATATGAAAGGAAATTAGACAATATTATCCAAAATGATTCCGTTTCATGATTGCTAAATTAGTGTTGATCAACATTTACGATTGGCATACTATTGTTTGTAATTTAGCCGTTGAAATACAGGTGCTAACCCAACATGTTAGAATTGCCAGTGAAGAAAAGTAAAGTTACCTTCAGGCTTTAGGAACCTCTCTTGCCAATGCTAAGAACTGCTTCAATTTTAGAAAAAGAAACTTCTGATTATCTTTGACACGTTTTAAAGGATTAGGAAAAAGATGAAAAGCAGCTTACGGCCATACCTCTCTGGTTCCGCCCGATCTCGTCTGATCTCGGAAGCTAAGCAGAGCAGGGCCTGGTTAGTACCTGGATGGAAGACCGCCTGGGAATCCCAGGTGCCGTAAGCTTTTTCACTTCTCTCTCCGAAAGCCGCCCAGCGCCGTAGATTGTACACCTGTTTTAAAGTTGGATATGAAAGGAAATTAGACAATATTATCCAAAATGATTCCGTTTCATGATTGCTAAATTAGTGTTGATCAACATTTACGATTGGCATACTATTGTTTGTAATTTAGCCGTTGAAATACAGGTGCTAACCCAACATGTTAGAATTGCCAGTGAAGAAAAGTAAAGTTACCTTCAGGCTTTAGGAACCTCTCTTGCCAATGCTAAGAACTGCTTCAATTTTAGAAAAAGAAACTTCTGATTATCGTTGACACGTTTTAAAGGATTAGGAAAAAGATGAAAAGCAGCTTACGGCCATACCTCTCTGGTTCCGCCCGATCTCGTCTGATCTCGGAAGCTAAGCAGAGCAGGGCCTGGTTAGTACCTGGATGGAAGACCGCCTGGGAATCCCAGGTGCCGTAAGCTTTTTCAATTCTCTCTCTGAAAGCCGCCCAGCGCCGTAAATTGTACACCTACACAATTGTAAAAAAAAATTCACATTGTAGAAGAGATGCAATAGGAAGAAGATGTAAGGTGGCTTACGTCCATACCATCGTCAGGCCATTTGAGGTGGCGGGGACTGCAATGGCCATTCACCGATTGGCTGGGACCCCTGGGCGGGTCTTCTCTAGTCCATCCAATTTTCGGCATGGGATGTCACAGCCTTCTTTGCATACCCTTATTTAACCCACACAAAGATGCCAGCTGCAGGCGTGTCATAATTCATTGACGCATTATAAAGGATTAGGAAAAAGATAAAAAGCAGCTTACGGCCATACCTCTCTGGTTCCGCCCGATCTCGTCTGCTCTCGGAAGCTAAGCAGAGCAGGGCCTGGTTAGTACCTGGATGGAAGACCGCCTGGGAATCCCAGGTGCCGTAAGCTTTTTCACTTCTCTCTCCGAAAGCCGCCGAGCGCCGCAGATTGTACACCTACAAATTACAAAAAGAATATCACATTGTTGAAGAGATGCATGTTTAGTGTTGTTTTAACGTTGGATATGAAAGGAAATTAGACAATATTATCCAAAATGATTCCGTTTCATGATTGCTAAATTAGTGTTGATCAACATTTACGATTGGCATACTATTGTTTGTAATTTAGCCGTTGAAATACAGGTGCTAACCAAACATGTTAGAATTGCCAGTGAAGAAAAGTAAAGTTACCTTCAGGTTTTAGGAACCTCTCTTGCCAATGCTAAGAACTGCTTCAATTTTAGAAAAAGAAACTTCTGATTATCTTTGACACGTTTTAAAGGATTAGGAAAAAGATGAAAAGCAGCTTATGGCCATACCTCTCTGGTTCCGCCCGATCTCGTCTGCTCTCGGAAGCTAAGCAGAGCAGGGCCTGGTTAGTACCTGGATGGAAGACCGCCTGGGAATCCCAGGTGCCGTAAGCTTTTTCACTTCTCTCTCCGAAAGCCGCCCAGCGCCGCAGATTGTACACCTACACAATTGTAAAAAGCATTTCACATTGTAGAAGAGATGCAATAGGAAGAAGATGAAAGGTGGCTTACGTCCATACCATCGTCAGGCCATTTGAGGTGGCGGGGACTGCAATGGCCATTCACCGATTGGCTGGGACTCCTGGGCGGGTCTTCTCTAGTCCATCCAATTTTCGGCATAGGATGTCACAGCCTTCTTTGCATACCCTTATTTAACCCACACAAAGATGCCAACGGCAGGCGTGACATAATTTTTTGACGCATTATAAAGGATTAGGAAAAAGATAAAAAGCAGCTTACGGCCATACCTCTCTGGTTCCGCCCGATCTCGTCTGATCTCGGAAGCTAAGCAGAGCAGGGCCTGGTTAGTACCTGGATGGAAGACCGCCTGGGAATCCCAGGTGCCGTAAGCTTTTTCACTTCTCTCTCCGAAAGCCGCCCAGCGCCGTAGATTGTACACCTGTTTTAAAGTTGGATATGAAAGGAAATTAGACAATATTATCCAAAATGATTCCGTTTCATGATTGCTAAATTAGTGTTGATCAACATTTACGATTGGCATACTATTGTTTGTAATTTAGCCGTTGAAATACAGGTGCTAACCCAACATGTTAGAATTGCCAGTGAAGAAAAGTAAAGTTACCTTCAGGCTTTAGGAACCTCTCTTGCCAATGCTAAGAACTGCTTCAATTTTAGAAAAAGAAACTTCTGATTATCTTTGACACGTTTTAAAGGATTAGGAAAAAGATGAAAAGCAGCTTACGGCCATACCTCTCTGGTTCCGCCCGATCTCGTCTGATCTCGGAAGCTAAGCAGAGCAGGGCCTGGTTAGTACCTGGATGGAAGACCGCCTGGGAATCCCAGGTGCCGTAAGCTTTTTCACTTCTCTCTCCGAAAGCCGCCCAGCGCCGTAGATTGTACACCTGTTTTAAAGTTGGATATGAAAGGAAATTAGACAATATTATCCAAAATGATTCCGTTTCATGATTGCTAAATTAGTGTTGATCAACATTTACGATTGGCATACTATTGTTTGTAATTTAGCCGTTGAAATACAGGTGCTAACCCAACATGTTAGAATTGCCAGTGAAGAAAAGTAAAGTTACCTTCAGGCTTTAGGAACCTCTCTTGCCAATGCTAAGAACTGCTTCAATTTTAGAAAAAGAAACTTCTGATTATCTTTGACACGTTTTAAAGGATTAGGAAAAAGATGAAAAGCAGCTTACGGCCATACCTCTCTGGTTCCGCCCGATCTCGTCTGATCTCGGAAGCTAAGCAGAGCAGGGCCTGGTTAGTACCTGGATGGAAGACTGCCTGGGAATCCCAGGTGCCGTAAGCTTTTTCACTTCTCTCTCCGAAAGCCGCCCAGCGCCGTAGATTGTACACCTGTTTTAAAGTTGGATATGAAAGGAAATTAGACAATATTATCCAAAATGATTCCGTTTCATGATTGCTAAATTAGTGTTGATCAACATTTACGATTGGCATACTATTGTTTGTAATTTAGCCGTTGAAATACAGGTGCTAACCCAACATGTTAGAATTGCCAGTGAAGAAAAGTAAAGTTACCTTCAGGCTTTAGGAACCTCTCTTGCCAATGCTAAGAACTGCTTCAATTTTAGAAAAAGAAACTTCTGATTATCTTTGACACGTTTTAAAGGATTAGGAAAAAGATGAAAAGCAGCTTACGGCCATACCTCTCTGGTTCCGCCCGATCTCGTCTGATCTCGGAAGCTAAGCAGAGCAGGGCCTGGTTAGTACCTGTATGGAAGACCGCCTGGGAATCCCAGGTGCCGTAAGCTTTTTCACTTCTCTCTCCGAAAGCCGCCGAGCGCCGCAGATTGTACACCTACAAATTACAAAAAGAATATCACATTGTTGAAGAGATGCATGTTTAGTGTTGTTTTAACGTTGGATATGAAAGGAAATTAGACAATATTATCCAAAATGATTCCGTTTCATGATTGCTAAATTAGTGTTGATCAACATTTACGATTGGCATACTATTGTTTGTAATTTAGCCGTTGAAATACAGGTGCTAACCAAACATGTTAGAATTGCCAGTGAAGAAAAGTAAAGTTACCTTCAGGTTTTAGGAACCTCTCTTGCCAATGCTAAGAACTGCTTCAATTTTAGAAAAAGAAACTTCTGATTATCTTTGACACGTTTTAAAGGATTAGGAAAAAGATGAAAAGCAGCTTATGGCCATACCTCTCTGGTTCCGCCCGATCTCGTCTGCTCTCGGAAGCTAAGCAGAGCAGGGCCTGGTTAGTACCTGGATGGAAGACCGCCTGGGAATCCCAGGTGCCGTAAGCTTTTTCACTTCTCTCTCCGAAAGCCGCCCAGCGCCGCAGATTGTACACCTACACAATTGTAAAAAGCATTTCACATTGTAGAAGAGATGCAATAGGAAGAAGATGAAAGGTGGCTTACGTCCATACCATCGTCAGGCCATTTGAGGTGGCGGGGACTGCAATGGCCATCCACCGATTGGCTGGGACTCCTGGGCGGGTCTTCTCTAGTCCATCCAATTTTCGGCATAGGATGTCACAGCCTTCTTTGCATACCCTTATTTAACCCACACAAAGATGCCAACGGCAGGCGTGACATAATTTTTTGACGCATTATAAAGGATTAGGAAAAAGATAAAAAGCAGCTTACGGCCATACCTCTCTGGTTCCGCCCGATCTCGTCTGATCTCGGAAGCTAAGCAGAGCAGGGCCTGGTTAGTACCTGGATGGAAGACCGCCTGGGAATCCCAGGTGCCGTAAGCTTTTTCACTTCTCTCTCCGAAAGCCGCCCAGCGCCGTAGATTGTACACCTGTTTTAAAGTTGGATATGAAAGGAAATTAGACAATATTATCCAAAATGATTCCGTTTCATGATTGCTAAATTAGTGTTGATCAACATTTACGATTGGCATACTATTGTTTGTAATTTAGCCGTTGAAATACAGGTGCTAACCCAACATGTTAGAATTGCCAGTGAAGAAAAGTAAAGTTACCTTCAGGCTTTAGGAACCTCTCTTGCCAATGCTAAGAACTGCTTCAATTTTAGAAAAAGAAACTTCTGATTATCTTTGACACGTTTTAAAGGATTAGGAAAAAGATGAAAAGCAGCTTACGGCCATACCTCTCTGGTTCCGCCCGATCTCGTCTGATCTCGGAAGCTAAGCAGAGCAGGGCCTGGTTAGTACCTGGATGGAAGACCGCCTGGGAATCCCAGGTGCCGTAAGCTTTTTCACTTCTCTCTCCGAAAGCCGCCCAGCGCCGCAGATTGTACACCTACACAATTGTAAAAAGCATTTCACATTGTAGAAGAGATGCAATAGGAAGAAGATGAAAGGTGGCTTACGTCCATACCATCGTCAGGCCATTTGAGGTGGCGGGGACTGCAATGGCCATCCACCGATTGGCTGGGACTCCTGGGCGGGTCTTCTCTAGTCCATCCAATTTTCGGCATAGGATGTCACAGCCTTCTTTGCATACCCTTATTTAACCCACACAAAGATGCCAACGGCAGGCGTGACATAATTTTTTGACGCATTATAAAGGATTAGGAAAAAGATAAAAAGCAGCTTACGGCCATACCTCTCTGGTTCCGCCCGATCTCGTCTGATCTCGGAAGCTAAGCAGAGCAGGGCCTGGTTAGTACCTGGATGGAAGACCGCCTGGGAATCCCAGGTGCCGTAAGCTTTTTCACTTCTCTCTCCGAAAGCCGCCCAGCGCCGTAGATTGTACACCTGTTTTAAAGTTGGATATGAAAGGAAATTAGACAATATTATCCAAAATGATTCCGTTTCATGATTGCTAAATTAGTGTTGATCAACATTTACGATTGGCATACTATTGTTTGTAATTTAGCCGTTGAAATACAGGTGCTAACCCAACATGTTAGAATTGCCAGTGAAGAAAAGTAAAGTTACCTTCAGGCTTTAGGAACCTCTCTTGCCAATGCTAAGAACTGCTTCAATTTTAGAAAAAGAAACTTCTGATTATCTTTGACACGTTTTAAAGGATTAGGAAAAAGATGAAAAGCAGCTTACGGCCATACCTCTCTGGTTCCGCCCGATCTCGTCTGATCTCGGAAGCTAAGCAGAGCAGGGCCTGGTTAGTACCTGGATGGAAGACCGCCTGGGAATCCCAGGTGCCGTAAGCTTTTTCACTTCTCTCTCCGAAAGCCGCCCAGCGCCGTAGATTGTACACCTGTTTTAAAGTTGGATATGAAAGGAAATTAGACAATATTATCCAAAATGATTCCGTTTCATGATTGCTAAATTAGTGTTGATCAACATTTACGATTGGCATACTATTGTTTGTAATTTAGCCGTTGAAATACAGGTGCTAACCCAACATGTTAGAATTGCCAGTGAAGAAAAGTAAAGTTACCTTCAGGCTTTAGGAACCTCTCTTGCCAATGCTAAGAACTGCTTCAATTTTAGAAAAAGAAACTTCTGATTATCTTTGACACGTTTTAAAGGATTAGGAAAAAGATGAAAAGCAGCTTACGGCCATACCTCTCTGGTTCCGCCCGATCTCGTCTGATCTCGGAAGCTAAGCAGAGCAGGGCCTGGTTAGTACCTGGATAGAAGACTGCCTGGGAATCCCAGGTGCCGTAAGCTTTTTCACTTCTCTCTCCGAAAGCCGCCCAGCGCCGTAGATTGTACACCTGTTTTAAAGTTGGATATGAAAGGAAATTAGACAATATTATCCAAAATGATTCCGTTTCATGATTGCTAAATTAGTGTTGATCAACATTTACGATTGGCATACTATTGTTTGTAATTTAGCCGTTGAAATACAGGTGCTAACCCAACATGTTAGAATTGCCAGTGAAGAAAAGTAAAGTTACCTTCAGGCTTTAGGAACCTCTCTTGCCAATGCTAAGAACTGCTTCAATTTTAGAAAAAGAAACTTCTGATTATCTTTGACACGTTTTAAAGGATTAGGAAAAAGATGAAAAGCAGCTTACGGCCATACCTCTCTGGTTCCGCCCGATCTCGTCTGATCTCGGAAGCTAAGCAGAGCAGGGCCTGGTTAGTACCTGGATAGAAGACTGCCTGGGAATCCCAGGTGCCGTAAGCTTTTTCACTTCTCTCTCCGAAAGCCGCCCAGCGCCGTAGATTGTACACCTGTTTTAAAGTTGGATATGAAAGGAAATTAGACAATATTATCCAAAATGATTCCGTTTCATGATTGCTAAATTAGTGTTGATCAACATTTACGATTGGCATACTATTGTTTGTAATTTAGCCGTTGAAATACAGGTGCTAACCCAACATGTTAGAATTGCCAGTGAAGAAAAGTAAAGTTACCTTCAGGCTTTAGGAACCTCTCTTGCCAATGCTAAGAACTGCTTCAATTTTAGAAAAAGAAACTTCTGATTATCTTTGACACGTTTTAAAGGATTAGGAAAAAGATGAAAAGCAGCTTACGGCCATACCTCTCTGGTTCCGCCCGATCTCGTCTGATCTCGGAAGCTAAGCAGAGCAGGGCCTGGTTAGTACCTGTATGGAAGACCGCCTGGGAATCCCAGGTGCCGTAAGCTTTTTCACTTCTCTCTCCGAAAGCCGCCCAGCGCCGTAGATTGTACACCTGTTTTAAAGTTGGATATGAAAGGAAATTAGACAATATTATCCAAAATGATTCCGTTTCATGATTGCTAAATTAGTGTTGATCAACATTTACGATTGGCATACTATTGTTTGTAATTTAGCCGTTGAAATACAGGTGCTAACCCAACATGTTAGAATTGCCAGTGAAGAAAAGTAAAGTTACCTTCAGGCTTTAGGAACCTCTCTTGCCAATGCTAAGAACTGCTTCAATTTTAGAAAAAGAAACTTCTGATTATCTTTGACACGTTTTAAAGGATTAGGAAAAAGATGAAAAGCAGCTTACGGCCATACCTCTCTGGTTCCGCCCGATCTCGTCTGATCTCGGAAGCTAAGCAGAGCAGGGCCTGGTTAGTACCTGGATGGAAGACCGCCTGGGAATCCCAGGTGCCGTAAGCTTTTTCACTTCTCTCTCCGAAAGCCGCCCAGCGCCGTAGATTGTACACCTGTTTTAAAGTTGGATATGAAAGGAAATTAGACAATATTATCCAAAATGATTCCGTTTCATGATTGCTAAATTAGTGTTGATCAACATTTACGATTGGCATACTATTGTTTGTAATTTAGCCGTTGAAATACAGGTGCTAACCCAACATGTTAGAATTGCCAGTGAAGAAAAGTAAAGTTACCTTCAGGCTTTAGGAACCTCTCTTGCCAATGCTAAGAACTGCTTCAATTTTAGAAAAAGAAACTTCTGATTATCGTTGACACGTTTTAAAGGATTAGGAAAAAGATGAAAAGCAGCTTACGGCCATACCTCTCTGGTTCCGCCCGATCTCGTCTGATCTCGGAAGCTAAGCAGAGCAGGGCCTGGTTAGTACCTGGATGGAAGACCGCCTGGGAATCCCAGGTGCCGTAAGCTTTTTCAATTCTCTCTCTGAAAGCCGCCCAGCGCCGTAAATTGTACACCTACACAATTGTAAAAAAAAATTCACATTGTAGAAGAGATGCAATAGGAAGAAGATGTAAGGTGGCTTACGTCCATACCATCGTCAGGCCATTTGAGGTGGCGGGGACTGCAATGGCCATTCACCGATTGGCTGGGACCCCTGGGCGGGTCTTCTCTAGTCCATCCAATTTTCGGCATGGGATGTCACAGCCTTCTTTGCATACCCTTATTTAACCCACACAAAGATGCCAGCTGCAGGCGTGTCATAATTCATTGACGCATTATAAAGGATTAGGAAAAAGATAAAAAGCAGCTTACGGCCATACCTCTCTGGTTCCGCCCGATCTCGTCTGCTCTCGGAAGCTAAGCAGAGCAGGGCCTGGTTAGTACCTGGATGGAAGACCGCCTGGGAATCCCAGGTGCCGTAAGCTTTTTCACTTCTCTCTCCGAAAGCCGCCGAGCGCCGCAGATTGTACACCTACAAATTACAAAAAGAATATCACATTGTTGAAGAGATGCATGTTTAGTGTTGTTTTAACGTTGGATATGAAAGGAAATTAGACAATATTATCCAAAATGATTCCGTTTCATGATTGCTAAATTAGTGTTGATCAACATTTACGATTGGCATACTATTGTTTGTAATTTAGCCGTTGAAATACAGGTGCTAACCAAACATGTTAGAATTGCCAGTGAAGAAAAGTAAAGTTACCTTCAGGTTTTAGGAACCTCTCTTGCCAATGCTAAGAACTGCTTCAATTTTAGAAAAAGAAACTTCTGATTATCTTTGACACGTTTTAAAGGATTAGGAAAAAGATGAAAAGCAGCTTATGGCCATACCTCTCTGGTTCCGCCCGATCTCGTCTGCTCTCGGAAGCTAAGCAGAGCAGGGCCTGGTTAGTACCTGGATGGAAGACCGCCTGGGAATCCCAGGTGCCGTAAGCTTTTTCACTTCTCTCTCCGAAAGCCGCCCAGCGCCGCAGATTGTACACCTACACAATTGTAAAAAGCATTTCACATTGTAGAAGAGATGCAATAGGAAGAAGATGAAAGGTGGCTTACGTCCATACCATCGTCAGGCCATTTGAGGTGGCGGGGACTGCAATGGCCATTCACCGATTGGCTGGGACTCCTGGGCGGGTCTTCTCTAGTCCATCCAATTTTCGGCATAGGATGTCACAGCCTTCTTTGCATACCCTTATTTAACCCACACAAAGATGCCAACGGCAGGCGTGACATAATTTTTTGACGCATTATAAAGGATTAGGAAAAAGATAAAAAGCAGCTTACGGCCATACCTCTCTGGTTCCGCCCGATCTCGTCTGATCTCGGAAGCTAAGCAGAGCAGGGCCTGGTTAGTACCTGGATGGAAGACCGCCTGGGAATCCCAGGTGCCGTAAGCTTTTTCACTTCTCTCTCCGAAAGCCGCCCAGCGCCGTAGATTGTACACCTGTTTTAAAGTTGGATATGAAAGGAAATTAGACAATATTATCCAAAATGATTCCGTTTCATGATTGCTAAATTAGTGTTGATCAACATTTACGATTGGCATACTATTGTTTGTAATTTAGCCGTTGAAATACAGGTGCTAACCCAACATGTTAGAATTGCCAGTGAAGAAAAGTAAAGTTACCTTCAGGCTTTAGGAACCTCTCTTGCCAATGCTAAGAACTGCTTCAATTTTAGAAAAAGAAACTTCTGATTATCTTTGACACGTTTTAAAGGATTAGGAAAAAGATGAAAAGCAGCTTACGGCCATACCTCTCTGGTTCCGCCCGATCTCGTCTGATCTCGGAAGCTAAGCAGAGCAGGGCCTGGTTAGTACCTGGATGGAAGACCGCCTGGGAATCCCAGGTGCCGTAAGCTTTTTCACTTCTCTCTCCGAAAGCCGCCCAGCGCCGTAGATTGTACACCTGTTTTAAAGTTGGATATGAAAGGAAATTAGACAATATTATCCAAAATGATTCCGTTTCATGATTGCTAAATTAGTGTTGATCAACATTTACGATTGGCATACTATTGTTTGTAATTTAGCCGTTGAAATACAGGTGCTAACCCAACATGTTAGAATTGCCAGTGAAGAAAAGTAAAGTTACCTTCAGGCTTTAGGAACCTCTCTTGCCAATGCTAAGAACTGCTTCAATTTTAGAAAAAGAAACTTCTGATTATCTTTGACACGTTTTAAAGGATTAGGAAAAAGATGAAAAGCAGCTTACGGCCATACCTCTCTGGTTCCGCCCGATCTCGTCTGATCTCGGAAGCTAAGCAGAGCAGGGCCTGGTTAGTACCTGGATGGAAGACTGCCTGGGAATCCCAGGTGCCGTAAGCTTTTTCACTTCTCTCTCCGAAAGCCGCCCAGCGCCGTAGATTGTACACCTGTTTTAAAGTTGGATATGAAAGGAAATTAGACAATATTATCCAAAATGATTCCGTTTCATGATTGCTAAATTAGTGTTGATCAACATTTACGATTGGCATACTATTGTTTGTAATTTAGCCGTTGAAATACAGGTGCTAACCCAACATGTTAGAATTGCCAGTGAAGAAAAGTAAAGTTACCTTCAGGCTTTAGGAACCTCTCTTGCCAATGCTAAGAACTGCTTCAATTTTAGAAAAAGAAACTTCTGATTATCTTTGACACGTTTTAAAGGATTAGGAAAAAGATGAAAAGCAGCTTACGGCCATACCTCTCTGGTTCCGCCCGATCTCGTCTGATCTCGGAAGCTAAGCAGAGCAGGGCCTGGTTAGTACCTGTATGGAAGACCGCCTGGGAATCCCAGGTGCCGTAAGCTTTTTCACTTCTCTCTCCGAAAGCCGCCGAGCGCCGCAGATTGTACACCTACAAATTACAAAAAGAATATCACATTGTTGAAGAGATGCATGTTTAGTGTTGTTTTAACGTTGGATATGAAAGGAAATTAGACAATATTATCCAAAATGATTCCGTTTCATGATTGCTAAATTAGTGTTGATCAACATTTACGATTGGCATACTATTGTTTGTAATTTAGCCGTTGAAATACAGGTGCTAACCAAACATGTTAGAATTGCCAGTGAAGAAAAGTAAAGTTACCTTCAGGTTTTAGGAACCTCTCTTGCCAATGCTAAGAACTGCTTCAATTTTAGAAAAAGAAACTTCTGATTATCTTTGACACGTTTTAAAGGATTAGGAAAAAGATGAAAAGCAGCTTATGGCCATACCTCTCTGGTTCCGCCCGATCTCGTCTGCTCTCGGAAGCTAAGCAGAGCAGGGCCTGGTTAGTACCTGGATGGAAGACCGCCTGGGAATCCCAGGTGCCGTAAGCTTTTTCACTTCTCTCTCCGAAAGCCGCCCAGCGCCGCAGATTGTACACCTACACAATTGTAAAAAGCATTTCACATTGTAGAAGAGATGCAATAGGAAGAAGATGAAAGGTGGCTTACGTCCATACCATCGTCAGGCCATTTGAGGTGGCGGGGACTGCAATGGCCATCCACCGATTGGCTGGGACTCCTGGGCGGGTCTTCTCTAGTCCATCCAATTTTCGGCATAGGATGTCACAGCCTTCTTTGCATACCCTTATTTAACCCACACAAAGATGCCAACGGCAGGCGTGACATAATTTTTTGACGCATTATAAAGGATTAGGAAAAAGATAAAAAGCAGCTTACGGCCATACCTCTCTGGTTCCGCCCGATCTCGTCTGATCTCGGAAGCTAAGCAGAGCAGGGCCTGGTTAGTACCTGGATGGAAGACCGCCTGGGAATCCCAGGTGCCGTAAGCTTTTTCACTTCTCTCTCCGAAAGCCGCCCAGCGCCGTAGATTGTACACCTGTTTTAAAGTTGGATATGAAAGGAAATTAGACAATATTATCCAAAATGATTCCGTTTCATGATTGCTAAATTAGTGTTGATCAACATTTACGATTGGCATACTATTGTTTGTAATTTAGCCGTTGAAATACAGGTGCTAACCCAACATGTTAGAATTGCCAGTGAAGAAAAGTAAAGTTACCTTCAGGCTTTAGGAACCTCTCTTGCCAATGCTAAGAACTGCTTCAATTTTAGAAAAAGAAACTTCTGATTATCTTTGACACGTTTTAAAGGATTAGGAAAAAGATGAAAAGCAGCTTACGGCCATACCTCTCTGGTTCCGCCCGATCTCGTCTGATCTCGGAAGCTAAGCAGAGCAGGGCCTGGTTAGTACCTGGATGGAAGACCGCCTGGGAATCCCAGGTGCCGTAAGCTTTTTCACTTCTCTCTCCGAAAGCCGCCCAGCGCCGCAGATTGTACACCTACACAATTGTAAAAAGCATTTCACATTGTAGAAGAGATGCAATAGGAAGAAGATGAAAGGTGGCTTACGTCCATACCATCGTCAGGCCATTTGAGGTGGCGGGGACTGCAATGGCCATCCACCGATTGGCTGGGACTCCTGGGCGGGTCTTCTCTAGTCCATCCAATTTTCGGCATAGGATGTCACAGCCTTCTTTGCATACCCTTATTTAACCCACACAAAGATGCCAACGGCAGGCGTGACATAATTTTTTGACGCATTATAAAGGATTAGGAAAAAGATAAAAAGCAGCTTACGGCCATACCTCTCTGGTTCCGCCCGATCTCGTCTGATCTCGGAAGCTAAGCAGAGCAGGGCCTGGTTAGTACCTGGATGGAAGACCGCCTGGGAATCCCAGGTGCCGTAAGCTTTTTCACTTCTCTCTCCGAAAGCCGCCCAGCGCCGTAGATTGTACACCTGTTTTAAAGTTGGATATGAAAGGAAATTAGACAATATTATCCAAAATGATTCCGTTTCATGATTGCTAAATTAGTGTTGATCAACATTTACGATTGGCATACTATTGTTTGTAATTTAGCCGTTGAAATACAGGTGCTAACCCAACATGTTAGAATTGCCAGTGAAGAAAAGTAAAGTTACCTTCAGGCTTTAGGAACCTCTCTTGCCAATGCTAAGAACTGCTTCAATTTTAGAAAAAGAAACTTCTGATTATCTTTGACACGTTTTAAAGGATTAGGAAAAAGATGAAAAGCAGCTTACGGCCATACCTCTCTGGTTCCGCCCGATCTCGTCTGATCTCGGAAGCTAAGCAGAGCAGGGCCTGGTTAGTACCTGGATGGAAGACCGCCTGGGAATCCCAGGTGCCGTAAGCTTTTTCACTTCTCTCTCCGAAAGCCGCCCAGCGCCGTAGATTGTACACCTGTTTTAAAGTTGGATATGAAAGGAAATTAGACAATATTATCCAAAATGATTCCGTTTCATGATTGCTAAATTAGTGTTGATCAACATTTACGATTGGCATACTATTGTTTGTAATTTAGCCGTTGAAATACAGGTGCTAACCCAACATGTTAGAATTGCCAGTGAAGAAAAGTAAAGTTACCTTCAGGCTTTAGGAACCTCTCTTGCCAATGCTAAGAACTGCTTCAATTTTAGAAAAAGAAACTTCTGATTATCTTTGACACGTTTTAAAGGATTAGGAAAAAGATGAAAAGCAGCTTACGGCCATACCTCTCTGGTTCCGCCCGATCTCGTCTGATCTCGGAAGCTAAGCAGAGCAGGGCCTGGTTAGTACCTGGATAGAAGACTGCCTGGGAATCCCAGGTGCCGTAAGCTTTTTCACTTCTCTCTCCGAAAGCCGCCCAGCGCCGTAGATTGTACACCTGTTTTAAAGTTGGATATGAAAGGAAATTAGACAATATTATCCAAAATGATTCCGTTTCATGATTGCTAAATTAGTGTTGATCAACATTTACGATTGGCATACTATTGTTTGTAATTTAGCCGTTGAAATACAGGTGCTAACCCAACATGTTAGAATTGCCAGTGAAGAAAAGTAAAGTTACCTTCAGGCTTTAGGAACCTCTCTTGCCAATGCTAAGAACTGCTTCAATTTTAGAAAAAGAAACTTCTGATTATCTTTGACACGTTTTAAAGGATTAGGAAAAAGATGAAAAGCAGCTTACGGCCATACCTCTCTGGTTCCGCCCGATCTCGTCTGATCTCGGAAGCTAAGCAGAGCAGGGCCTGGTTAGTACCTGGATGGAAGACCGCCTGGGAATCCCAGGTGCCGTAAGCTTTTTCACTTCTCTCTCCGAAAGCCGCCCAGCGCCGTAGATTGTACACCTGTTTTAAAGTTGGATATGAAAGGAAATTAGACAATATTATCCAAAATGATTCCGTTTCATGATTGCTAAATTAGTGTTGATCAACATTTACGATTGGCATACTATTGTTTGTAATTTAGCCGTTGAAATACAGGTGCTAACCCAACATGTTAGAATTGCCAGTGAAGAAAAGTAAAGTTACCTTCAGGCTTTAGGAACCTCTCTTGCCAATGCTAAGAACTGCTTCAATTTTAGAAAAAGAAACTTCTGATTATCGTTGACACGTTTTAAAGGATTAGGAAAAAGATGAAAAGCAGCTTACGGCCATACCTCTCTGGTTCCGCCCGATCTCGTCTGATCTCGGAAGCTAAGCAGAGCAGGGCCTGGTTAGTACCTGGATGGAAGACCGCCTGGGAATCCCAGGTGCCGTAAGCTTTTTCAATTCTCTCTCTGAAAGCCGCCCAGCGCCGTAAATTGTACACCTACACAATTGTAAAAAAAAATTCACATTGTAGAAGAGATGCAATAGGAAGAAGATGTAAGGTGGCTTACGTCCATACCATCGTCAGGCCATTTGAGGTGGCGGGGACTGCAATGGCCATTCACCGATTGGCTGGGACCCCTGGGCGGGTCTTCTCTAGTCCATCCAATTTTCGGCATGGGATGTCACAGCCTTCTTTGCATACCCTTATTTAACCCACACAAAGATGCCAGCTGCAGGCGTGTCATAATTCATTGACGCATTATAAAGGATTAGGAAAAAGATAAAAAGCAGCTTACGGCCATACCTCTCTGGTTCCGCCCGATCTCGTCTGCTCTCGGAAGCTAAGCAGAGCAGGGCCTGGTTAGTACCTGGATGGAAGACCGCCTGGGAATCCCAGGTGCCGTAAGCTTTTTCACTTCTCTCTCCGAAAGCCGCCGAGCGCCGCAGATTGTACACCTACAAATTACAAAAAGAATATCACATTGTTGAAGAGATGCATGTTTAGTGTTGTTTTAACGTTGGATATGAAAGGAAATTAGACAATATTATCCAAAATGATTCCGTTTCATGATTGCTAAATTAGTGTTGATCAACATTTACGATTGGCATACTATTGTTTGTAATTTAGCCGTTGAAATACAGGTGCTAACCAAACATGTTAGAATTGCCAGTGAAGAAAAGTAAAGTTACCTTCAGGTTTTAGGAACCTCTCTTGCCAATGCTAAGAACTGCTTCAATTTTAGAAAAAGAAACTTCTGATTATCTTTGACACGTTTTAAAGGATTAGGAAAAAGATGAAACGCAGCTTACGGCCATACCTCTCTGGTTCCGCCCGATCTCGTCTGCTCTCGGAAGCTAAGCAGAGCAGGGCCTGGTTAGTACCTGGATGGAAGACCGCCTGGGAATCCCAGGTGCCGTAAGCTTTTTCACTTCTCTCTCCGAAAGCCGCCCAGCGCCGCAGATTGTACACCTACACAATTGTAAAAAGCATTTCACATTGTAGAAGAGATGCAATAGGAAGAAGATGAAAGGTGGCTTACGTCCATACCATCGTCAGGCCATTTGAGGTGGCGGGGACTGCAATGGCCATCCACCGATTGGCTGGGACTCCTGGGCGGGTCTTCTCTAGTCCATCCAATTTTCGGCATAGGATGTCACAGCCTTCTTTGCATACCCTTATTTAACCCACACAAAGATGCCAACGGCAGGCGTGACATAATTTTTTGACGCATTATAAAGGATTAGGAAAAAGATAAAGAGCAGCTTACGGCCATACCTCTCTGGTTGCGCCCGATCTCGTCTGATCTCGGAAGCTAAGCAGAGCAGGGCCTGGTTAGTACCTGGATGGAAGACCGCCTGGGAATCCCAGATGCCGTAAGCTTTTTCACTTCTCTCTCTGAAAGCCGCCCAGCGCCGTAAATTGTACACCTACACAATTCCAAAAAAAAATTCACATTGTAGAAGAGATGCAATAGGAAGAAGATGAAAGGTGGCTTACGTCCATACCATCGTCAGGCCATTTGAGGTGGCGGGGACTGCAATGGCCATTCACCGATTGGCTGGGACCCCTGGGCGGGTCTTCTCTAGTCCATCCAATTTTCGGCATGGGATGTCACAGCCTTCTTTGCATACCCTTATTTAACCCACACAAAGATGCCAACGGCAGGCGTATCATAATTCATTGACGCATTATAAAGGATTAGGAAAAAGATAAAAAGCAGCTTACGGCCATACCTCTCTGGTTCCGCCCGATCTTGTCTGATCTCGGAAGCTAAACAGAGCAGGGCCTGGTTAGTACCTGGATGGAAGACCGCCTGGGAATCCCAGGTGCCGTAAGCTTTTTCACTTCTCTCTCCGAAAGCCGCCGAGCGCCGCAGATTGTACACCTGTTTTAACGTTGGATATGAAAGGAAATTAGACAATATTATCCAAAATGATTCCGTTTCATGATTGCTAAATTAGTGTTGATCAACATTTACGATTGGCATACTATTGTTTGTAATTTAGCCGTTGAAATACAGGTGCTAACCCAACATGTTAGAATTGCCAGTGAAGAAAAGTAAAGTTACCTTCAGGCTTTAGGAACCTCTCTTGCCAATGCTAAGAACTGCTTCAATTTTAGAAAAAGAAACTTCTGATTATCTTTGACACGTTTTAAAGGATTAGGAAAAAGATGGAAAGCAGCTTACGGCCATACCTCTCTGGTTCCGCCCGATCTCGTCTGATCTCGGAAGCTAAGCAGAGCAGGGCATGGTTAGTACCTGGATGGAAGACCGCCTGGGAATCCCAGGTGCCGTAAGCTTTTTCACTTCTCTCTCTGAAAGCCGCCCAGCGCCGTAAATTGTACACCTACACAATTCCAAAAAAAAAATTCACATTGTAGAAGAGATGCAATAGGAAGAAGATGAAAGGTGGCTTACGTCCATACCATCGTCAGGCCATTTGAGGTGGCGGGGACTGCAATGGCCATTCACCGATTGGCTGGGACCCCTAGGCGGGTCTTCTCTAGTCCATCCAATTTTCGGCATGGGATGTCACAGCCTTCTTTGCATACCCTTATTTAACCCACACAAAGATGCCAACGGCAGGCGTATCATAATTCATTGACGCATTATAAAGGATTAGGAAAAAGATAAAAAGCAGCTTACGGCCATACCTCTCTGGTTCCGCCCGATCTCGTCTGATCTCGGAAGCTAAACAGAGCAGGGCCTGGTTAGTACCTGGATGGAAGACTGCCTGGGAATCCCAGGTGCCGTAAGCTTTTTCACTTCTCTCTCCGAAAGCCGCCGAGCGCCGCAGATTGTACACCTACAAATTACAAAAAGAATATCACATTGTTGAAGAGATGCCTGTTTAGTGTTGTTTTAACGTTGGATATGAAAGGAAATTAGACAATATTATCCAAAATGATTCCGTTTCATGATTGCTAAATTAGTGTTGATCAACATTTACGATTGGCATACTTTTGTTTGTAATTTAGCCGTTGAAATACAGGTGCTAACCCAACTTGTTAGAATTGCCAGTGAAGAAAAGTAAAGTTACCTTCAGGTTTTAGGAACTTCTCTTGCCAATCCTAAGAACTGCTTCAATTTTAGAAAAAGAAACTCTTCTGATTATCTTTGACACGTTTTAAAGGATTAGGAAAAAGATAAAAAGCAGCTTACGGCCATACCTCTCTGGTTCCGCCCGATCTCGTCTGATCTCGGAAGCTAAGCAGAGCAGGGCCTGGTTAGTACCTGGATGGAAGACCGCCTGGGAATCCCAGGTGCCGTAAGCTTTTTCACTTCTCTCTCCGAAAGCCGCCCAGCGCCGTAGATTGTACACCTGTTTTAAAGTTGGATATGAAAGGAAATTAGACAATATTATCCAAAATGATTCCGTTTCATGATTGCTAAATTAGTGTTGATCAACATTTACGATTGGCATACTATTGTTTGTAATTTAGCCGTTGAAATACAGGTGCTAACCCAACATGTTAGAATTGCCAGTGAAGAAAAGTAAAGTTACCTTCAGGCTTTAGGAACCTCTCTTGCCAATGCTAAGAACTGCTTCAATTTTAGAAAAAGAAACTTCTGATTATCGTTGACACGTTTTAAAGGATTAGGAAAAAGATGAAAAGCAGCTTACGGCCATACCTCTCTGGTTCCGCCCGATCTCGTCTGATCTCGGAAGCTAAGCAGAGCAGGGCCTGGTTAGTACCTGGATGGAAGACCGCCTGGGAATCCCAGGTGCCGTAAGCTTTTTCAATTCTCTCTCTGAAAGCCGCCCAGCGCCGTAAATTGTACACCTACACAATTGTAAAAAAAAATTCACATTGTAGAAGAGATGCAATAGGAAGAAGATGTAAGGTGGCTTACGTCCATACCATCGTCAGGCCATTTGAGGTGGCGGGGACTGCAATGGCCATTCACCGATTGGCTGGGACCCCTGGGCGGGTCTTCTCTAGTCCATCCAATTTTCGGCATGGGATGTCACAGCCTTCTTTGCATACCCTTATTTAACCCACACAAAGATGCCAGCTGCAGGCGTGTCATAATTCATTGACGCATTATAAAGGATTAGGAAAAAGATAAAAAGCAGCTTACGGCCATACCTCTCTGGTTCCGCCCGATCTCGTCTGCTCTCGGAAGCTAAGCAGAGCAGGGCCTGGTTAGTACCTGGATGGAAGACCGCCTGGGAATCCCAGGTGCCGTAAGCTTTTTCACTTCTCTCTCCGAAAGCCGCCGAGCGCCGCAGATTGTACACCTACAAATTACAAAAAGAATATCACATTGTTGAAGAGATGCATGTTTAGTGTTGTTTTAACGTTGGATATGAAAGGAAATTAGACAATATTATCCAAAATGATTCCGTTTCATGATTGCTAAATTAGTGTTGATCAACATTTACGATTGGCATACTATTGTTTGTAATTTAGCCGTTGAAATACAGGTGCTAACCCAACATGTTAGAATTGCCAGTGAAGAAAAGTAAAGTTACCTTCAGGCTTTAGGAACCTCTCTTGCCAATCCTAAGAACTGCTTCAATTTTAGAAAAAGAAACTTCTGATTATCTTTGACACGTTTTAAAGGATTAGGAAAAAGATGAAAAGCAGCTTATGGCCATACCTCTCTGGTTCCGCCCGATCTCGTCTGCTCTCGGAAGCTAAGCAGAGCAGGGCCTGGTTAGTACCTGGATGGAAGACCGCCTGGGAATCCCAGGTGCCGTAAGCTTTTTCACTTCTCTCTCCGAAAGCCGCCCAGCGCCGCAGATTGTACACCTACACAATTGTAAAAAGCATTTCACATTGTAGAAGAGATGCAATAGGAAGAAGATGAAAGGTGGCTTACGTCCATACCATCGTCAGGCCATTTGAGGTGGCGGGGACTGCAATGGCCATCCACCGATTGGCTGGGACTCCTGGGCGGGTCTTCTCTAGTCCATCCAATTTTCGGCATAGGATGTCACAGCCTTCTTTGCATACCCTTATTTAACCCACACAAAGATGCCAACGGCAGGCGTGACATAATTTTTTGACGCATTATAAAGGATTAGGAAAAAGATAAAGAGCAGCTTACGGCCATACCTCTCTGGTTGCGCCCGATCTCGTCTGATCTCGGAAGCTAAGCAGAGCAGGGCCTGGTTAGTACCTGGATGGAAGACCGCCTGGGAATCCCAGATGCCGTAAGCTTTTTCACTTCTCTCTCTGAAAGCCGCCCAGCGCCGTAAATTGTACACCTACACAATTCCAAAAAAAAATTCACATTGTAGAAGAGATGCAATAGGAAGAAGATGAAAGGTGGCTTACGTCCATACCATCGTCAGGCCATTTGAGGTGGCGGGGACTGCAATGGCCATTCACCGATTGGCTGGGACCCCTGGGCGGGTCTTCTCTAGTCCATCCAATTTTCGGCATGGGATGTCACAGCCTTCTTTGCATACCCTTATTTAACCCACACAAAGATGCCAACGGCAGGCGTATCATAATTCATTGACGCATTATAAAGGATTAGGAAAAAGATGAAAAGCAGCTTACGGCCATACCTCTCTGGTTCCGCCCGATCTCGTCTGATCTCGGAAGCTAAGCAGAGCAGGGCCTGGTTAGTACCTGGATGGAAGACCGCCTGGGAATCCCAGGTGCCGTAAGCTTTTTCACTTCTCTCTCCGAAAGCCGCCCAGCGCCGTAGATTGTACACCTGTTTTAAAGTTGGATATGAAAGGAAATTAGACAATATTATCCAAAATGATTCCGTTTCATGATTGCTAAATTAGTGTTGATCAACATTTACGATTGGCATACTATTGTTTGTAATTTAGCCGTTGAAATACAGGTGCTAACCCAACATGTTAGAATTGCCAGTGAAGAAAAGTAAAGTTACCTTCAGGCTTTAGGAACCTCTCTTGCCAATGCTAAGAACTGCTTCAATTTTAGAAAAAGAAACTTCTGATTATCTTTGACACGTTTTAAAGGATTAGGAAAAAGATGAAAAGCAGCTTACGGCCATACCTCTCTGGTTCCGCCCGATCTCGTCTGATCTCGGAAGCTAAGCAGAGCAGGGCCTGGTTAGTACCTGGATAGAAGACTGCCTGGGAATCCCAGGTGCCGTAAGCTTTTTCACTTCTCTCTCCGAAAGCCGCCCAGCGCCGTAGATTGTACACCTGTTTTAAAGTTGGATATGAAAGGAAATTAGACAATATTATCCAAAATGATTCCGTTTCATGATTGCTAAATTAGTGTTGATCAACATTTACGATTGGCATACTATTGTTTGTAATTTAGCCGTTGAAATACAGGTGCTAACCCAACATGTTAGAATTGCCAGTGAAGAAAAGTAAAGTTACCTTCAGGCTTTAGGAACCTCTCTTGCCAATGCTAAGAACTGCTTCAATTTTAGAAAAAGAAACTTCTGATTATCTTTGACACGTTTTAAAGGATTAGGAAAAAGATGAAAAGCAGCTTACGGCCATACCTCTCTGGTTCCGCCCGATCTCGTCTGATCTCGGAAGCTAAGCAGAGCAGGGCCTGGTTAGTACCTGGATGGAAGACCGCCTGGGAATCCCAGGTGCCGTAAGCTTTTTCACTTCTCTCTCCGAAAGCCGCCCAGCGCCGTAGATTGTACACCTGTTTTAAAGTTGGATATGAAAGGAAATTAGACAATATTATCCAAAATGATTCCGTTTCATGATTGCTAAATTAGTGTTGATCAACATTTACGATTGGCATACTATTGTTTGTAATTTAGCCGTTGAAATACAGGTGCTAACCCAACATGTTAGAATTGCCAGTGAAGAAAAGTAAAGTTACCTTCAGGCTTTAGGAACCTCTCTTGCCAATGCTAAGAACTGCTTCAATTTTAGAAAAAGAAACTTCTGATTATCGTTGACACGTTTTAAAGGATTAGGAAAAAGATGAAAAGCAGCTTACGGCCATACCTCTCTGGTTCCGCCCGATCTCGTCTGATCTCGGAAGCTAAGCAGAGCAGGGCCTGGTTAGTACCTGGATGGAAGACCGCCTGGGAATCCCAGGTGCCGTAAGCTTTTTCAATTCTCTCTCTGAAAGCCGCCCAGCGCCGTAAATTGTACACCTACACAATTGTAAAAAAAAATTCACATTGTAGAAGAGATGCAATAGGAAGAAGATGTAAGGTGGCTTACGTCCATACCATCGTCAGGCCATTTGAGGTGGCGGGGACTGCAATGGCCATTCACCGATTGGCTGGGACCCCTGGGCGGGTCTTCTCTAGTCCATCCAATTTTCGGCATGGGATGTCACAGCCTTCTTTGCATACCCTTATTTAACCCACACAAAGATGCCAACGGCAGGCGTATCATAATTCATTGACGCATTATAAAGGATTAGGAAAAAGATGAAAAGCAGCTTACGGCCATACCTCTCTGGTTCCGCCCGATCTCGTCTGATCTCGGAAGCTAAGCAGAGCAGGGCCTGGTTAGTACCTGGATGGAAGACCGCCTGGGAATCCCAGGTGCCGTAAGCTTTTTCACTTCTCTCTCCGAAAGCCGCCCAGCGCCGTAGATTGTACACCTGTTTTAAAGTTGGATATGAAAGGAAATTAGACAATATTATCCAAAATGATTCCGTTTCATGATTGCTAAATTAGTGTTGATCAACATTTACGATTGGCATACTATTGTTTGTAATTTAGCCGTTGAAATACAGGTGCTAACCCAACATGTTAGAATTGCCAGTGAAGAAAAGTAAAGTTACCTTCAGGCTTTAGGAACCTCTCTTGCCAATGCTAAGAACTGCTTCAATTTTAGAAAAAGAAACTTCTGATTATCTTTGACACGTTTTAAAGGATTAGGAAAAAGATGAAAAGCAGCTTACGGCCATACCTCTCTGGTTCCGCCCGATCTCGTCTGATCTCGGAAGCTAAGCAGAGCAGGGCCTGGTTAGTACCTGGATAGAAGACTGCCTGGGAATCCCAGGTGCCGTAAGCTTTTTCACTTCTCTCTCCGAAAGCCGCCCAGCGCCGTAGATTGTACACCTGTTTTAAAGTTGGATATGAAAGGAAATTAGACAATATTATCCAAAATGATTCCGTTTCATGATTGCTAAATTAGTGTTGATCAACATTTACGATTGGCATACTATTGTTTGTAATTTAGCCGTTGAAATACAGGTGCTAACCCAACATGTTAGAATTGCCAGTGAAGAAAAGTAAAGTTACCTTCAGGCTTTAGGAACCTCTCTTGCCAATGCTAAGAACTGCTTCAATTTTAGAAAAAGAAACTTCTGATTATCTTTGACACGTTTTAAAGGATTAGGAAAAAGATGAAAAGCAGCTTACGGCCATACCTCTCTGGTTCCGCCCGATCTCGTCTGATCTCGGAAGCTAAGCAGAGCAGGGCCTGGTTAGTACCTGGATGGAAGACCGCCTGGGAATCCCAGGTGCCGTAAGCTTTTTCACTTCTCTCTCCGAAAGCCGCCCAGCGCCGTAGATTGTACACCTGTTTTAAAGTTGGATATGAAAGGAAATTAGACAATATTATCCAAAATGATTCCGTTTCATGATTGCTAAATTAGTGTTGATCAACATTTACGATTGGCATACTATTGTTTGTAATTTAGCCGTTGAAATACAGGTGCTAACCCAACATGTTAGAATTGCCAGTGAAGAAAAGTAAAGTTACCTTCAGGCTTTAGGAACCTCTCTTGCCAATGCTAAGAACTGCTTCAATTTTAGAAAAAGAAACTTCTGATTATCGTTGACACGTTTTAAAGGATTAGGAAAAAGATGAAAAGCAGCTTACGGCCATACCTCTCTGGTTCCGCCCGATCTCGTCTGATCTCGGAAGCTAAGCAGAGCAGGGCCTGGTTAGTACCTGGATGGAAGACCGCCTGGGAATCCCAGGTGCCGTAAGCTTTTTCAATTCTCTCTCTGAAAGCCGCCCAGCGCCGTAAATTGTACACCTACACAATTGTAAAAAAAAATTCACATTGTAGAAGAGATGCAATAGGAAGAAGATGTAAGGTGGCTTACGTCCATACCATCGTCAGGCCATTTGAGGTGGCGGGGACTGCAATGGCCATTCACCGATTGGCTGGGACCCCTGGGCGGGTCTTCTCTAGTCCATCCAATTTTCGGCATGGGATGTCACAGCCTTCTTTGCATACCCTTATTTAACCCACACAAAGATGCCAGCTGCAGGCGTGTCATAATTCATTGACGCATTATAAAGGATTAGGAAAAAGATAAAAAGCAGCTTACGGCCATACCTCTCTGGTTCCGCCCGATCTCGTCTGCTCTCGGAAGCTAAGCAGAGCAGGGCCTGGTTAGTACCTGGATGGAAGACCGCCTGGGAATCCCAGGTGCCGTAAGCTTTTTCACTTCTCTCTCCGAAAGCCGCCGAGCGCCGCAGATTGTACACCTACAAATTACAAAAAGAATATCACATTGTTGAAGAGATGCATGTTTAGTGTTGTTTTAACGTTGGATATGAAAGGAAATTAGACAATATTATCCAAAATGATTCCGTTTCATGATTGCTAAATTAGTGTTGATCAACATTTACGATTGGCATACTATTGTTTGTAATTTAGCCGTTGAAATACAGGTGCTAACCAAACATGTTAGAATTGCCAGTGAAGAAAAGTAAAGTTACCTTCAGGTTTTAGGAACCTCTCTTGCCAATGCTAAGAACTGCTTCAATTTTAGAAAAAGAAACTTCTGATTATCTTTGACACGTTTTAAAGGATTAGGAAAAAGATGAAACGCAGCTTACGGCCATACCTCTCTGGTTCCGCCCGATCTCGTCTGCTCTCGGAAGCTAAGCAGAGCAGGGCCTGGTTAGTACCTGGATGGAAGACCGCCTGGGAATCCCAGGTGCCGTAAGCTTTTTCACTTCTCTCTCCGAAAGCCGCCCAGCGCCGCAGATTGTACACCTACACAATTGTAAAAAGCATTTCACATTGTAGAAGAGATGCAATAGGAAGAAGATGAAAGGTGGCTTACGTCCATACCATCGTCAGGCCATTTGAGGTGGCGGGGACTGCAATGGCCATCCACCGATTGGCTGGGACTCCTGGGCGGGTCTTCTCTAGTCCATCCAATTTTCGGCATAGGATGTCACAGCCTTCTTTGCATACCCTTATTTAACCCACACAAAGATGCCAACGGCAGGCGTGACATAATTTTTTGACGCATTATAAAGGATTAGGAAAAAGATAAAGAGCAGCTTACGGCCATACCTCTCTGGTTGCGCCCGATCTCGTCTGATCTCGGAAGCTAAGCAGAGCAGGGCCTGGTTAGTACCTGGATGGAAGACCGCCTGGGAATCCCAGATGCCGTAAGCTTTTTCACTTCTCTCTCTGAAAGCCGCCCAGCGCCGTAAATTGTACACCTACACAATTCCAAAAAAAAATTCACATTGTAGAAGAGATGCAATAGGAAGAAGATGAAAGGTGGCTTACGTCCATACCATCGTCAGGCCATTTGAGGTGGCGGGGACTGCAATGGCCATTCACCGATTGGCTGGGACCCCTGGGCGGGTCTTCTCTAGTCCATCCAATTTTCGGCATGGGATGTCACAGCCTTCTTTGCATACCCTTATTTAACCCACACAAAGATGCCAACGGCAGGCGTATCATAATTCATTGACGCATTATAAAGGATTAGGAAAAAGATAAAAAGCAGCTTACGGCCATACCTCTCTGGTTCCGCCCGATCTTGTCTGATCTCGGAAGCTAAACAGAGCAGGGCCTGGTTAGTACCTGGATGGAAGACCGCCTGGGAATCCCAGGTGCCGTAAGCTTTTTCACTTCTCTCTCCGAAAGCCGCCGAGCGCCGCAGATTGTACACCTGTTTTAACGTTGGATATGAAAGGAAATTAGACAATATTATCCAAAATGATTCCGTTTCATGATTGCTAAATTAGTGTTGATCAACATTTACGATTGGCATACTATTGTTTGTAATTTAGCCGTTGAAATACAGGTGCTAACCCAACATGTTAGAATTGCCAGTGAAGAAAAGTAAAGTTACCTTCAGGCTTTAGGAACCTCTCTTGCCAATGCTAAGAACTGCTTCAATTTTAGAAAAAGAAACTTCTGATTATCTTTGACACGTTTTAAAGGATTAGGAAAAAGATGGAAAGCAGCTTACGGCCATACCTCTCTGGTTCCGCCCGATCTCGTCTGATCTCGGAAGCTAAGCAGAGCAGGGCATGGTTAGTACCTGGATGGAAGACCGCCTGGGAATCCCAGGTGCCGTAAGCTTTTTCACTTCTCTCTCTGAAAGCCGCCCAGCGCCGTAAATTGTACACCTACACAATTCCAAAAAAAAAATTCACATTGTAGAAGAGATGCAATAGGAAGAAGATGAAAGGTGGCTTACGTCCATACCATCGTCAGGCCATTTGAGGTGGCGGGGACTGCAATGGCCATTCACCGATTGGCTGGGACCCCTAGGCGGGTCTTCTCTAGTCCATCCAATTTTCGGCATGGGATGTCACAGCCTTCTTTGCATACCCTTATTTAACCCACACAAAGATGCCAACGGCAGGCGTATCATAATTCATTGACGCATTATAAAGGATTAGGAAAAAGATAAAAAGCAGCTTACGGCCATACCTCTCTGGTTCCGCCCGATCTCGTCTGATCTCGGAAGCTAAACAGAGCAGGGCCTGGTTAGTACCTGGATGGAAGACTGCCTGGGAATCCCAGGTGCCGTAAGCTTTTTCACTTCTCTCTCCGAAAGCCGCCGAGCGCCGCAGATTGTACACCTACAAATTACAAAAAGAATATCACATTGTTGAAGAGATGCCTGTTTAGTGTTGTTTTAACGTTGGATATGAAAGGAAATTAGACAATATTATCCAAAATGATTCCGTTTCATGATTGCTAAATTAGTGTTGATCAACATTTACGATTGGCATACTTTTGTTTGTAATTTAGCCGTTGAAATACAGGTGCTAACCCAACTTGTTAGAATTGCCAGTGAAGAAAAGTAAAGTTACCTTCAGGTTTTAGGAACTTCTCTTGCCAATCCTAAGAACTGCTTCAATTTTAGAAAAAGAAACTCTTCTGATTATCTTTGACACGTTTTAAAGGATTAGGAAAAAGATAAAAAGCAGCTTACGGCCATACCTCTCTGGTTCCGCCCGATCTCGTCTGATCTCGGAAGCTAAGCAGAGCAGGGCCTGGTTAGTACCTGGATGGAAGACCGCCTGGGAATCCCAGGTGCCGTAAGCTTTTTCACTTCTCTCTCCGAAAGCCGCCCAGCGCCGTAGATTGTACACCTGTTTTAAAGTTGGATATGAAAGGAAATTAGACAATATTATCCAAAATGATTCCGTTTCATGATTGCTAAATTAGTGTTGATCAACATTTACGATTGGCATACTATTGTTTGTAATTTAGCCGTTGAAATACAGGTGCTAACCCAACATGTTAGAATTGCCAGTGAAGAAAAGTAAAGTTACCTTCAGGCTTTAGGAACCTCTCTTGCCAATGCTAAGAACTGCTTCAATTTTAGAAAAAGAAACTTCTGATTATCGTTGACACGTTTTAAAGGATTAGGAAAAAGATGAAAAGCAGCTTACGGCCATACCTCTCTGGTTCCGCCCGATCTCGTCTGATCTCGGAAGCTAAGCAGAGCAGGGCCTGGTTAGTACCTGGATGGAAGACCGCCTGGGAATCCCAGGTGCCGTAAGCTTTTTCAATTCTCTCTCTGAAAGCCGCCCAGCGCCGTAAATTGTACACCTACACAATTGTAAAAAAAAATTCACATTGTAGAAGAGATGCAATAGGAAGAAGATGTAAGGTGGCTTACGTCCATACCATCGTCAGGCCATTTGAGGTGGCGGGGACTGCAATGGCCATTCACCGATTGGCTGGGACCCCTGGGCGGGTCTTCTCTAGTCCATCCAATTTTCGGCATGGGATGTCACAGCCTTCTTTGCATACCCTTATTTAACCCACACAAAGATGCCAGCTGCAGGCGTGTCATAATTCATTGACGCATTATAAAGGATTAGGAAAAAGATAAAAAGCAGCTTACGGCCATACCTCTCTGGTTCCGCCCGATCTCGTCTGCTCTCGGAAGCTAAGCAGAGCAGGGCCTGGTTAGTACCTGGATGGAAGACCGCCTGGGAATCCCAGATGCCGTAAGCTTTTTCACTTCTCTCTCTGAAAGCCGCCCAGCGCCGTAAATTGTACACCTACACAATTCCAAAAAAAAATTCACATTGTAGAAGAGATGCAATAGGAAGAAGATGAAAGGTGGCTTACGTCCATACCATCGTCAGGCCATTTGAGGTGGCGGGGACTGCAATGGCCATTCACCGATTGGCTGGGACCCCTGGGCGGGTCTTCTCTAGTCCATCCAATTTTCGGCATGGGATGTCACAGCCTTCTTTGCATACCCTTATTTAACCCACACAAAGATGCCAACGGCAGGCGTATCATAATTCATTGACGCATTATAAAGGATTAGGAAAAAGATGAAAAGCAGCTTACGGCCATACCTCTCTGGTTCCGCCCGATCTCGTCTGATCTCGGAAGCTAAGCAGAGCAGGGCCTGGTTAGTACCTGGATGGAAGACCGCCTGGGAATCCCAGGTGCCGTAAGCTTTTTCACTTCTCTCTCCGAAAGCCGCCCAGCGCCGTAGATTGTACACCTGTTTTAAAGTTGGATATGAAAGGAAATTAGACAATATTATCCAAAATGATTCCGTTTCATGATTGCTAAATTAGTGTTGATCAACATTTACGATTGGCATACTATTGTTTGTAATTTAGCCGTTGAAATACAGGTGCTAACCCAACATGTTAGAATTGCCAGTGAAGAAAAGTAAAGTTACCTTCAGGCTTTAGGAACCTCTCTTGCCAATGCTAAGAACTGCTTCAATTTTAGAAAAAGAAACTTCTGATTATCTTTGACACGTTTTAAAGGATTAGGAAAAAGATGAAAAGCAGCTTACGGCCATACCTCTCTGGTTCCGCCCGATCTCGTCTGATCTCGGAAGCTAAGCAGAGCAGGGCCTGGTTAGTACCTGGATGGAAGACCGCCTGGGAATCCCAGGTGCCGTAAGCTTTTTCACTTCTCTCTCCGAAAGCCGCCCAGCGCCGTAGATTGTACACCTGTTTTAAAGTTGGATATGAAAGGAAATTAGACAATATTATCCAAAATGATTCCGTTTCATGATTGCTAAATTAGTGTTGATCAACATTTACGATTGGCATACTATTGTTTGTAATTTAGCCGTTGAAATACAGGTGCTAACCCAACATGTTAGAATTGCCAGTGAAGAAAAGTAAAGTTACCTTCAGGCTTTAGGAACCTCTCTTGCCAATGCTAAGAACTGCTTCAATTTTAGAAAAAGAAACTTCTGATTATCTTTGACACGTTTTAAAGGATTAGGAAAAAGATGAAAAGCAGCTTACGGCCATACCTCTCTGGTTCCGCCCGATCTCGTCTGATCTCGGAAGCTAAGCAGAGCAGGGCCTGGTTAGTACCTGGATGGAAGACCGCCTGGGAATCCCAGGTGCCGTAAGCTTTTTCACTTCTCTCTCCGAAAGCCGCCCAGCGCCGTAGATTGTACACCTGTTTTAAAGTTGGATATGAAAGGAAATTAGACAATATTATCCAAAATGATTCCGTTTCATGATTGCTAAATTAGTGTTGATCAACATTTACGATTGGCATACTATTGTTTGTAATTTAGCCGTTGAAATACAGGTGCTAACCCAACATGTTAGAATTGCCAGTGAAGAAAAGTAAAGTTACCTTCAGGCTTTAGGAACCTCTCTTGCCAATGCTAAGAACTGCTTCAATTTTAGAAAAAGAAACTTCTGATTATCTTTGACACGTTTTAAAGGATTAGGAAAAAGATGAAAAGCAGCTTACGGCCATACCTCTCTGGTTCCGCCCGATCTCGTCTGATCTCGGAAGCTAAGCAGAGCAGGGCCTGGTTAGTACCTGGATGGAAGACCGCCTGGGAATCCCAGGTGCCGTAAGCTTTTTCACTTCTCTCTCCGAAAGCCGCCCAGCGCCGTAGATTGTACACCTGTTTTAAAGTTGGATATGAAAGGAAATTAGACAATATTATCCAAAATTATTCCGTTTCATGATTGCTAAATTAGTGTTGATCAACATTTACGATTGGCATACTATTGTTTGTAATTTAGCCGTTGAAATACAGGTGCTAACCCAACATGTTAGAATTGCCAGTGAAGAAAAGTAAAGTTACCTTCAGGCTTTAGGAACCTCTCTTGCCAATGCTAAGAACTGCTTCAATTTTAGAAAAAGAAACTTCTGATTATCTTTGACACGTTTTAAAGGATTAGGAAAAAGATGGAAAGCAGCTTACGGCCATACCTCTCTGGTTCCGCCCGATCTCGTCTGATCTCGGAAGCTAAGCAGAGCAGGGCATGGTTAGTACCTGGATGGAAGACCGCCTGGGAATCCCAGGTGCCGTAAGCTTTTTCACTTCTCTCTCTGAAAGCCGCCCAGCGCCGTAAATTGTACACCTACACAATTCCAAAAAAAAAATTCACATTGTAGAAGAGATGCAATAGGAAGAAGATGAAAGGTGGCTTACGTCCATACCATCGTCAGGCCATTTGAGGTGGCGGGGACTGCAATGGCCATTCACCGATTGGCTGGGACCCCTAGGCGGGTCTTCTCTAGTCCATCCAATTTTCGGCATAGGATGTCACAGCCTTCTTTGCATACCCTTATTTAACCCACACAAAGATGCCAACGGCAGGCGTGACATAATTTTTTGACGCATTATAAAGGATTAGGAAAAAGATAAAGAGCAGCTTACGGCCATACCTCTCTGGTTCCGCCCGATCTCGTCTGATCTCGGAAGCTAAGCAGAGCAGGGCCTGGTTAGTACCTGGATGGAAGACCGCCTGGGAATCCCAGGTGCCGTAAGCTTTTTCACTTCTCTCTCCGAAAGCCGCCCAGCGCCGTAGATTGTACACCTGTTTTAAAGTTGGATATGAAAGGAAATTAGACAATATTATCCAAAATTATTCCGTTTCATGATTGCTAAATTAGTGTTGATCAACATTTACGATTGGCATACTATTGTTTGTAATTTAGCCGTTGAAATACAGGTGCTAACCCAACATGTTAGAATTGCCAGTGAAGAAAAGTAAAGTTACCTTCAGGCTTTAGGAACCTCTCTTGCCAATGCTAAGAACTGCTTCAATTTTAGAAAAAGAAACTTCTGATTATCTTTGACACGTTTTAAAGGATTAGGAAAAAGATGGAAAGCAGCTTACGGCCATACCTCTCTGGTTCCGCCCGATCTCGTCTGATCTCGGAAGCTAAGCAGAGCAGGGCATGGTTAGTACCTGGATGGAAGACCGCCTGGGAATCCCAGGTGCCGTAAGCTTTTTCACTTCTCTCTCTGAAAGCCGCCCAGCGCCGTAAATTGTACACCTACACAATTCCAAAAAAAAAATTCACATTGTAGAAGAGATGCAATAGGAAGAAGATGAAAGGTGGCTTACGTCCATACCATCGTCAGGCCATTTGAGGTGGCGGGGACTGCAATGGCCATTCACCGATTGGCTGGGACCCCTAGGCGGGTCTTCTCTAGTCCATCCAATTTTCGGCATGGGATGTCACAGCCTTCTTTGCATACCCTTATTTAACCCACACAAAGATGCCAACGGCAGGCGTATCATAATTCATTGACGCATTATAAAGGATTAGGAAAAAGATAAAAAGCAGCTTACGGCCATACCTCTCTGGTTCCGCCCGATCTCGTCTGATCTCGGAAGCTAAACAGAGCAGGGCCTGGTTAGTACCTGGATGGAAGACTGCCTGGGAATCCCAGGTGCCGTAAGCTTTTTCACTTCTCTCTCCGAAAGCCGCCGAGCGCCGCAGATTGTACACCTACAAATTACAAAAAGAATATCACATTGTTGAAGAGATGCCTGTTTAGTGTTGTTTTAACGTTGGATATGAAAGGAAATTAGACAATATTATCCAAAATGATTCCGTTTCATGATTGCTAAATTAGTGTTGATCAACATTTACGATTGGCATACTTTTGTTTGTAATTTAGCCGTTGAAATACAGGTGCTAACCCAACTTGTTAGAATTGCCAGTGAAGAAAAGTAAAGTTACCTTCAGGTTTTAGGAACTTCTCTTGCCAATCCTAAGAACTGCTTCAATTTTAGAAAAAGAAACTCTTCTGATTATCTTTGACACGTTTTAAAGGATTAGGAAAAAGATAAAAAGCAGCTTACGGCCATACCTCTCTGGTTCCGCCCGATCTCGTCTGATCTCGGAAGCTAAGCAGAGCAGGGCCTGGTTAGTACCTGGATAGAAGACCGCCTGGGAATCCCAGGTGCCGTAAGCTTTTTCACTTCTCTCTCCGAAAGCCGCCCAGCGCCGTAGATTGTACACCTGTTTTAAAGTTGGATATGAAAGGAAATTAGACAATATTATCCAAAATGATTCCGTTTCATGATTGCTAAATTAGTGTTGATCAACATTTACGATTGGCATACTATTGTTTGTAATTTAGCCGTTGAAATACAGGTGCTAACCCAACATGTTAGAATTGCCAGTGAAGAAAAGTAAAGTTACCTTCAGGCTTTAGGAACCTCTCTTGCCAATGCTAAGAACTGCTTCAATTTTAGAAAAAGAAACTTCTGATTATCGTTGACACGTTTTAAAGGATTAGGAAAAAGATGAAAAGCAGCTTACGGCCATACCTCTCTGGTTCCGCCCGATCTCGTCTGATCTCGGAAGCTAAGCAGAGCAGGGCCTGGTTAGTACCTGGATGGAAGACCGCCTGGGAATCCCAGGTGCCGTAAGCTTTTTCAATTCTCTCTCTGAAAGCCGCCCAGCGCCGTAAATTGTACACCTACACAATTGTAAAAAAAAATTCACATTGTAGAAGAGATGCAATAGGAAGAAGATGTAAGGTGGCTTACGTCCATACCATCGTCAGGCCATTTGAGGTGGCGGGGACTGCAATGGCCATTCACCGATTGGCTGGGACCCCTGGGCGGGTCTTCTCTAGTCCATCCAATTTTCGGCATGGGATGTCACAGCCTTCTTTGCATACCCTTATTTAACCCACACAAAGATGCCAGCTGCAGGCGTGTCATAATTCATTGACGCATTATAAAGGATTAGGAAAAAGATAAAAAGCAGCTTACGGCCATACCTCTCTGGTTCCGCCCGATCTCGTCTGCTCTCGGAAGCTAAGCAGAGCAGGGCCTGGTTAGTACCTGGATGGAAGACCGCCTGGGAATCCCAGGTGCCGTAAGCTTTTTCACTTCTCTCTCCGAAAGCCGCCGAGCGCCGCAGATTGTACACCTACAAATTACAAAAAGAATATCACATTGTTGAAGAGATGCATGTTTAGTGTTGTTTTAACGTTGGATATGAAAGGAAATTAGACAATATTATCCAAAATGATTCCGTTTCATGATTGCTAAATTAGTGTTGATCAACATTTACGATTGGCATACTATTGTTTGTAATTTAGCCGTTGAAATACAGGTGCTAACCCAACATGTTAGAATTGCCAGTGAAGAAAAGTAAAGTTACCTTCAGACTTTAGGAACCTCTCTTGCCAATCCTAAGAACTGCTTCAATTTTAGAAAAAGAAACTTCTGATTATCTTTGACACGTTTTAAAGGATTAGGAAAAAGATGAAAAGCAGCTTATGGCCATACCTCTCTGGTTCCGCCCGATCTCGTCTGCTCTCGGAAGCTAAGCAGAGCAGGGCCTGGTTAGTACCTGGATGGAAGACCGCCTGGGAATCCCAGGTGCCGTAAGCTTTTTCACTTCTCTCTCCGAAAGCCGCCCAGCGCCGCAGATTGTACACCTACACAATTGTAAAAAGCATTTCACATTGTAGAAGAGATGCAATAGGAAGAAGATGAAAGGTGGCTTACGTCCATACCATCGTCAGGCCATTTGAGGTGGCGGGGACTGCAATGGCCATCCACCGATTGGCTGGGACTCCTGGGCGGGTCTTCTCTAGTCCATCCAATTTTCGGCATAGGATGTCACAGCCTTCTTTGCATACCCTTATTTAACCCACACAAAGATGCCAACGGCAGGCGTGACATAATTTTTTGACGCATTATAAAGGATTAGGAAAAAGATAAAGAGCAGCTTACGGCCATACCTCTCTGGTTGCGCCCGATCTCGTCTGATCTCGGAAGCTAAGCAGAGCAGGGCCTGGTTAGTACCTGGATGGAAGACCGCCTGGGAATCCCAGGTGCCGTAAGCTTTTTCACTTCTCTCTCCGAAAGCCGCCCAGCGCCGTAGATTGTACACCTGTTTTAAAGTTGGATATGAAAGGAAATTAGACAATATTATCCAAAATGATTCCGTTTCATGATTGCTAAATTAGTGTTGATCAACATTTACGATTGGCATACTATTGTTTGTAATTTAGCCGTTGAAATACAGGTGCTAACCCAACATGTTAGAATTGCCAGTGAAGAAAAGTAAAGTTACCTTCAGGCTTTAGGAACCTCTCTTGCCAATGCTAAGAACTGCTTCAATTTTAGAAAAAGAAACTTCTGATTATCTTTGACACGTTTTAAAGGATTAGGAAAAAGATGAAAAGCAGCTTACGGCCATACCTCTCTGGTTCCGCCCGATCTCGTCTGATCTCGGAAGCTAAGCAGAGCAGGGCCTGGTTAGTACCTGGATAGAAGACCGCCTGGGAATCCCAGGTGCCGTAAGCTTTTTCACTTCTCTCTCCGAAAGCCGCCCAGCGCCGTAGATTGTACACCTGTTTTAAAGTTGGATATGAAAGGAAATTAGACAATATTATCCAAAATGATTCCGTTTCATGATTGCTAAATTAGTGTTGATCAACATTTACGATTGGCATACTATTGTTTGTAATTTAGCCGTTGAAATACAGGTGCTAACCCAACATGTTAGAATTGCCAGTGAAGAAAAGTAAAGTTACCTTCAGGCTTTAGGAACCTCTCTTGCCAATGCTAAGAACTGCTTCAATTTTAGAAAAAGAAACTTCTGATTATCTTTGACACGTTTTAAAGGATTAGGAAAAAGATGAAAAGCAGCTTACGGCCATACCTCTCTGGTTCCGCCCGATCTCGTCTGATCTCGGAAGCTAAGCAGAGCAGGGCCTGGTTAGTACCTGTATGGAAGACCGCCTGGGAATCCCAGGTGCCGTAAGCTTTTTCACTTCTCTCTCCGAAAGCCGCCCAGCGCCGTAGATTGTACACCTGTTTTAAAGTTGGATATGAAAGGAAATTAGACAATATTATCCAAAATGATTCCGTTTCATGATTGCTAAATTAGTGTTGATCAACATTTACGATTGGCATACTATTGTTTGTAATTTAGCCGTTGAAATACAGGTGCTAACCCAACATGTTAGAATTGCCAGTGAAGAAAAGTAAAGTTACCTTCAGGCTTTAGGAACCTCTCTTGCCAATGCTAAGAACTGCTTCAATTTTAGAAAAAGAAACTTCTGATTATCTTTGACACGTTTTAAAGGATTAGGAAAAAGATGAAAAGCAGCTTACGGCCATACCTCTCTGGTTCCGCCCGATCTCGTCTGATCTCGGAAGCTAAGCAGAGCAGGGCCTGGTTAGTACCTGTATGGAAGACCGCCTGGGAATCCCAGGTGCCGTAAGCTTTTTCACTTCTCTCTCCGAAAGCCGCCCAGCGCCGTAGATTGTACACCTGTTTTAAAGTTGGATATGAAAGGAAATTAGACAATATTATCCAAAATGATTCCGTTTCATGATTGCTAAATTAGTGTTGATCAACATTTACGATTGGCATACTATTGTTTGTAATTTAGCCGTTGAAATACAGGTGCTAACCCAACATGTTAGAATTGCCGGTGAAGAAAAGTAAAGTTACCTTCAGGCTTTAGGAACCTCTCTTGCCAATGCTAAGAACTGCTTCAATTTTAGAAAAAGAAACTTCTGATTATCTTTGACACGTTTTAAAGGATTAGGAAAAAGATGAAAAGCAGCTTACGGCCATACCTCTCTGGTTCCGCCCGATCTCGTCTGATCTCGGAAGCTAAGCAGAGCAGGGCCTGGTTAGTACCTGGATGGAAGACCGCCTGGGAATCCCAGGTGCCGTAAGCTTTTTCACTTCTCTCTCCGAAAGCCGCCCAGCGCCGTAGATTGTACACCTACACAATTGTAAAAAAAAATTCACATTGTAGAAGACATGCAATAGGATGAAGATGAAAGGTGGCTTACGTCCATACCATCGTCAGGCCATTTGAGGTGGCGGGGACTGCAATGGCCATTCACCGATTGGCTGGGACCCCTGGGCGGGTCTTCTCTAGTCCATCCAATTTTCGGCATGGGATGTCACAGCCTTCTTTGCATACCCTATTTAACCCACACAAAGATGCCAACGGCAGGCGTGTCATAATTCTTTGACGCATTATAAAGGATTAGGAAAAAGATAGAAAGCAGCTTACGGCCATACCTCTCTGGTTCCGCCCGATCTCGTCTGATCTCGGAAGCTAAGCAGAGCAGGGCCTGGTTAGTACCTGTATGGAAGACCGCCTGGGAATCCCAGGTGCCGTAAGCTTTTTCACTTCTCTCTCCGAAAGCCGCCCAGCGCCGTAGATTGTACACCTGTTTTAAAGTTGGATATGAAAGGAAATTAGACAATATTATCCAAAATGATTCCGTTTCATGATTGCTAAATTAGTGTTGATCAACATTTACGATTGGCATACTATTGTTTGTAATTTAGCCGTTGAAATATAGGTGCTAACCCAACATGTTAGAATTGCCAGTGAAGAAAAGTAAAGTTACCTTCAGGCTTTAGGAACCTCTCTTGCCAATGCTAAGAACTGCTTCAATTTTAGAAAAAGAAACTTCTGATTATCTTTGACACGTTTTAAAGGATTAGGAAAAAGATGAAAAGCAGCTTACGGCCATACCTCTCTGGTTCCGCCCGATCTCGTCTGATCTCGGAAGCTAAGCAGAGCAGGGCCTGGTTAGTACCTGGATGGAAGACCGCCTGGGAATCCCAGGTGCCGTAAGCTTTTTCACTTCTCTCTCCGAAAGCCGCCCAGCGCCGTAGATTGTACACCTGTTTTAAAGTTGGATATGAAAGGAAATTAGACAATATTATCCAAAATGATTCCGTTTCATGATTGCTAAATTAGTGTTGATCAACATTTACGATTGGCATACTATTGTTTGTAATTTAGCCGTTGAAATACAGGTGCTAACCCAACATGTTAGAATTGCCAGTGAAGAAAAGTAAAGTTACCTTCAGGCTTTAGGAACCTCTCTTGCCAATGCTAAGAACTGCTTCAATTTTAGAAAAAGAAACTTCTGATTATCTTTGACACGTTTTAAAGGATTAGGAAAAAGATGAAAAGCAGCTTACGGCCATACCTCTCTGGTTCCGCCCGATCTCGTCTGATCTCGGAAGCTAAGCAGAGCAGGGCCTGGTTAGTACCTGGATGGAAGACCGCCTGGGAATCCCAGATGCCGTAAGCTTTTTCACTTCTCTCTCTGAAAGCCGCCCAGCGCCGTAAATTGTACACCTACACAATTGTAAAAAAAAATTCACATTGTAGAAGAGATGCAATAGGAAGAAGATGTAAGGTGGCTTACGTCCATACCATCGTCAGGCCATTTGAGGTGGCGGGGACTGCAATGGCCATTCACCGATTGGCTGGGACCCCTGGGCGGGTCTTCTCTAGTCCATCCAATTTTCGGCATGGGATGTCACAGCCTTCTTTGCATACCCTTATTTAACCCACACAAAGATGCCAGCTGCAGGCGTGTCATAATTCATTGACGCATTATAAAGGATTAGGAAAAAGATAAAAAGCAGCTTACGGCCATACCTCTCTGGTTCCGCCCGATCTCGTCTGCTCTCGGAAGCTAAGCAGAGCAGGGCCTGGTTAGTACCTGGATGGAAGACCGCCTGGGAATCCCAGGTGCCGTAAGCTTTTTCACTTCTCTCTCCGAAAGCCGCCGAGCGCCGCAGATTGTACACCTACAAATTACAAAAAGAATATCACATTGTTGAAGAGATGCATGTTTAGTGTTGTTTTAACGTTGGATATGAAAGGAAATTAGACAATATTATCCAAAATGATTCCGTTTCATGATTGCTAAATTAGTGTTGATCAACATTTACGATTGGCATACTATTGTTTGTAATTTAGCCGTTGAAATACAGGTGCTAACCCAACATGTTAGAATTGCCAGTGAAGAAAAGTAAAGTTACCTTCAGGCTTTAGGAACCTCTCTTGCCAATGCTAAGAACTGCTTCAATTTTAGAAAAAGAAACTTCTGATTATCTTTGACACGTTTTAAAGGATTAGGAAAAAGATGAAAAGCAGCTTACGGCCATACCTCTCTGGTTCCGCCCGATCTCGTCTGATCTCGGAAGCTAAGCAGAGCAGGGCCTGGTTAGTACCTGTATGGAAGACCGCCTGGGAATCCCAGGTGCCGTAAGCTTTTTCACTTCTCTCTCCGAAAGCCGCCCAGCGCCGTAGATTGTACACCTGTTTTAAAGTTGGATATGAAAGGAAATTAGACAATATTATCCAAAATGATTCCGTTTCATGATTGCTAAATTAGTGTTGATCAACATTTACGATTGGCATACTATTGTTTGTAATTTAGCCGTTGAAATACAGGTGCTAACCCAACATGTTAGAATTGCCAGTGAAGAAAAGTAAAGTTACCTTCAGGCTTTAGGAACCTCTCTTGCCAATGCTAAGAACTGCTTCAATTTTAGAAAAAGAAACTTCTGATTATCTTTGACACGTTTTAAAGGATTAGGAAAAAGATGAAAAGCAGCTTACGGCCATACCTCTCTGGTTCCGCCCGATCTCGTCTGATCTCGGAAGCTAAGCAGAGCAGGGCCTGGTTAGTACCTGTATGGAAGACCGCCTGGGAATCCCAGGTGCCGTAAGCTTTTTCACTTCTCTCTCCGAAAGCCGCCCAGCGCCGTAGATTGTACACCTGTTTTAAAGTTGGATATGAAAGGAAATTAGACAATATTATCCAAAATGATTCCGTTTCATGATTGCTAAATTAGTGTTGATCAACATTTACGATTGGCATACTATTGTTTGTAATTTAGCCGTTGAAATACAGGTGCTAACCCAACATGTTAGAATTGCCAGTGAAGAAAAGTAAAGTTACCTTCAGGCTTTAGGAACCTCTCTTGCCAATGCTAAGAACTGCTTCAATTTTAGAAAAAGAAACTTCTGATTATCTTTGACACGTTTTAAAGGATTAGGAAAAAGATGAAAAGCAGCTTACGGCCATACCTCTCTGGTTCCGCCCGATCTCGTCTGATCTCGGAAGCTAAGCAGAGCAGGGCCTGGTTAGTACCTGTATGGAAGACCGCCTGGGAATCCCAGGTGCCGTAAGCTTTTTCACTTCTCTCTCCGAAAGCCGCCCAGCGCCGTAGATTGTACACCTGTTTTAAAGTTGGATATGAAAGGAAATTAGACAATATTATCCAAAATGATTCCGTTTCATGATTGCTAAATTAGTGTTGATCAACATTTACGATTGGCATACTATTGTTTGTAATTTAGCCGTTGAAATACAGGTGCTAACCCAACATGTTAGAATTGCCGGTGAAGAAAAGTAAAGTTACCTTCAGGCTTTAGGAACCTCTCTTGCCAATGCTAAGAACTGCTTCAATTTTAGAAAAAGAAACTTCTGATTATCTTTGACACGTTTTAAAGGATTAGGAAAAAGATGAAAAGCAGCTTACGGCCATACCTCTCTGGTTCCGCCCGATCTCGTCTGATCTCGGAAGCTAAGCAGAGCAGGGCCTGGTTAGTACCTGGATGGAAGACCGCCTGGGAATCCCAGGTGCCGTAAGCTTTTTCACTTCTCTCTCCGAAAGCCGCCCAGCGCCGTAGATTGTACACCTACACAATTGTAAAAAAAAATTCACATTGTAGAAGACATGCAATAGGATGAAGATGAAAGGTGGCTTACGTCCATACCATCGTCAGGCCATTTGAGGTGGCGGGGACTGCAATGGCCATTCACCGATTGGCTGGGACCCCTGGGCGGGTCTTCTCTAGTCCATCCAATTTTCGGCATGGGATGTCACAGCCTTCTTTGCATACCCTATTTAACCCACACAAAGATGCCAACGGCAGGCGTGTCATAATTCTTTGACGCATTATAAAGGATTAGGAAAAAGATAGAAAGCAGCTTACGGCCATACCTCTCTGGTTCCGCCCGATCTCGTCTGATCTCGGAAGCTAAGCAGAGCAGGGCCTGGTTAGTACCTGTATGGAAGACCGCCTGGGAATCCCAGGTGCCGTAAGCTTTTTCACTTCTCTCTCCGAAAGCCGCCCAGCGCCGTAGATTGTACACCTGTTTTAAAGTTGGATATGAAAGGAAATTAGACAATATTATCCAAAATGATTCCGTTTCATGATTGCTAAATTAGTGTTGATCAACATTTACGATTGGCATACTATTGTTTGTAATTTAGCCGTTGAAATACAGGTGCTAACCCAACATGTTAGAATTGCCAGTGAAGAAAAGTAAAGTTACCTTCAGGCTTTAGGAACCTCTCTTGCCAATGCTAAGAACTGCTTCAATTTTAGAAAAAGAAACTTCTGATTATCTTTGACACGTTTTAAAGGATTAGGAAAAAGATGAAAAGCAGCTTACGGCCATACCTCTCTGGTTCCGCCCGATCTCGTCTGATCTCGGAAGCTAAGCAGAGCAGGGCCTGGTTAGTACCTGGATGGAAGACCGCCTGGGAATCCCAGGTGCCGTAAGCTTTTTCACTTCTCTCTCCGAAAGCCGCCCAGCGCCGTAGATTGTACACCTGTTTTAAAGTTGGATATGAAAGGAAATTAGACAATATTATCCAAAATGATTCCGTTTCATGATTGCTAAATTAGTGTTGATCAACATTTACGATTGGCATACTATTGTTTGTAATTTAGCCGTTGAAATACAGGTGCTAACCCAACATGTTAGAATTGCCAGTGAAGAAAAGTAAAGTTACCTTCAGGCTTTAGGAACCTCTCTTGCCAATGCTAAGAACTGCTTCAATTTTAGAAAAAGAAACTTCTGATTATCTTTGACACGTTTTAAAGGATTAGGAAAAAGATGAAAAGCAGCTTACGGCCATACCTCTCTGGTTCCGCCCGATCTCGTCTGATCTCGGAAGCTAAGCAGAGCAGGGCCTGGTTAGTACCTGGATAGAAGACCGCCTGGGAATCCCAGGTGCCGTAAGCTTTTTCACTTCTCTCTCCGAAAGCCGCCCAGCGCCGTAGATTGTACACCTGTTTTAAAGTTGGATATGAAAGGAAATTAGACAATATTATCCAAAATGATTCCGTTTCATGATTGCTAAATTAGTGTTGATCAACATTTACGATTGGCATACTATTGTTTGTAATTTAGCCGTTGAAATACAGGTGCTAACCCAACATGTTAGAATTGCCAGTGAAGAAAAGTAAAGTTACCTTCAGGCTTTAGGAACCTCTCTTGCCAATGCTAAGAACTGCTTCAATTTTAGAAAAAGAAACTTCTGATTATCTTTGACACGTTTTAAAGGATTAGGAAAAAGATGAAAAGCAGCTTACGGCCATACCTCTCTGGTTCCGCCCGATCTCGTCTGATCTCGGAAGCTAAGCAGAGCAGGGCCTGGTTAGTACCTGTATGGAAGACCGCCTGGGAATCCCAGGTGCCGTAAGCTTTTTCACTTCTCTCTCCGAAAGCCGCCCAGCGCCGTAGATTGTACACCTGTTTTAAAGTTGGATATGAAAGGAAATTAGACAATATTATCCAAAATGATTCCGTTTCATGATTGCTAAATTAGTGTTGATCAACATTTACGATTGGCATACTATTGTTTGTAATTTAGCCGTTGAAATACAGGTGCTAACCCAACATGTTAGAATTGCCAGTGAAGAAAAGTAAAGTTACCTTCAGGCTTTAGGAACCTCTCTTGCCAATGCTAAGAACTGCTTCAATTTTAGAAAAAGAAACTTCTGATTATCTTTGACACGTTTTAAAGGATTAGGAAAAAGATGAAAAGCAGCTTACGGCCATACCTCTCTGGTTCCGCCCGATCTCGTCTGATCTCGGAAGCTAAGCAGAGCAGGGCCTGGTTAGTACCTGTATGGAAGACCGCCTGGGAATCCCAGGTGCCGTAAGCTTTTTCACTTCTCTCTCCGAAAGCCGCCCAGCGCCGTAGATTGTACACCTGTTTTAAAGTTGGATATGAAAGGAAATTAGACAATATTATCCAAAATGATTCCGTTTCATGATTGCTAAATTAGTGTTGATCAACATTTACGATTGGCATACTATTGTTTGTAATTTAGCCGTTGAAATACAGGTGCTAACCCAACATGTTAGAATTGCCGGTGAAGAAAAGTAAAGTTACCTTCAGGCTTTAGGAACCTCTCTTGCCAATGCTAAGAACTGCTTCAATTTTAGAAAAAGAAACTTCTGATTATCTTTGACACGTTTTAAAGGATTAGGAAAAAGATGAAAAGCAGCTTACGGCCATACCTCTCTGGTTCCGCCCGATCTCGTCTGATCTCGGAAGCTAAGCAGAGCAGGGCCTGGTTAGTACCTGGATGGAAGACCGCCTGGGAATCCCAGGTGCCGTAAGCTTTTTCACTTCTCTCTCCGAAAGCCGCCCAGCGCCGTAGATTGTACACCTACACAATTGTAAAAAAAAATTCACATTGTAGAAGACATGCAATAGGATGAAGATGAAAGGTGGCTTACGTCCATACCATCGTCAGGCCATTTGAGGTGGCGGGGACTGCAATGGCCATTCACCGATTGGCTGGGACCCCTGGGCGGGTCTTCTCTAGTCCATCCAATTTTCGGCATGGGATGTCACAGCCTTCTTTGCATACCCTATTTAACCCACACAAAGATGCCAACGGCAGGCGTGTCATAATTCTTTGACGCATTATAAAGGATTAGGAAAAAGATAGAAAGCAGCTTACGGCCATACCTCTCTGGTTCCGCCCGATCTCGTCTGATCTCGGAAGCTAAGCAGAGCAGGGCCTGGTTAGTACCTGTATGGAAGACCGCCTGGGAATCCCAGGTGCCGTAAGCTTTTTCACTTCTCTCTCCGAAAGCCGCCCAGCGCCGTAGATTGTACACCTGTTTTAAAGTTGGATATGAAAGGAAATTAGACAATATTATCCAAAATGATTCCGTTTCATGATTGCTAAATTAGTGTTGATCAACATTTACGATTGGCATACTATTGTTTGTAATTTAGCCGTTGAAATATAGGTGCTAACCCAACATGTTAGAATTGCCAGTGAAGAAAAGTAAAGTTACCTTCAGGCTTTAGGAACCTCTCTTGCCAATGCTAAGAACTGCTTCAATTTTAGAAAAAGAAACTTCTGATTATCTTTGACACGTTTTAAAGGATTAGGAAAAAGATGAAAAGCAGCTTACGGCCATACCTCTCTGGTTCCGCCCGATCTCGTCTGATCTCGGAAGCTAAGCAGAGCAGGGCCTGGTTAGTACCTGGATGGAAGACCGCCTGGGAATCCCAGGTGCCGTAAGCTTTTTCACTTCTCTCTCCGAAAGCCGCCCAGCGCCGTAGATTGTACACCTGTTTTAAAGTTGGATATGAAAGGAAATTAGACAATATTATCCAAAATGATTCCGTTTCATGATTGCTAAATTAGTGTTGATCAACATTTACGATTGGCATACTATTGTTTGTAATTTAGCCGTTGAAATACAGGTGCTAACCCAACATGTTAGAATTGCCAGTGAAGAAAAGTAAAGTTACCTTCAGGCTTTAGGAACCTCTCTTGCCAATGCTAAGAACTGCTTCAATTTTAGAAAAAGAAACTTCTGATTATCTTTGACACGTTTTAAAGGATTAGGAAAAAGATGAAAAGCAGCTTACGGCCATACCTCTCTGGTTCCGCCCGATCTCGTCTGATCTCGGAAGCTAAGCAGAGCAGGGCCTGGTTAGTACCTGGATGGAAGACCGCCTGGGAATCCCAGATGCCGTAAGCTTTTTCACTTCTCTCTCTGAAAGCCGCCCAGCGCCGTAAATTGTACACCTACACAATTGTAAAAAAAAATTCACATTGTAGAAGAGATGCAATAGGAAGAAGATGTAAGGTGGCTTACGTCCATACCATCGTCAGGCCATTTGAGGTGGCGGGGACTGCAATGGCCATTCACCGATTGGCTGGGACCCCTGGGCGGGTCTTCTCTAGTCCATCCAATTTTCGGCATGGGATGTCACAGCCTTCTTTGCATACCCTTATTTAACCCACACAAAGATGCCAGCTGCAGGCGTGTCATAATTCATTGACGCATTATAAAGGATTAGGAAAAAGATAAAAAGCAGCTTACGGCCATACCTCTCTGGTTCCGCCCGATCTCGTCTGCTCTCGGAAGCTAAGCAGAGCAGGGCCTGGTTAGTACCTGGATGGAAGACCGCCTGGGAATCCCAGGTGCCGTAAGCTTTTTCACTTCTCTCTCCGAAAGCCGCCGAGCGCCGCAGATTGTACACCTACAAATTACAAAAAGAATATCACATTGTTGAAGAGATGCATGTTTAGTGTTGTTTTAACGTTGGATATGAAAGGAAATTAGACAATATTATCCAAAATGATTCCGTTTCATGATTGCTAAATTAGTGTTGATCAACATTTACGATTGGCATACTATTGTTTGTAATTTAGCCGTTGAAATACAGGTGCTAACCCAACATGTTAGAATTGCCAGTGAAGAAAAGTAAAGTTACCTTCAGGCTTTAGGAACCTCTCTTGCCAATGCTAAGAACTGCTTCAATTTTAGAAAAAGAAACTTCTGATTATCTTTGACACGTTTTAAAGGATTAGGAAAAAGATGAAAAGCAGCTTACGGCCATACCTCTCTGGTTCCGCCCGATCTCGTCTGATCTCGGAAGCTAAGCAGAGCAGGGCCTGGTTAGTACCTGTATGGAAGACCGCCTGGGAATCCCAGGTGCCGTAAGCTTTTTCACTTCTCTCTCCGAAAGCCGCCCAGCGCCGTAGATTGTACACCTGTTTTAAAGTTGGATATGAAAGGAAATTAGACAATATTATCCAAAATGATTCCGTTTCATGATTGCTAAATTAGTGTTGATCAACATTTACGATTGGCATACTATTGTTTGTAATTTAGCCGTTGAAATACAGGTGCTAACCCAACATGTTAGAATTGCCGGTGAAGAAAAGTAAAGTTACCTTCAGGCTTTAGGAACCTCTCTTGCCAATGCTAAGAACTGCTTCAATTTTAGAAAAAGAAACTTCTGATTATCTTTGACACGTTTTAAAGGATTAGGAAAAAGATGAAAAGCAGCTTACGGCCATACCTCTCTGGTTCCGCCCGATCTCGTCTGATCTCGGAAGCTAAGCAGAGCAGGGCCTGGTTAGTACCTGGATGGAAGACCGCCTGGGAATCCCAGGTGCCGTAAGCTTTTTCACTTCTCTCTCCGAAAGCCGCCCAGCGCCGTAGATTGTACACCTGTTTTAAAGTTGGATATGAAAGGAAATTAGACAATATTATCCAAAATGATTCCGTTTCATGATTGCTAAATTAGTGTTGATCAACATTTACGATTGGCATACTATTGTTTGTAATTTAGCCGTTGAAATACAGGTGCTAACCCAACATGTTAGAATTGCCAGTGAAGAAAAGTAAAGTTACCTTCAGGCTTTAGGAACCTCTCTTGCCAATGCTAAGAACTGCTTCAATTTTAGAAAAAGAAACTTCTGATTATCTTTGACACGTTTTAAAGGATTAGGAAAAAGATGAAAAGCAGCTTACGGCCATACCTCTCTGGTTCCGCCCGATCTCGTCTGATCTCGGAAGCTAAGCAGAGCAGGGCCTGGTTAGTACCTGGATGGAAGACCGCCTGGGAATCCCAGATGCCGTAAGCTTTTTCACTTCTCTCTCTGAAAGCCGCCCAGCGCCGTAAATTGTACACCTACACAATTGTAAAAAAAAATTCACATTGTAGAAGAGATGCAATAGGAAGAAGATGTAAGGTGGCTTACGTCCATACCATCGTCAGGCCATTTGAGGTGGCGGGGACTGCAATGGCCATTCACCGATTGGCTGGGACCCCTGGGCGGGTCTTCTCTAGTCCATCCAATTTTCGGCATGGGATGTCACAGCCTTCTTTGCATACCCTTATTTAACCCACACAAAGATGCCAGCTGCAGGCGTGTCATAATTCATTGACGCATTATAAAGGATTAGGAAAAAGATAAAAAGCAGCTTACGGCCATACCTCTCTGGTTCCGCCCGATCTCGTCTGCTCTCGGAAGCTAAGCAGAGCAGGGCCTGGTTAGTACCTGGATGGAAGACCGCCTGGGAATCCCAGGTGCCGTAAGCTTTTTCACTTCTCTCTCCGAAAGCCGCCGAGCGCCGCAGATTGTACACCTACAAATTACAAAAAGAATATCACATTGTTGAAGAGATGCATGTTTAGTGTTGTTTTAACGTTGGATATGAAAGGAAATTAGACAATATTATCCAAAATGATTCCGTTTCATGATTGCTAAATTAGTGTTGATCAACATTTACGATTGGCATACTATTGTTTGTAATTTAGCCGTTGAAATACAGGTGCTAACCCAACATGTTAGAATTGCCAGTGAAGAAAAGTAAAGTTACCTTCAGGCTTTAGGAACCTCTCTTGCCAATGCTAAGAACTGCTTCAATTTTAGAAAAAGAAACTTCTGATTATCTTTGACACGTTTTAAAGGATTAGGAAAAAGATGAAAAGCAGCTTACGGCCATACCTCTCTGGTTCCGCCCGATCTCGTCTGATCTCGGAAGCTAAGCAGAGCAGGGCCTGGTTAGTACCTGTATGGAAGACCGCCTGGGAATCCCAGGTGCCGTAAGCTTTTTCACTTCTCTCTCCGAAAGCCGCCCAGCGCCGTAGATTGTACACCTGTTTTAAAGTTGGATATGAAAGGAAATTAGACAATATTATCCAAAATGATTCCGTTTCATGATTGCTAAATTAGTGTTGATCAACATTTACGATTGGCATACTATTGTTTGTAATTTAGCCGTTGAAATACAGGTGCTAACCCAACATGTTAGAATTGCCGGTGAAGAAAAGTAAAGTTACCTTCAGGCTTTAGGAACCTCTCTTGCCAATGCTAAGAACTGCTTCAATTTTAGAAAAAGAAACTTCTGATTATCTTTGACACGTTTTAAAGGATTAGGAAAAAGATGAAAAGCAGCTTACGGCCATACCTCTCTGGTTCCGCCCGATCTCGTCTGATCTCGGAAGCTAAGCAGAGCAGGGCCTGGTTAGTACCTGGATGGAAGACCGCCTGGGAATCCCAGGTGCCGTAAGCTTTTTCACTTCTCTCTCCGAAAGCCGCCCAGCGCCGTAGATTGTACACCTGTTTTAAAGTTGGATATGAAAGGAAATTAGACAATATTATCCAAAATGATTCCGTTTCATGATTGCTAAATTAGTGTTGATCAACATTTACGATTGGCATACTATTGTTTGTAATTTAGCCGTTGAAATACAGGTGCTAACCCAACATGTTAGAATTGCCAGTGAAGAAAAGTAAAGTTACCTTCAGGCTTTAGGAACCTCTCTTGCCAATGCTAAGAACTGCTTCAATTTTAGAAAAAGAAACTTCTGATTATCTTTGACACGTTTTAAAGGATTAGGAAAAAGATGAAAAGCAGCTTACGGCCATACCTCTCTGGTTCCGCCCGATCTCGTCTGATCTCGGAAGCTAAGCAGAGCAGGGCCTGGTTAGTACCTGGATGGAAGACCGCCTGGGAATCCCAGATGCCGTAAGCTTTTTCACTTCTCTCTCTGAAAGCCGCCCAGCGCCGTAAATTGTACACCTACACAATTGTAAAAAAAAATTCACATTGTAGAAGAGATGCAATAGGAAGAAGATGTAAGGTGGCTTACGTCCATACCATCGTCAGGCCATTTGAGGTGGCGGGGACTGCAATGGCCATTCACCGATTGGCTGGGACCCCTGGGCGGGTCTTCTCTAGTCCATCCAATTTTCGGCATGGGATGTCACAGCCTTCTTTGCATACCCTTATTTAACCCACACAAAGATGCCAGCTGCAGGCGTGTCATAATTCATTGACGCATTATAAAGGATTAGGAAAAAGATAAAAAGCAGCTTACGGCCATACCTCTCTGGTTCCGCCCGATCTCGTCTGCTCTCGGAAGCTAAGCAGAGCAGGGCCTGGTTAGTACCTGGATGGAAGACCGCCTGGGAATCCCAGGTGCCGTAAGCTTTTTCACTTCTCTCTCCGAAAGCCGCCGAGCGCCGCAGATTGTACACCTACAAATTACAAAAAGAATATCACATTGTTGAAGAGATGCATGTTTAGTGTTGTTTTAACGTTGGATATGAAAGGAAATTAGACAATATTATCCAAAATGATTCCGTTTCATGATTGCTAAATTAGTGTTGATCAACATTTACGATTGGCATACTATTGTTTGTAATTTAGCCGTTGAAATACAGGTGCTAACCAAACATGTTAGAATTGCCAGTGAAGAAAAGTAAAGTTACCTTCAGGTTTTAGGAACCTCTCTTGCCAATGCTAAGAACTGCTTCAATTTTAGAAAAAGAAACTTCTGATTATCTTTGACACGTTTTAAAGGATTAGGAAAAAGATAAAACGCAGCTTACGGCCATACCTCTCTGGTTCCGCCCGATCTCGTCTGCTCTCGGAAGCTAAGCAGAGCAGGGCCTGGTTAGTACCTGGATGGAAGACCGCCTGGGAATCCCAGGTGCCGTAAGCTTTTTCACTTCTCTCTCCGAAAGCCGCCCAGCGCCGCAGATTGTACACCTACACAATTGTAAAAAGCATTTCACATTGTAGAAGAGATGCAATAGGAAGAAGATGAAAGGTGGCTTACGTCCATACCATCGTCAGGCCATTTGAGGTGGCGGGGACTGCAATGGCCATCCACCGATTGGCTGGGACTCCTGGGCGGGTCTTCTCTAGTCCATCCAATTTTCGGCATGGGATGTCACAGCCTTCTTTGCATACCCTATTTAACCCACACAAAGATGCCAACGGCAGGCGTGTCATAATTCTTTGACGCATTATAAAGGATTAGGAAAAAGATAGAAAGCAGCTTACGGCCATACCTCTCTGGTTCCGCCCGATCTCGTCTGATCTCGGAAGCTAAGCAGAGCAGGGCCTGGTTAGTACCTGTATGGAAGACCGCCTGGGAATCCCAGGTGCCGTAAGCTTTTTCACTTCTCTCTCCGAAAGCCGCCCAGCGCCGTAGATTGTACACCTGTTTTAAAGTTGGATATGAAAGGAAATTAGACAATATTATCCAAAATGATTCCGTTTCATGATTGCTAAATTAGTGTTGATCAACATTTACGATTGGCATACTATTGTTTGTAATTTAGCCGTTGAAATACAGGTGCTAACCCAACATGTTAGAATTGCCAGTGAAGAAAAGTAAAGTTACCTTCAGGCTTTAGGAACCTCTCTTGCCAATGCTAAGAACTGCTTCAATTTTAGAAAAAGAAACTTCTGATTATCTTTGACACGTTTTAAAGGATTAGGAAAAAGATGAAAAGCAGCTTACGGCCATACCTCTCTGGTTCCGCCCGATCTCGTCTGATCTCGGAAGCTAAGCAGAGCAGGGCCTGGTTAGTACCTGGATGGAAGACCGCCTGGGAATCCCAGGTGCCGTAAGCTTTTTCACTTCTCTCTCCGAAAGCCGCCCAGCGCCGTAGATTGTACACCTGTTTTAAAGTTGGATATGAAAGGAAATTAGACAATATTATCCAAAATGATTCCGTTTCATGATTGCTAAATTAGTGTTGATCAACATTTACGATTGGCATACTATTGTTTGTAATTTAGCCGTTGAAATACAGGTGCTAACCCAACATGTTAGAATTGCCAGTGAAGAAAAGTAAAGTTACCTTCAGGCTTTAGGAACCTCTCTTGCCAATGCTAAGAACTGCTTCAATTTTAGAAAAAGAAACTTCTGATTATCTTTGACACGTTTTAAAGGATTAGGAAAAAGATGAAAAGCAGCTTACGGCCATACCTCTCTGGTTCCGCCCGATCTCGTCTGATCTCAGAAGCTAAGCAGAGCAGGGCCTGGTTAGTACCTGGATGGAAGACCGCCTGGGAATCCCAGATGCCGTAAGCTTTTTCACTTCTCTCTCTGAAAGCCGCCCAGCGCCGTAAATTGTACACCTACACAATTGTAAAAAAAAATTCACATTGTAGAAGAGATGCAATAGGAAGAAGATGTAAGGTGGCTTACGTCCATACCATCGTCAGGCCATTTGAGGTGGCGGGGACTGCAATGGCCATTCACCGATTGGCTGGGACCCCTGGGCGGGTCTTCTCTAGTCCATCCAATTTTCGGCATGGGATGTCACAGCCTTCTTTGCATACCCTTATTTAACCCACACAAAGATGCCAGCTGCAGGCGTGTCATAATTCATTGACGCATTATAAAGGATTAGGAAAAAGATAAAAAGCAGCTTACGGCCATACCTCTCTGGTTCCGCCCGATCTCGTCTGCTCTCGGAAGCTAAGCAGAGCAGGGCCTGGTTAGTACCTGGATGGAAGACCGCCTGGGAATCCCAGGTGCCGTAAGCTTTTTCACTTCTCTCTCCGAAAGCCGCCGAGCGCCGCAGATTGTACACCTGTTTTAACGTTGGATATGAAAGGAAATTAGACAATATTATCCAAAATGATTCCGTTTCATGATTGCTAAATTAGTGTTGATCAACATTTACGATTGGCATACTATTGTTTGTAATTTAGCCGTTGAAATACAGGTGCTAACCAAACATGTTAGAATTGCCAGTGAAGAAAAGTAAAGTTACCTTCAGGTTTTAGGAACCTCTCTTGCCAATGCTAAGAACTGCTTCAATTTTAGAAAAAGAAACTTCTGATTATCTTTGACACGTTTTAAAGGATTAGGAAAAAGATAAAACGCAGCTTACGGCCATACCTCTCTGGTTCCGCCCGATCTCGTCTGCTCTCGGAAGCTAAGCAGAGCAGGGCCTGGTTAGTACCTGGATGGAAGACCGCCTGGGAATCCCAGGTGCCGTAAGCTTTTTCACTTCTCTCTCCGAAAGCCGCCCAGCGCCGCAGATTGTACACCTACACAATTGTAAAAAGCATTTCACATTGTAGAAGAGATGCAATAGGAAGAAGATGAAAGGTGGCTTACGTCCATACCATCGTCAGGCCATTTGAGGTGGCGGGGACTGCAATGGCCATCCACCGATTGGCTGGGACTCCTGGGCGGGTCTTCTCTAGTCCATCCAATTTTCGGCATAGGATGTCACAGCCTTCTTTGCATACCCTTATTTAACCCACACAAAGATGCCAACGGCAGGCGTGACATAATTTTTTGACGCATTATAAAGGATTAGGAAAAAGATAAAGAGCAGCTTACGGCCATACCTCTCTGGTTGCGCCCGATCTCGTCTGATCTCGGAAGCTAAGCAGAGCAGGGCCTGGTTAGTACCTGGATGGAAGACCGCCTGGGAATCCCAGGTGCCGTAAGCTTTTTCACTTCTCTCTCCGAAAGCCGCCCAGCGCCGTAGATTGTACACCTGTTTTAAAGTTGGATATGAAAGGAAATTAGACAATATTATCCAAAATGATTCCGTTTTATGATTGCTAAATTAGTGTTGATCAACATTTACGATTGGCATACTATTGTTTGTAATTTAGCCGTTGAAATACAGGTGCTAACCCAACATGTTAGAATTGCCAGTGAAGAAAAGTAAAGTTACCTTCAGGCTTTAGGAACCTCTCTTGCCAATGCTAAGAACTGCTTCAATTTTAGAAAAAGAAACTTCTGATTATCTTTGACACGTTTTAAAGGATTAGGAAAAAGATGAAAAGCAGCTTACGGCCATACCTCTCTGGTTCCGCCCGATCTCGTCTGATCTCGGAAGCTAAGCAGAGCAGGGCCTGGTTAGTACCTGGATGGAAGACCGCCTGGGAATCCCAGGTGCCGTAAGCTTTTTCACTTCTCTCTCCGAAAGCCGCCCAGCGCCGTAGATTGTACACCTGTTTTAAAGTTGGATATGAAAGGAAATTAGACAATATTATCCAAAATGATTCCGTTTCATGATTGCTAAATTAGTGTTGATCAACATTTACGATTGGCATACTATTGTTTGTAATTTAGCCGTTGAAATACAGGTGCTAACCCAACATGTTAGAATTGCCAGTGAAGAAAAGTAAAGTTACCTTCAGGCTTTAGGAACCTCTCTTGCCAATGCTAAGAACTGCTTCAATTTTAGAAAAAGAAACTTCTGATTATCTTTGACACGTTTTAAAGGATTAGGAAAAAGATGAAAAGCAGCTTACGGCCATACCTCTCTGGTTCCGCCCGATCTCGTCTGATCTCGGAAGCTAAGCAGAGCAGGGCCTGGTTAGTACCTGGATGGAAGACCGCCTGGGAATCCCAGGTGCCGTAAGCTTTTTCACTTCTCTCTCCGAAAGCCGCCCAGCGCCGTAGATTGTACACCTGTTTTAAAGTTGGATATGAAAGGAAATTAGACAATATTATCCAAAATGATTCCGTTTCATGATTGCTAAATTAGTGTTGATCAACATTTACGATTGGCATACTATTGTTTGTAATTTAGCCGTTGAAATACAGGTGCTAACCCAACATGTTAGAATTGCCAGTGAAGAAAAGTAAAGTTACCTTCAGGCTTTAGGAACCTCTCTTGCCAATGCTAAGAACTGCTTCAATTTTAGAAAAAGAAACTTCTGATTATCTTTGACACGTTTTAAAGGATTAGGAAAAAGATGAAAAGCAGCTTACGGCCATACCTCTCTGGTTCCGCCCGATCTCGTCTGATCTCGGAAGCTAAGCAGAGCAGGGCCTGGTTAGTACCTGGATGGAAGACCGCCTGGGAATCCCAGGTGCCGTAAGCTTTTTCACTTCTCTCTCCGAAAGCCGCCCAGCGCCGTAGATTGTACACCTGTTTTAAAGTTGGATATGAAAGGAAATTAGACAATATTATCCAAAATGATTCCGTTTCATGATTGCTAAATTAGTGTTGATCAACATTTACGATTGGCATACTATTGTTTGTAATTTAGCCGTTGAAATACAGGTGCTAACCCAACATGTTAGAATTGCCAGTGAAGAAAAGTAAAGTTACCTTCAGGCTTTAGGAACCTCTCTTGCCAATGCTAAGAACTGCTTCAATTTTAGAAAAAGAAACTTCTGATTATCTTTGACACGTTTTAAAGGATTAGGAAAAAGATGAAAAGCAGCTTACGGCCATACCTCTCTGGTTCCGCCCGATCTCGTCTGATCTCGGAAGCTAAGCAGAGCAGGGCCTGGTTAGTACCTGGATGGAAGACCGCCTGGGAATCCCAGGTGCCGTAAGCTTTTTCACTTCTCTCTCCGAAAGCCGCCCAGCGCCGTAGATTGTACACCTGTTTTAAAGTTGGATATGAAAGGAAATTAGACAATATTATCCAAAATGATTCCGTTTCATGATTGCTAAATTAGTGTTGATCAACATTTACGATTGGCATACTATTGTTTGTAATTTAGCCGTTGAAATACAGGTGCTAACCCAACATGTTAGAATTGCCAGTGAAGAAAAGTAAAGTTACCTTCAGGCTTTAGGAACCTCTCTTGCCAATGCTAAGAACTGCTTCAATTTTAGAAAAAGAAACTTCTGATTATCGTTGACACGTTTTAAAGGATTAGGAAAAAGATGAAAAGCAGCTTACGGCCATACCTCTCTGGTTCCGCCCGATCTCGTCTGATCTCGGAAGCTAAGCAGAGCAGGGCCTGGTTAGTACCTGGATGGAAGACCGCCTGGGAATCCCAGGTGCCGTAAGCTTTTTCAATTCTCTCTCTGAAAGCCGCCCAGCGCCGTAAATTGTACACCTACACAATTGTAAAAAAAAATTCACATTGTAGAAGAGATGCAATAGGAAGAAGATGTAAGGTGGCTTACGTCCATACCATCGTCAGGCCATTTGAGGTGGCGGGGACTGCAATGGCCATTCACCGATTGGCTGGGACCCCTGGGCGGGTCTTCTCTAGTCCATCCAATTTTCGGCATGGGATGTCACAGCCTTCTTTGCATACCCTTATTTAACCCACACAAAGATGCCAGCTGCAGGCGTGTCATAATTCATTGACGCATTATAAAGGATTAGGAAAAAGATAAAAAGCAGCTTACGGCCATACCTCTCTGGTTCCGCCCGATCTCGTCTGCTCTCGGAAGCTAAGCAGAGCAGGGCCTGGTTAGTACCTGGATGGAAGACCGCCTGGGAATCCCAGGTGCCGTAAGCTTTTTCACTTCTCTCTCCGAAAGCCGCCGAGCGCCGCAGATTGTACACCTACAAATTACAAAAAGAATATCACATTGTTGAAGAGATGCATGTTTAGTGTTGTTTTAACGTTGGATATGAAAGGAAATTAGACAATATTATCCAAAATGATTCCGTTTCATGATTGCTAAATTAGTGTTGATCAACATTTACGATTGGCATACTATTGTTTGTAATTTAGCCGTTGAAATACAGGTGCTAACCCAACATGTTAGAATTGCCAGTGAAGAAAAGTAAAGTTACCTTCAGGTTTTAGGAACCTCTCTTGCCAATGCTAAGAACTGCTTCAATTTTAGAAAAAGAAACTTCTGATTATCTTTGACACGTTTTAAAGGATTAGGAAAAAGATGAAAAGCAGCTTATGGCCATACCTCTCTGGTTCCGCCCGATCTCGTCTGCTCTCGGAAGCTAAGCAGAGCAGGGCCTGGTTAGTACCTGGATGGAAGACCGCCTGGGAATCCCAGGTGCCGTAAGCTTTTTCACTTCTCTCTCCGAAAGCCGCCCAGCGCCGCAGATTGTACACCTACACAATTGTAAAAAGCATTTCACATTGTAGAAGAGATGCAATAGGAAGAAGATGAAAGGTGGCTTACGTCCATACCATCGTCAGGCCATTTGAGGTGGCGGGGACTGCAATGGCCATCCACCGATTGGCTGGGACTCCTGGGCGGGTCTTCTCTAGTCCATCCAATTTTCGGCATAGGATGTCACAGCCTTCTTTGCATACCCTTATTTAACCCACACAAAGATGCCAACGGCAGGCGTGACATAATTTTTTGACGCATTATAAAGGATTAGGAAAAAGATAAAGAGCAGCTTACGGCCATACCTCTCTGGTTGCGCCCGATCTCGTCTGATCTCGGAAGCTAAGCAGAGCAGGGCCTGGTTAGTACCTGGATGGAAGACCGCCTGGGAATCCCAGATGCCGTAAGCTTTTTCACTTCTCTCTCTGAAAGCCGCCCAGCGCCGTAAATTGTACACCTACACAATTCCAAAAAAAAATTCACATTGTAGAAGAGATGCAATAGGAAGAAGATGAAAGGTGGCTTACGTCCATACCATCGTCAGGCCATTTGAGGTGGCGGGGACTGCAATGGCCATTCACCGATTGGCTGGGACCCCTGGGCGGGTCTTCTCTAGTCCATCCAATTTTCGGCATGGGATGTCACAGCCTTCTTTGCATACCCTTATTTAACCCACACAAAGATGCCAACGGCAGGCGTATCATAATTCATTGACGCATTATAAAGGATTAGGAAAAAGATAAAAAGCAGCTTACGGCCATACCTCTCTGGTTCCGCCCGATCTCGTCTGATCTCGGAAGCTAAACAGAGCAGGGCCTGGTTAGTACCTGGATGGAAGACCGCCTGGGAATCCCAGGTGCCGTAAGCTTTTTCACTTCTCTCTCCGAAAGCCGCCGAGCGCCGCAGATTGTACACCTACAAATTACAAAAAGAATATCACATTGTTGAAGAGATGCCTGTTTAGTGTTGTTTTAACGTTGGATATGAAAGGAAATTAGACAATATTATCCAAAATGATTCCGTTTCATGATTGCTAAATTAGTGTTGATCAACATTTACGATTGGCATACTATTGTTTGTAATTTAGCCGTTGAAATACAGGTGCTAACCCAACATGTTAGAATTGCCAGTGAAGAAAAGTAAAGTTACCTTCAGGCTTTAGGAACCTCTCTTGCCAATGCTAAGAACTGCTTCAATTTTAGAAAAAGAAACTTCTGATTATCTTTGACACGTTTTAAAGGATTAGGAAAAAGATGGAAAGCAGCTTACGGCCATACCTCTCTGGTTCCGCCCGATCTCGTCTGATCTCGGAAGCTAAGCAGAGCAGGGCATGGTTAGTACCTGGATGGAAGACCGCCTGGGAATCCCAGGTGCCGTAAGCTTTTTCACTTCTCTCTCTGAAAGCCGCCCAGCGCCGTAAATTGTACACCTACACAATTCCAAAAAAAAAATTCACATTGTAGAAGAGATGCAATAGGAAGAAGATGAAAGGTGGCTTACGTCCATACCATCGTCAGGCCATTTGAGGTGGCGGGGACTGCAATGGCCATTCACCGATTGGCTGGGACCCCTAGGCGGGTCTTCTCTAGTCCATCCAATTTTCGGCATGGGATGTCACAGCCTTCTTTGCATACCCTTATTTAACCCACACAAAGATGCCAACGGCAGGCGTATCATAATTCATTGACGCATTATAAAGGATTAGGAAAAAGATAAAAAGCAGCTTACGGCCATACCTCTCTGGTTCCGCCCGATCTCGTCTGATCTCGGAAGCTAAACAGAGCAGGGCCTGGTTAGTACCTGGATGGAAGACTGCCTGGGAATCCCAGGTGCCGTAAGCTTTTTCACTTCTCTCTCCGAAAGCCGCCGAGCGCCGCAGATTGTACACCTACAAATTACAAAAAGAATATCACATTGTTGAAGAGATGCCTGTTTAGTGTTGTTTTAACGTTGGATATGAAAGGAAATTAGACAATATTATCCAAAATGATTCCGTTTCATGATTGCTAAATTAGTGTTGATCAACATTTACGATTGGCATACTATTGTTTGTAATTTAGCCGTTGAAATACAGGTGCTAACCCAACATGTTAGAATTGCCAGTGAAGAAAAGTAAAGTTACCTTCAGGCTTTAGGAACCTCTCTTGCCAATGCTAAGAACTGCTTCAATTTTAGAAAAAGAAACTTCTGATTATCTTTGACACGTTTTAAAGGATTAGGAAAAAGATGAAAAGCAGCTTACGGCCATACCTCTCTGGTTCCGCCCGATCTCGTCTGATCTCGGAAGCTAAGCAGAGCAGGGCCTGGTTAGTACCTGGATGGAAGACCGCCTGGGAATCCCAGGTGCCGTAAGCTTTTTCACTTCTCTCTCCGAAAGCCGCCCAGCGCCGTAGATTGTACACCTGTTTTAAAGTTGGATATGAAAGGAAATTAGACAATATTATCCAAAATGATTCCGTTTCATGATTGCTAAATTAGTGTTGATCAACATTTACGATTGGCATACTATTGTTTGTAATTTAGCCGTTGAAATACAGGTGCTAACCCAACATGTTAGAATTGCCAGTGAAGAAAAGTAAAGTTACCTTCAGGCTTTAGGAACCTCTCTTGCCAATGCTAAGAACTGCTTCAATTTTAGAAAAAGAAACTTCTGATTATCGTTGACACGTTTTAAAGGATTAGGAAAAAGATGAAAAGCAGCTTACGGCCATACCTCTCTGGTTCCGCCCGATCTCGTCTGATCTCGGAAGCTAAGCAGAGCAGGGCCTGGTTAGTACCTGGATGGAAGACCGCCTGGGAATCCCAGGTGCCGTAAGCTTTTTCAATTCTCTCTCTGAAAGCCGCCCAGCGCCGTAAATTGTACACCTACACAATTGTAAAAAAAAATTCACATTGTAGAAGAGATGCAATAGGAAGAAGATGTAAGGTGGCTTACGTCCATACCATCGTCAGGCCATTTGAGGTGGCGGGGACTGCAATGGCCATTCACCGATTGGCTGGGACCCCTGGGCGGGTCTTCTCTAGTCCATCCAATTTTCGGCATGGGATGTCACAGCCTTCTTTGCATACCCTTATTTAACCCACACAAAGATGCCAGCTGCAGGCGTGTCATAATTCATTGACGCATTATAAAGGATTAGGAAAAAGATAAAAAGCAGCTTACGGCCATACCTCTCTGGTTCCGCCCGATCTCGTCTGCTCTCGGAAGCTAAGCAGAGCAGGGCCTGGTTAGTACCTGGATGGAAGACCGCCTGGGAATCCCAGGTGCCGTAAGCTTTTTCACTTCTCTCTCCGAAAGCCGCCGAGCGCCGCAGATTGTACACCTACAAATTACAAAAAGAATATCACATTGTTGAAGAGATGCATGTTTAGTGTTGTTTTAACGTTGGATATGAAAGGAAATTAGACAATATTATCCAAAATGATTCCGTTTCATGATTGCTAAATTAGTGTTGATCAACATTTACGATTGGCATACTATTGTTTGTAATTTAGCCGTTGAAATACAGGTGCTAACCCAACATGTTAGAATTGCCAGTGAAGAAAAGTAAAGTTACCTTCAGGTTTTAGGAACCTCTCTTGCCAATGCTAAGAACTGCTTCAATTTTAGAAAAAGAAACTTCTGATTATCTTTGACACGTTTTAAAGGATTAGGAAAAAGATGAAAAGCAGCTTATGGCCATACCTCTCTGGTTCCGCCCGATCTCGTCTGCTCTCGGAAGCTAAGCAGAGCAGGGCCTGGTTAGTACCTGGATGGAAGACCGCCTGGGAATCCCAGGTGCCGTAAGCTTTTTCACTTCTCTCTCCGAAAGCCGCCCAGCGCCGCAGATTGTACACCTACACAATTGTAAAAAGCATTTCACATTGTAGAAGAGATGCAATAGGAAGAAGATGAAAGGTGGCTTACGTCCATACCATCGTCAGGCCATTTGAGGTGGCGGGGACTGCAATGGCCATCCACCGATTGGCTGGGACTCCTGGGCGGGTCTTCTCTAGTCCATCCAATTTTCGGCATAGGATGTCACAGCCTTCTTTGCATACCCTTATTTAACCCACACAAAGATGCCAACGGCAGGCGTGACATAATTTTTTGACGCATTATAAAGGATTAGGAAAAAGATAAAGAGCAGCTTACGGCCATACCTCTCTGGTTGCGCCCGATCTCGTCTGATCTCGGAAGCTAAGCAGAGCAGGGCCTGGTTAGTACCTGGATGGAAGACCGCCTGGGAATCCCAGATGCCGTAAGCTTTTTCACTTCTCTCTCTGAAAGCCGCCCAGCGCCGTAAATTGTACACCTACACAATTCCAAAAAAAAATTCACATTGTAGAAGAGATGCAATAGGAAGAAGATGAAAGGTGGCTTACGTCCATACCATCGTCAGGCCATTTGAGGTGGCGGGGACTGCAATGGCCATTCACCGATTGGCTGGGACCCCTGGGCGGGTCTTCTCTAGTCCATCCAATTTTCGGCATGGGATGTCACAGCCTTCTTTGCATACCCTTATTTAACCCACACAAAGATGCCAACGGCAGGCGTATCATAATTCATTGACGCATTATAAAGGATTAGGAAAAAGATAAAAAGCAGCTTACGGCCATACCTCTCTGGTTCCGCCCGATCTCGTCTGATCTCGGAAGCTAAACAGAGCAGGGCCTGGTTAGTACCTGGATGGAAGACCGCCTGGGAATCCCAGGTGCCGTAAGCTTTTTCACTTCTCTCTCCGAAAGCCGCCGAGCGCCGCAGATTGTACACCTACAAATTACAAAAAGAATATCACATTGTTGAAGAGATGCCTGTTTAGTGTTGTTTTAACGTTGGATATGAAAGTAAATTAGACAATATTATCCAAAATGATTCCGTTTCATGATTGCTAAATTAGTGTTGATCAACATTTACGATTGGCATACTATTGTTTGTAATTTAGCCGTTGAAATACAGGTGCTAACCCAACATGTTAGAATTGCCAGTGAAGAAAAGTAAAGTTACCTTCAGGCTTTAGGAACCTCTCTTGCCAATGCTAAGAACTGCTTCAATTTTAGAAAAAGAAACTTCTGATTATCTTTGACACGTTTTAAAGGATTAGGAAAAAGATGGAAAGCAGCTTACGGCCATACCTCTCTGGTTCCGCCCGATCTCGTCTGATCTCGGAAGCTAAGCAGAGCAGGGCATGGTTAGTACCTGGATGGAAGACCGCCTGGGAATCCCAGGTGCCGTAAGCTTTTTCACTTCTCTCTCTGAAAGCCGCCCAGCGCCGTAAATTGTACACCTACACAATTCCAAAAAAAAAATTCACATTGTAGAAGAGATGCAATAGGAAGAAGATGAAAGGTGGCTTACGTCCATACCATCGTCAGGCCATTTGAGGTGGCGGGGACTGCAATGGCCATTCACCGATTGGCTGGGACCCCTAGGCGGGTCTTCTCTAGTCCATCCAATTTTCGGCATGGGATGTCACAGCCTTCTTTGCATACCCTTATTTAACCCACACAAAGATGCCAACGGCAGGCGTATCATAATTCATTGACGCATTATAAAGGATTAGGAAAAAGATAAAAAGCAGCTTACGGCCATACCTCTCTGGTTCCGCCCGATCTCGTCTGATCTCGGAAGCTAAACAGAGCAGGGCCTGGTTAGTACCTGGATGGAAGACTGCCTGGGAATCCCAGGTGCCGTAAGCTTTTTCACTTCTCTCTCCGAAAGCCGCCGAGCGCCGCAGATTGTACACCTACAAATTACAAAAAGAATATCACATTGTTGAAGAGATGCCTGTTTAGTGTTGTTTTAACGTTGGATATGAAAGGAAATTAGACAATATTATCCAAAATGATTCCGTTTCATGATTGCTAAATTAGTGTTGATCAACATTTACGATTGGCATACTTTTGTTTGTAATTTAGCCGTTGAAATACAGGTGCTAACCCAACTTGTTAGAATTGCCAGTGAAGAAAAGTAAAGTTACCTTCAGGTTTTAGGAACTTCTCTTGCCAATCCTAAGAACTGCTTCAATTTTAGAAAAAGAAACTCTTCTGATTATCTTTGACACGTTTTAAAGGATTAGGAAAAAGATAAAAAGCAGCTTACGGCCATACCTCTCTGGTTCCGCCCGATCTCGTCTGATCTCGGAAGCTAAGCAGAGCAGGGCCTGGTTAGTACCTGTATGGAAGACCGCCTGGGAATCCCAGGTGCCGTAAGCTTTTTCACTTCTCTCTCCGAAAGCCGCCCAGCGCCGTAGATTGTACACCTGTTTTAAAGTTGGATATGAAAGGAAATTAGACAATATTATCCAAAATTATTCCGTTTCATGATTGCTAAATTAGTGTTGATCAACATTTACGATTGGCATACTATTGTTTGTAATTTAGCCGTTGAAATACAGGTGCTAACCCAACATGTTAGAATTGCCAGTGAAGAAAAGTAAAGTTACCTTCAGGCTTTAGGAACCTCTCTTGCCAATGCTAAGAACTGCTTCAATTTTAGAAAAAGAAACTTCTGATTATCTTTGACACGTTTTAAAGGATTAGGAAAAAGATGAAAAGCAGCTTACGGCCATACCTCTCTGGTTCCGCCCGATCTCGTCTGATCTCGGAAGCTAAGCAGAGCAGGGCCTGGTTAGTACCTGGATGGAAGACCGCCTGGGAATCCCAGGTGCCGTAAGCTTTTTCACTTCTCTCTCCGAAAGCCGCCCAGCGCCGTAGATTGTACACCTGTTTTAAAGTTGGATATGAAAGGAAATTAGACAATATTATCCAAAATGATTCCGTTTCATGATTGCTAAATTAGTGTTGATCAACATTTACGATTGGCATACTATTGTTTGTAATTTAGCCGTTGAAATACAGGTGCTAACCCAACATGTTAGAATTGCCAGTGAAGAAAAGTAAAGTTACCTTCAGGCTTTAGGAACCTCTCTTGCCAATGCTAAGAACTGCTTCAATTTTAGAAAAAGAAACTTCTGATTATCGTTGACACGTTTTAAAGGATTAGGAAAAAGATGAAAAGCAGCTTACGGCCATACCTCTCTGGTTCCGCCCGATCTCGTCTGATCTCGGAAGCTAAGCAGAGCAGGGCATGGTTAGTACCTGGATGGAAGACCGCCTGGGAATCCCAGGTGCCGTAAGCTTTTTCACTTCTCTCTCTGAAAGCCGCCCAGCGCCGTAAATTGTACACCTACACAATTCCAAAAAAAAAATTCACATTGTAGAAGAGATGCAATAGGAAGAAGATGAAAGGTGGCTTACGTCCATACCATCGTCAGGCCATTTGAGGTGGCGGGGACTGCAATGGCCATTCACCGATTGGCTGGGACCCCTAGGCGGGTCTTCTCTAGTCCATCCAATTTTCGGCATGGGATGTCACAGCCTTCTTTGCATACCCTTATTTAACCCACACAAAGATGCCAACGGCAGGCGTATCATAATTCATTGACGCATTATAAAGGATTAGGAAAAAGATAAAAAGCAGCTTACGGCCATACCTCTCTGGTTCCGCCCGATCTCGTCTGATCTCGGAAGCTAAACAGAGCAGGGCCTGGTTAGTACCTGGATGGAAGACTGCCTGGGAATCCCAGGTGCCGTAAGCTTTTTCACTTCTCTCTCCGAAAGCCGCCGAGCGCCGCAGATTGTACACCTACAAATTACAAAAAGAATATCACATTGTTGAAGAGATGCCTGTTTAGTGTTGTTTTAACGTTGGATATGAAAGGAAATTAGACAATATTATCCAAAATGATTCCGTTTCATGATTGCTAAATTAGTGTTGATCAACATTTACGATTGGCATACTTTTGTTTGTAATTTAGCCGTTGAAATACAGGTGCTAACCCAACTTGTTAGAATTGCCAGTGAAGAAAAGTAAAGTTACCTTCAGGTTTTAGGAACTTCTCCTGCCAATCCTAAGAACTGCTTCAATTTTAGAAAAAGAAACTCTTCTGATTATCTTTGACACGTTTTAAAGGATTAGGAAAAAGATAAAAAGCAGCTTACGGCCATACCTCTCTGGTTCCGCCCGATCTCGTCTGATCTCGGAAGCTAAGCAGAGCAGGGCCTGGTTAGTACCTGTATGGAAGACCGCCTGGGAATCCCAGGTGCCGTAAGCTTTTTCACTTCTCTCTCCGAAAGCCGCCCAGCGCCGTAGATTGTACACCTGTTTTAAAGTTGGATATGAAAGGAAATTAGACAATATTATCCAAAATGATTCCGTTTCATGATTGCTAAATTAGTGTTGATCAACATTTACGATTGGCATACTATTGTTTGTAATTTAGCCGTTGAAATACAGGTGCTAACCCAACATGTTAGAATTGCCAGTGAAGAAAAGTAAAGTTACCTTCAGGCTTTAGGAACCTCTCTTGCCAATGCTAAGAACTGCTTCAATTTTAGAAAAAGAAACTTCTGATTATCTTTGACACGTTTTAAAGGATTAGGAAAAAGATGAAAAGCAGCTTACGGCCATACCTCTCTGGTTCCGCCCGATCTCGTCTGATCTCGGAAGCTAAGCAGAGCAGGGCCTGGTTAGTACCTGGATGGAAGACCGCCTGGGAATCCCAGGTGCCGTAAGCTTTTTCACTTCTCTCTCCGAAAGCCGCCCAGCGCCGTAGATTGTACACCTGTTTTAAAGTTGGATATGAAAGGAAATTAGACAATATTATCCAAAATGATTCCGTTTCATGATTGCTAAATTAGTGTTGATCAACATTTACGATTGGCATACTATTGTTTGTAATTTAGCCGTTGAAATACAGGTGCTAACCCAACATGTTAGAATTGCCAGTGAAGAAAAGTAAAGTTACCTTCAGGCTTTAGGAACCTCTCTTGCCAATGCTAAGAACTGCTTCAATTTTAGAAAAAGAAACTTCTGATTATCGTTGACACGTTTTAAAGGATTAGGAAAAAGATGAAAAGCAGCTTACGGCCATACCTCTCTGGTTCCGCCCGATCTCGTCTGATCTCGGAAGCTAAGCAGAGCAGGGCCTGGTTAGTACCTGGATGGAAGACCGCCTGGGAATCCCAGGTGCCGTAAGCTTTTTCACTTCTCTCTCCGAAAGCCGCCCAGCGCCGTAGATTGTACACCTGTTTTAAAGTTGGATATGAAAGGAAATTAGACAATATTATCCAAAATGATTCCGTTTCATGATTGCTAAATTAGTGTTGATCAACATTTACGATTGGCATACTATTGTTTGTAATTTAGCCGTTGAAATACAGGTGCTAACCCAACATGTTAGAATTGCCAGTGAAGAAAAGTAAAGTTACCTTCAGGCTTTAGGAACCTCTCTTGCCAATGCTAAGAACTGCTTCAATTTTAGAAAAAGAAACTTCTGATTATCGTTGACACGTTTTAAAGGATTAGGAAAAAGATGAAAAGCAGCTTACGGCCATACCTCTCTGGTTCCGCCCGATCTCGTCTGATCTCGGAAGCTAAGCAGAGCAGGGCCTGGTTAGTACCTGGATGGAAGACCGCCTGGGAATCCCAGGTGCCGTAAGCTTTTTCAATTCTCTCTCTGAAAGCCGCCCAGCGCCGTAAATTGTACACCTACACAATTGTAAAAAAAAATTCACATTGTAGAAGAGATGCAATAGGAAGAAGATGTAAGGTGGCTTACGTCCATACCATCGTCAGGCCATTTGAGGTGGCGGGGACTGCAATGGCCATTCACCGATTGGCTGGGACCCCTGGGCGGGTCTTCTCTAGTCCATCCAATTTTCGGCATGGGATGTCACAGCCTTCTTTGCATACCCTTATTTAACCCACACAAAGATGCCAGCTGCAGGCGTGTCATAATTCATTGACGCATTATAAAGGATTAGGAAAAAGATAAAAAGCAGCTTACGGCCATACCTCTCTGGTTCCGCCCGATCTCGTCTGCTCTCGGAAGCTAAGCAGAGCAGGGCCTGGTTAGTACCTGGATGGAAGACCGCCTGGGAATCCCAGGTGCCGTAAGCTTTTTCACTTCTCTCTCCGAAAGCCGCCGAGCGCCGCAGATTGTACACCTGTTTTAAAGTTGGATATGAAAGGAAATTAGACAATATTATCCAAAATGATTCCGTTTCATGATTGCTAAATTAGTGTTGATCAACATTTACGATTGGCATACTATTGTTTGTAATTTAGCCGTTGAAATACAGGTGCTAACCCAACATGTTAGAATTGCCAGTGAAGAAAAGTAAAGTTACCTTCAGGCTTTAGGAACCTCTCTTGCCAATGCTAAGAACTGCTTCAATTTTAGAAAAAGAAACTTCTGATTATCTTTGACACGTTTTAAAGGATTAGGAAAAAGATGAAAAGCAGCTTACGGCCATACCTCTCTGGTTCCGCCCGATCTCGTCTGATCTCGGAAGCTAAGCAGAGCAGGGCCTGGTTAGTACCTGGATGGAAGACCGCCTGGGAATCCCAGGTGCCGTAAGCTTTTTCACTTCTCTCTCCGAAAGCCGCCCAGCGCCGTAGATTGTACACCTGTTTTAAAGTTGGATATGAAAGGAAATTAGACAATATTATCCAAAATGATTCCGTTTCATGATTGCTAAATTAGTGTTGATCAACATTTACGATTGGCATACTATTGTTTGTAATTTAGCCGTTGAAATACAGGTGCTAACCCAACATGTTAGAATTGCCAGTGAAGAAAAGTAAAGTTACCTTCAGGCTTTAGGAACCTCTCTTGCCAATGCTAAGAACTGCTTCAATTTTAGAAAAAGAAACTTCTGATTATCGTTGACACGTTTTAAAGGATTAGGAAAAAGATGAAAAGCAGCTTACGGCCATACCTCTCTGGTTCCGCCCGATCTCGTCTGATCTCGGAAGCTAAGCAGAGCAGGGCCTGGTTAGTACCTGGATGGAAGACCGCCTGGGAATCCCAGGTGCCGTAAGCTTTTTCAATTCTCTCTCTGAAAGCCGCCCAGCGCCGTAAATTGTACACCTACACAATTGTAAAAAAAAATTCACATTGTAGAAGAGATGCAATAGGAAGAAGATGTAAGGTGGCTTACGTCCATACCATCGTCAGGCCATTTGAGGTGGCGGGGACTGCAATGGCCATTCACCGATTGGCTGGGACCCCTGGGCGGGTCTTCTCTAGTCCATCCAATTTTCGGCATGGGATGTCACAGCCTTCTTTGCATACCCTTATTTAACCCACACAAAGATGCCAGCTGCAGGCGTGTCATAATTCATTGACGCATTATAAAGGATTAGGAAAAAGATAAAAAGCAGCTTACGGCCATACCTCTCTGGTTCCGCCCGATCTCGTCTGCTCTCGGAAGCTAAGCAGAGCAGGGCCTGGTTAGTACCTGGATGGAAGACCGCCTGGGAATCCCAGGTGCCGTAAGCTTTTTCACTTCTCTCTCCGAAAGCCGCCGAGCGCCGCAGATTGTACACCTACAAATTACAAAAAGAATATCACATTGTTGAAGAGATGCATGTTTAGTGTTGTTTTAACGTTGGATATGAAAGGAAATTAGACAATATTATCCAAAATGATTCCGTTTCATGATTGCTAAATTAGTGTTGATCAACATTTACGATTGGCATACTATTGTTTGTAATTTAGCCGTTGAAATACAGGTGCTAACCAAACATGTTAGAATTGCCAGTGAAGAAAAGTAAAGTTACCTTCAGGTTTTAGGAACCTCTCTTGCCAATGCTAAGAACTGCTTCAATTTTAGAAAAAGAAACTTCTGATTATCTTTGACACGTTTTAAAGGATTAGGAAAAAGATGAAAAGCAGCTTATGGCCATACCTCTCTGGTTCCGCCCGATCTCGTCTGCTCTCGGAAGCTAAGCAGAGCAGGGCCTGGTTAGTACCTGGATGGAAGACCGCCTGGGAATCCCAGGTGCCGTAAGCTTTTTCACTTCTCTCTCCGAAAGCCGCCCAGCGCCGCAGATTGTACACCTACACAATTGTAAAAAGCATTTCACATTGTAGAAGAGATGCAATAGGAAGAAGATGAAAGGTGGCTTACGTCCATACCATCGTCAGGCCATTTGAGGTGGCGGGGACTGCAATGGCCATCCACCGATTGGCTGGGACTCCTGGGCGGGTCTTCTCTAGTCCATCCAATTTTCGGCATAGGATGTCACAGCCTTCTTTGCATACCCTTATTTAACCCACACAAAGATGCCAACGGCAGGCGTGACATAATTTTTTGACGCATTATAAAGGATTAGGAAAAAGATAAAGAGCAGCTTACGGCCATACCTCTCTGGTTGCGCCCGATCTCGTCTGATCTCGGAAGCTAAGCAGAGCAGGGCCTGGTTAGTACCTGGATGGAAGACCGCCTGGGAATCCCAGATGCCGTAAGCTTTTTCACTTCTCTCTCTGAAAGCCGCCCAGCGCCGTAAATTGTACACCTACACAATTCCAAAAAAAAATTCACATTGTAGAAGAGATGCAATAGGAAGAAGATGAAAGGTGGCTTACGTCCATACCATCGTCAGGCCATTTGAGGTGGCGGGGACTGCAATGGCCATTCACCGATTGGCTGGGACCCCTGGGCGGGTCTTCTCTAGTCCATCCAATTTTCGGCATGGGATGTCACAGCCTTCTTTGCATACCCTTATTTAACCCACACAAAGATGCCAACGGCAGGCGTATCATAATTCATTGACGCATTATAAAGGATTAGGAAAAAGATAAAAAGCAGCTTACGGCCATACCTCTCTGGTTCCGCCCGATCTCGTCTGATCTCGGAAGCTAAACAGAGCAGGGCCTGGTTAGTACCTGGATGGAAGACCGCCTGGGAATCCCAGGTGCCGTAAGCTTTTTCACTTCTCTCTCCGAAAGCCGCCGAGCGCCGCAGATTGTACACCTACAAATTACAAAAAGAATATCACATTGTTGAAGAGATGCATGTTTAGTGTTGTTTTAACGTTGGATATGAAAGGAAATTAGACAATATTATCCAAAATGATTCCGTTTCATGATTGCTAAATTAGTGTTGATCAACATTTACGATTGGCATACTATTGTTTGTAATTTAGCCGTTGAAATACAGGTGCTAACCCAACATGTTAGAATTGCCAGTGAAGAAAAGTAAAGTTACCTTCAGGCTTTAGGAACCTCTCTTGCCAATCCTATCACTGCTTCAATTTTAGAAAAAGAAACTTCTGATTATCTTTGACACGTTTTAAAGGATTAGGAAAAAGATGGAAAGCAGCTTACGGCCATACCTCTCTGGTTCCGCCCGATCTCGTCTGATCTCGGAAGCTAAGCAGAGCAGGGCATGGTTAGTACCTGGATGGAAGACCGCCTGGGAATCCCAGGTGCCGTAAGCTTTTTCACTTCTCTCTCCGAAAGCCGCCGAGCGCCGCAGATTGTACACCTGTTTTAACGTTGGATATGAAAGGAAATTAGACAATATTATCCAAAATGATTCCGTTTCATGATTGCTAAATTAGTGTTGATCAACATTTACGATTGGCATACTATTGTTTGTAATTTAGCCGTTGAAATACAGGTGCTAACCCAACATGTTAGAATTGCCAGTGAAGAAAAGTAAAGTTACCTTCAGGCTTTAGGAACCTCTCTTGCCAATGCTAAGAACTGCTTCAATTTTAGAAAAAGAAACTTCTGATTAACTTTGACACGTTTTAAAGGATTAGGAAAAAGATGAAAAGCAGCTTACGGCCATACCTCTCTGGTTCCGCCCGATCTCGTCTGGTCTCGGAAGCTAAGCAGAGCAGGGCCTGGTTAGTACCTGGATGGAAGACCGCCTGGGAATCCCAGGTGCCGTAAGCTTTTTCACTTCTCTCTCTGAAAGCCGCCCAGCGCCGTAAATTGTACACCTACACAATTCCAAAAAAAAAATTCACATTGTAGAAGAGATGCAATAGGAAGAAGATGAAAGGTGGCTTACGTCCATACCATCGTCAGGCCATTTGAGGTGGCGGGGACTGCAATGGCCATTCACCGATTGGCTGGGACCCCTAGGCGGGTCTTCTCTAGTCCATCCAATTTTCGGCATGGGATGTCACAGCCTTCTTTGCATACCCTTATTTAACCCACACAAAGATGCCAACGGCAGGCGTATCATAATTCATTGACGCATTATAAAGGATTAGGAAAAAGATAAAAAGCAGCTTACGGCCATACCTCTCTGGTTCCGCCCGATCTCGTCTGATCTCGGAAGCTAAACAGAGCAGGGCCTGGTTAGTACCTGGATGGAAGACCGCCTGGGAATCCCAGGTGCCGTAAGCTTTTTCAATTCTCTCTCTGAAAGCCGCCCAGCGCCGTAAATTGTACACCTACACAATTGTAAAAAAAAATTCACATTGTAGAAGAGATGCAATAGGAAGAAGATGTAAGGTGGCTTACGTCCATACCATCGTCAGGCCATTTGAGGTGGCGGGGACTGCAATGGCCATTCACCGATTGGCTGGGACCCCTGGGCGGGTCTTCTCTAGTCCATCCAATTTTCGGCATGGGATGTCACAGCCTTCTTTGCATACCCTTATTTAACCCACACAAAGATGCCAGCTGCAGGCGTGTCATAATTCATTGACGCATTATAAAGGATTAGGAAAAAGATAAAAAGCAGCTTACGGCCATACCTCTCTGGTTCCGCCCGATCTCGTCTGCTCTCGGAAGCTAAGCAGAGCAGGGCCTGGTTAGTACCTGGATGGAAGACCGCCTGGGAATCCCAGGTGCCGTAAGCTTTTTCACTTCTCTCTCCGAAAGCCGCCGAGCGCCGCAGATTGTACACCTACAAATTACAAAAAGAATATCACATTGTTGAAGAGATGCATGTTTAGTGTTGTTTTAACGTTGGATATGAAAGGAAATTAGACAATATTATCCAAAATGATTCCGTTTCATGATTGCTAAATTAGTGTTGATCAACATTTACGATTGGCATACTTTTGTTTGTAATTTAGCCGTTGAAATACAGGTGCTAACCCAACTTGTTAGAATTGCCAGTGAAGAAAAGTAAAGTTACCTTCAGGTTTTAGGAACTTCTCTTGCCAATCCTAAGAACTGCTTCAATTTTAGAAAAAGAAACTCTTCTGATTATCTTTGACACGTTTTAAAGGATTAGGAAAAAGATAAAAAGCAGCTTACGGCCATACCTCTCTGGTTCCGCCCGATCTCGTCTGATCTCGGAAGCTAAGCAGAGCAGGGCATGGTTAGTACCTGGATGGAAGACCGCCTGGGAATCCCAGGTGCCGTAAGCTTTTTCAATTCTCTCTCTGAAAGCCGCCCAGCGCCGTAAATTGTACACCTACACAATTGTAAAAAAAAATTCACATTGTAGAAGAGATGCAATAGGAAGAAGATGTAAGGTGGCTTACGTCCATACCATCGTCAGGCCATTTGAGGTGGCGGGGACTGCAATGGCCATTCACCGATTGGCTGGGACCCCTGGGCGGGTCTTCTCTAGTCCATCCAATTTTCGGCATGGGATGTCACAGCCTTCTTTGCATACCCTTATTTAACCCACACAAAGATGCCAGCTGCAGGCGTGTCATAATTCATTGACGCATTATAAAGGATTAGGAAAAAGATAAAAAGCAGCTTACGGCCATACCTCTCTGGTTCCGCCCGATCTCGTCTGCTCTCGGAAGCTAAGCAGAGCAGGGCCTGGTTAGTACCTGGATGGAAGACCGCCTGGGAATCCCAGGTGCCGTAAGCTTTTTCACTTCTCTCTCCGAAAGCCGCCGAGCGCCGCAGATTGTACACCTACAAATTACAAAAAGAATATCACATTGTTGAAGAGATGCATGTTTAGTGTTGTTTTAACGTTGGATATGAAAGGAAATTAGACAATATTATCCAAAATGATTCCGTTTCATGATTGCTAAATTAGTGTTGATCAACATTTACGATTGGCATACTTTTGTTTGTAATTTAGCCGTTGAAATACAGGTGCTAACCCAACTTGTTAGAATTGCCAGTGAAGAAAAGTAAAGTTACCTTCAGGTTTTAGGAACTTCTCTTGCCAATCCTAAGAACTGCTTCAATTTTAGAAAAAGAAACTCTTCTGATTATCTTTGACACGTTTTAAAGGATTAGGAAAAAGATAAAAAGCAGCTTACGGCCATACCTCTCTGGTTCCGCCCGATCTCGTCTGATCTCGGAAGCTAAGCAGAGCAGGGCCTGGTTAGTACCTGTATGGAAGACCGCCTGGGAATCCCAGGTGCCGTAAGCTTTTTCACTTCTCTCTCCGAAAGCCGCCCAGCGCCGTAGATTGTACACCTGTTTTAAAGTTGGATATGAAAGGAAATTAGACAATATTATCCAAAATGATTCCGTTTCATGATTGCTAAATTAGTGTTGATCAACATTTACGATTGGCATACTATTGTTTGTAATTTAGCCGTTGAAATACAGGTGCTAACCCAACATGTTAGAATTGCCAGTGAAGAAAAGTAAAGTTACCTTCAGGCTTTAGGAACCTCTCTTGCCAATGCTAAGAACTGCTTCAATTTTAGAAAAAGAAACTTCTGATTATCTTTGACACGTTTTAAAGGATTAGGAAAAAGATGAAAAGCAGCTTACGGCCATACCTCTCTGGTTCCGCCCGATCTCGTCTGATCTCGGAAGCTAAGCAGAGCAGGGCCTGGTTAGTACCTGGATGGAAGACCGCCTGGGAATCCCAGGTGCCGTAAGCTTTTTCACTTCTCTCTCCGAAAGCCGCCCAGCGCCGTAGATTGTACACCTGTTTTAAAGTTGGATATGAAAGGAAATTAGACAATATTATCCAAAATGATTCCGTTTCATGATTGCTAAATTAGTGTTGATCAACATTTACGATTGGCATACTATTGTTTGTAATTTAGCCGTTGAAATACAGGTGCTAACCCAACATGTTAGAATTGCCAGTGAAGAAAAGTAAAGTTACCTTCAGGCTTTAGGAACCTCTCTTGCCAATGCTAAGAACTGCTTCAATTTTAGAAAAAGAAACTTCTGATTATCGTTGACACGTTTTAAAGGATTAGGAAAAAGATGAAAAGCAGCTTACGGCCATACCTCTCTGGTTCCGCCCGATCTCGTCTGATCTCGGAAGCTAAGCAGAGCAGGGCCTGGTTAGTACCTGGATGGAAGACCGCCTGGGAATCCCAGGTGCCGTAAGCTTTTTCAATTCTCTCTCTGAAAGCCGCCCAGCGCCGTAAATTGTACACCTACACAATTGTAAAAAAAAATTCACATTGTAGAAGAGATGCAATAGGAAGAAGATGTAAGGTGGCTTACGTCCATACCATCGTCAGGCCATTTGAGGTGGCGGGGACTGCAATGGCCATTCACCGATTGGCTGGGACCCCTGGGCGGGTCTTCTCTAGTCCATCCAATTTTCGGCATGGGATGTCACAGCCTTCTTTGCATACCCTTATTTAACCCACACAAAGATGCCAGCTGCAGGCGTGTCATAATTCATTGACGCATTATAAAGGATTAGGAAAAAGATAAAAAGCAGCTTACGGCCATACCTCTCTGGTTCCGCCCGATCTCGTCTGCTCTCGGAAGCTAAGCAGAGCAGGGCCTGGTTAGTACCTGGATGGAAGACCGCCTGGGAATCCCAGGTGCCGTAAGCTTTTTCACTTCTCTCTCCGAAAGCCGCCGAGCGCCGCAGATTGTACACCTACAAATTACAAAAAGAATATCACATTGTTGAAGAGATGCATGTTTAGTGTTGTTTTAACGTTGGATATGAAAGGAAATTAGACAATATTATCCAAAATGATTCCGTTTCATGATTGCTAAATTAGTGTTGATCAACATTTACGATTGGCATACTATTGTTTGTAATTTAGCCGTTGAAATACAGGTGCTAACCAAACATGTTAGAATTGCCAGTGAAGAAAAGTAAAGTTACCTTCAGGTTTTAGGAACCTCTCTTGCCAATGCTAAGAACTGCTTCAATTTTAGAAAAAGAAACTTCTGATTATCTTTGACACGTTTTAAAGGATTAGGAAAAAGATGAAAAGCAGCTTATGGCCATACCTCTCTGGTTCCGCCCGATCTCGTCTGCTCTCGGAAGCTAAGCAGAGCAGGGCCTGGTTAGTACCTGGATGGAAGACCGCCTGGGAATCCCAGGTGCCGTAAGCTTTTTCACTTCTCTCTCCGAAAGCCGCCCAGCGCCGCAGATTGTACACCTACACAATTGTAAAAAGCATTTCACATTGTAGAAGAGATGCAATAGGAAGAAGATGAAAGGTGGCTTACGTCCATACCATCGTCAGGCCATTTGAGGTGGCGGGGACTGCAATGGCCATCCACCGATTGGCTGGGACTCCTGGGCGGGTCTTCTCTAGTCCATCCAATTTTCGGCATAGGATGTCACAGCCTTCTTTGCATACCCTTATTTAACCCACACAAAGATGCCAACGGCAGGCGTGACATAATTTTTTGACGCATTATAAAGGATTAGGAAAAAGATAAAGAGCAGCTTACGGCCATACCTCTCTGGTTGCGCCCGATCTCGTCTGATCTCGGAAGCTAAGCAGAGCAGGGCCTGGTTAGTACCTGGATGGAAGACCGCCTGGGAATCCCAGATGCCGTAAGCTTTTTCACTTCTCTCTCTGAAAGCCGCCCAGCGCCGTAAATTGTACACCTACACAATTCCAAAAAAAAATTCACATTGTAGAAGAGATGCAATAGGAAGAAGATGAAAGGTGGCTTACGTCCATACCATCGTCAGGCCATTTGAGGTGGCGGGGACTGCAATGGCCATTCACCGATTGGCTGGGACCCCTGGGCGGGTCTTCTCTAGTCCATCCAATTTTCGGCATGGGATGTCACAGCCTTCTTTGCATACCCTTATTTAACCCACACAAAGATGCCAACGGCAGGCGTATCATAATTCATTGACGCATTATAAAGGATTAGGAAAAAGATAAAAAGCAGCTTACGGCCATACCTCTCTGGTTCCGCCCGATCTCGTCTGATCTCGGAAGCTAAACAGAGCAGGGCCTGGTTAGTACCTGGATGGAAGACCGCCTGGGAATCCCAGGTGCCGTAAGCTTTTTCACTTCTCTCTCCGAAAGCCGCCGAGCGCCGCAGATTGTACACCTACAAATTACAAAAAGAATATCACATTGTTGAAGAGATGCATGTTTAGTGTTGTTTTAACGTTGGATATGAAAGGAAATTAGACAATATTATCCAAAATGATTCCGTTTCATGATTGCTAAATTAGTGTTGATCAACATTTACGATTGGCATACTATTGTTTGTAATTTAGCCGTTGAAATACAGGTGCTAACCCAACATGTTAGAATTGCCAGTGAAGAAAAGTAAAGTTACCTTCAGGCTTTAGGAACCTCTCTTGCCAATGCTAAGAACTGCTTCAATTTTAGAAAAAGAAACTTCTGATTAACTTTGACACGTTTTAAAGGATTAGGAAAAAGATGAAAAGCAGCTTACGGCCATACCTCTCTGGTTCCGCCCGATCTCGTCTGGTCTCGGAAGCTAAGCAGAGCAGGGCCTGGTTAGTACCTGGATGGAAGACCGCCTGGGAATCCCAGGTGCCGTAAGCTTTTTCACTTCTCTCTCTGAAAGCCGCCCAGCGCCGTAAATTGTACACCTACACAATTCCAAAAAAAAAATTCACATTGTAGAAGAGATGCAATAGGAAGAAGATGAAAGGTGGCTTACGTCCATACCATCGTCAGGCCATTTGAGGTGGCGGGGACTGCAATGGCCATTCACCGATTGGCTGGGACCCCTAGGCGGGTCTTCTCTAGTCCATCCAATTTTCGGCATGGGATGTCACAGCCTTCTTTGCATACCCTTATTTAACCCACACAAAGATGCCAACGGCAGGCGTATCATAATTCATTGACGCATTATAAAGGATTAGGAAAAAGATAAAAAGCAGCTTACGGCCATACCTCTCTGGTTCCGCCCGATCTCGTCTGATCTCGGAAGCTAAGCAGAGCAGGGCATGGTTAGTACCTGGATGGAAGACCGCCTGGGAATCCCAGGTGCCGTAAGCTTTTTCACTTCTCTCTCCGAAAGCCGCCGAGCGCCGCAGATTGTACACCTGTTTTAACGTTGGATATGAAAGGAAATTAGACAATATTATCCAAAATGATTCCGTTTCATGATTGCTAAATTAGTGTTGATCAACATTTACGATTGGCATACTATTGTTTGTAATTTAGCCGTTGAAATACAGGTGCTAACCCAACATGTTAGAATTGCCAGTGAAGAAAAGTAAAGTTACCTTCAGGCTTTAGGAACCTCTCTTGCCAATGCTAAGAACTGCTTCAATTTTAGAAAAAGAAACTTCTGATTAACTTTGACACGTTTTAAAGGATTAGGAAAAAGATGAAAAGCAGCTTACGGCCATACCTCTCTGGTTCCGCCCGATCTCGTCTGGTCTCGGAAGCTAAGCAGAGCAGGGCCTGGTTAGTACCTGGATGGAAGACCGCCTGGGAATCCCAGGTGCCGTAAGCTTTTTCACTTCTCTCTCTGAAAGCCGCCCAGCGCCGTAAATTGTACACCTACACAATTCCAAAAAAAAAATTCACATTGTAGAAGAGATGCAATAGGAAGAAGATGAAAGGTGGCTTACGTCCATACCATCGTCAGGCCATTTGAGGTGGCGGGGACTGCAATGGCCATTCACCGATTGGCTGGGACCCCTAGGCGGGTCTTCTCTAGTCCATCCAATTTTCGGCATGGGATGTCACAGCCTTCTTTGCATACCCTTATTTAACCCACACAAAGATGCCAACGGCAGGCGTATCATAATTCATTGACGCATTATAAAGGATTAGGAAAAAGATAAAAAGCAGCTTACGGCCATACCTCTCTGGTTCCGCCCGATCTCGTCTGATCTCGGAAGCTAAACAGAGCAGGGCCTGGTTAGTACCTGGATGGAAGACCGCCTGGGAATCCCAGGTGCCGTAAGCTTTTTCAATTCTCTCTCTGAAAGCCGCCCAGCGCCGTAAATTGTACACCTACACAATTGTAAAAAAAAATTCACATTGTAGAAGAGATGCAATAGGAAGAAGATGTAAGGTGGCTTACGTCCATACCATCGTCAGGCCATTTGAGGTGGCGGGGACTGCAATGGCCATTCACCGATTGGCTGGGACCCCTGGGCGGGTCTTCTCTAGTCCATCCAATTTTCGGCATGGGATGTCACAGCCTTCTTTGCATACCCTTATTTAACCCACACAAAGATGCCAGCTGCAGGCGTGTCATAATTCATTGACGCATTATAAAGGATTAGGAAAAAGATAAAAAGCAGCTTACGGCCATACCTCTCTGGTTCCGCCCGATCTCGTCTGCTCTCGGAAGCTAAGCAGAGCAGGGCCTGGTTAGTACCTGGATGGAAGACCGCCTGGGAATCCCAGGTGCCGTAAGCTTTTTCACTTCTCTCTCCGAAAGCCGCCGAGCGCCGCAGATTGTACACCTACAAATTACAAAAAGAATATCACATTGTTGAAGAGATGCATGTTTAGTGTTGTTTTAACGTTGGATATGAAAGGAAATTAGACAATATTATCCAAAATGATTCCGTTTCATGATTGCTAAATTAGTGTTGATCAACATTTACGATTGGCATACTTTTGTTTGTAATTTAGCCGTTGAAATACAGGTGCTAACCCAACTTGTTAGAATTGCCAGTGAAGAAAAGTAAAGTTACCTTCAGGTTTTAGGAACTTCTCTTGCCAATCCTAAGAACTGCTTCAATTTTAGAAAAAGAAACTCTTCTGATTATCTTTGACACGTTTTAAAGGATTAGGAAAAAGATAAAAAGCAGCTTACGGCCATACCTCTCTGGTTCCGCCCGATCTCGTCTGATCTCGGAAGCTAAGCAGAGCAGGGCATGGTTAGTACCTGGATGGAAGACCGCCTGGGAATCCCAGGTGCCGTAAGCTTTTTCAATTCTCTCTCTGAAAGCCGCCCAGCGCCGTAAATTGTACACCTACACAATTGTAAAAAAAAATTCACATTGTAGAAGAGATGCAATAGGAAGAAGATGTAAGGTGGCTTACGTCCATACCATCGTCAGGCCATTTGAGGTGGCGGGGACTGCAATGGCCATTCACCGATTGGCTGGGACCCCTGGGCGGGTCTTCTCTAGTCCATCCAATTTTCGGCATGGGATGTCACAGCCTTCTTTGCATACCCTTATTTAACCCACACAAAGATGCCAGCTGCAGGCGTGTCATAATTCATTGACGCATTATAAAGGATTAGGAAAAAGATAAAAAGCAGCTTACGGCCATACCTCTCTGGTTCCGCCCGATCTCGTCTGCTCTCGGAAGCTAAGCAGAGCAGGGCCTGGTTAGTACCTGGATGGAAGACCGCCTGGGAATCCCAGGTGCCGTAAGCTTTTTCACTTCTCTCTCCGAAAGCCGCCGAGCGCCGCAGATTGTACACCTACAAATTACAAAAAGAATATCACATTGTTGAAGAGATGCATGTTTAGTGTTGTTTTAACGTTGGATATGAAAGGAAATTAGACAATATTATCCAAAATGATTCCGTTTCATGATTGCTAAATTAGTGTTGATCAACATTTACGATTGGCATACTTTTGTTTGTAATTTAGCCGTTGAAATACAGGTGCTAACCCAACTTGTTAGAATTGCCAGTGAAGAAAAGTAAAGTTACCTTCAGGTTTTAGGAACTTCTCTTGCCAATCCTAAGAACTGCTTCAATTTTAGAAAAAGAAACTCTTCTGATTATCTTTGACACGTTTTAAAGGATTAGGAAAAAGATAAAAAGCAGCTTACGGCCATACCTCTCTGGTTCCGCCCGATCTCGTCTGATCTCGGAAGCTAAGCAGAGCAGGGCCTGGTTAGTACCTGTATGGAAGACCGCCTGGGAATCCCAGGTGCCGTAAGCTTTTTCACTTCTCTCTCCGAAAGCCGCCCAGCGCCGTAGATTGTACACCTGTTTTAAAGTTGGATATGAAAGGAAATTAGACAATATTATCCAAAATGATTCCGTTTCATGATTGCTAAATTAGTGTTGATCAACATTTACGATTGGCATACTATTGTTTGTAATTTAGCCGTTGAAATACAGGTGCTAACCCAACATGTTAGAATTGCCAGTGAAGAAAAGTAAAGTTACCTTCAGGCTTTAGGAACCTCTCTTGCCAATGCTAAGAACTGCTTCAATTTTAGAAAAAGAAACTTCTGATTATCTTTGACACGTTTTAAAGGATTAGGAAAAAGATGAAAAGCAGCTTACGGCCATACCTCTCTGGTTCCGCCCGATCTCGTCTGATCTCGGAAGCTAAGCAGAGCAGGGCCTGGTTAGTACCTGGATGGAAGACCGCCTGGGAATCCCAGGTGCCGTAAGCTTTTTCACTTCTCTCTCCGAAAGCCGCCCAGCGCCGTAGATTGTACACCTGTTTTAAAGTTGGATATGAAAGGAAATTAGACAATATTATCCAAAATGATTCCGTTTCATGATTGCTAAATTAGTGTTGATCAACATTTACGATTGGCATACTATTGTTTGTAATTTAGCCGTTGAAATACAGGTGCTAACCCAACATGTTAGAATTGCCAGTGAAGAAAAGTAAAGTTACCTTCAGGCTTTAGGAACCTCTCTTGCCAATGCTAAGAACTGCTTCAATTTTAGAAAAAGAAACTTCTGATTATCGTTGACACGTTTTAAAGGATTAGGAAAAAGATGAAAAGCAGCTTACGGCCATACCTCTCTGGTTCCGCCCGATCTCGTCTGATCTCGGAAGCTAAGCAGAGCAGGGCCTGGTTAGTACCTGGATGGAAGACCGCCTGGGAATCCCAGGTGCCGTAAGCTTTTTCAATTCTCTCTCTGAAAGCCGCCCAGCGCCGTAAATTGTACACCTACACAATTGTAAAAAAAAATTCACATTGTAGAAGAGATGCAATAGGAAGAAGATGTAAGGTGGCTTACGTCCATACCATCGTCAGGCCATTTGAGGTGGCGGGGACTGCAATGGCCATTCACCGATTGGCTGGGACCCCTGGGCGGGTCTTCTCTAGTCCATCCAATTTTCGGCATGGGATGTCACAGCCTTCTTTGCATACCCTTATTTAACCCACACAAAGATGCCAGCTGCAGGCGTGTCATAATTCATTGACGCATTATAAAGGATTAGGAAAAAGATAAAAAGCAGCTTACGGCCATACCTCTCTGGTTCCGCCCGATCTCGTCTGCTCTCGGAAGCTAAGCAGAGCAGGGCCTGGTTAGTACCTGGATGGAAGACCGCCTGGGAATCCCAGGTGCCGTAAGCTTTTTCACTTCTCTCTCCGAAAGCCGCCGAGCGCCGCAGATTGTACACCTACAAATTACAAAAAGAATATCACATTGTTGAAGAGATGCATGTTTAGTGTTGTTTTAACGTTGGATATGAAAGGAAATTAGACAATATTATCCAAAATGATTCCGTTTCATGATTGCTAAATTAGTGTTGATCAACATTTACGATTGGCATACTATTGTTTGTAATTTAGCCGTTGAAATACAGGTGCTAACCAAACATGTTAGAATTGCCAGTGAAGAAAAGTAAAGTTACCTTCAGGTTTTAGGAACCTCTCTTGCCAATGCTAAGAACTGCTTCAATTTTAGAAAAAGAAACTTCTGATTATCTTTGACACGTTTTAAAGGATTAGGAAAAAGATGAAAAGCAGCTTATGGCCATACCTCTCTGGTTCCGCCCGATCTCGTCTGCTCTCGGAAGCTAAGCAGAGCAGGGCCTGGTTAGTACCTGGATGGAAGACCGCCTGGGAATCCCAGGTGCCGTAAGCTTTTTCACTTCTCTCTCCGAAAGCCGCCCAGCGCCGCAGATTGTACACCTACACAATTGTAAAAAGCATTTCACATTGTAGAAGAGATGCAATAGGAAGAAGATGAAAGGTGGCTTACGTCCATACCATCGTCAGGCCATTTGAGGTGGCGGGGACTGCAATGGCCATCCACCGATTGGCTGGGACTCCTGGGCGGGTCTTCTCTAGTCCATCCAATTTTCGGCATAGGATGTCACAGCCTTCTTTGCATACCCTTATTTAACCCACACAAAGATGCCAACGGCAGGCGTGACATAATTTTTTGACGCATTATAAAGGATTAGGAAAAAGATAAAGAGCAGCTTACGGCCATACCTCTCTGGTTGCGCCCGATCTCGTCTGATCTCGGAAGCTAAGCAGAGCAGGGCCTGGTTAGTACCTGGATGGAAGACCGCCTGGGAATCCCAGATGCCGTAAGCTTTTTCACTTCTCTCTCTGAAAGCCGCCCAGCGCCGTAAATTGTACACCTACACAATTCCAAAAAAAAATTCACATTGTAGAAGAGATGCAATAGGAAGAAGATGAAAGGTGGCTTACGTCCATACCATCGTCAGGCCATTTGAGGTGGCGGGGACTGCAATGGCCATTCACCGATTGGCTGGGACCCCTGGGCGGGTCTTCTCTAGTCCATCCAATTTTCGGCATGGGATGTCACAGCCTTCTTTGCATACCCTTATTTAACCCACACAAAGATGCCAACGGCAGGCGTATCATAATTCATTGACGCATTATAAAGGATTAGGAAAAAGATAAAAAGCAGCTTACGGCCATACCTCTCTGGTTCCGCCCGATCTCGTCTGATCTCGGAAGCTAAACAGAGCAGGGCCTGGTTAGTACCTGGATGGAAGACCGCCTGGGAATCCCAGGTGCCGTAAGCTTTTTCACTTCTCTCTCCGAAAGCCGCCGAGCGCCGCAGATTGTACACCTACAAATTACAAAAAGAATATCACATTGTTGAAGAGATGCATGTTTAGTGTTGTTTTAACGTTGGATATGAAAGGAAATTAGACAATATTATCCAAAATGATTCCGTTTCATGATTGCTAAATTAGTGTTGATCAACATTTACGATTGGCATACTATTGTTTGTAATTTAGCCGTTGAAATACAGGTGCTAACCCAACATGTTAGAATTGCCAGTGAAGAAAAGTAAAGTTACCTTCAGGCTTTAGGAACCTCTCTTGCCAATGCTAAGAACTGCTTCAATTTTAGAAAAAGAAACTTCTGATTAACTTTGACACGTTTTAAAGGATTAGGAAAAAGATGAAAAGCAGCTTACGGCCATACCTCTCTGGTTCCGCCCGATCTCGTCTGGTCTCGGAAGCTAAGCAGAGCAGGGCCTGGTTAGTACCTGGATGGAAGACCGCCTGGGAATCCCAGGTGCCGTAAGCTTTTTCACTTCTCTCTCTGAAAGCCGCCCAGCGCCGTAAATTGTACACCTACACAATTCCAAAAAAAAAATTCACATTGTAGAAGAGATGCAATAGGAAGAAGATGAAAGGTGGCTTACGTCCATACCATCGTCAGGCCATTTGAGGTGGCGGGGACTGCAATGGCCATTCACCGATTGGCTGGGACCCCTAGGCGGGTCTTCTCTAGTCCATCCAATTTTCGGCATGGGATGTCACAGCCTTCTTTGCATACCCTTATTTAACCCACACAAAGATGCCAACGGCAGGCGTATCATAATTCATTGACGCATTATAAAGGATTAGGAAAAAGATAAAAAGCAGCTTACGGCCATACCTCTCTGGTTCCGCCCGATCTCGTCTGATCTCGGAAGCTAAACAGAGCAGGGCCTGGTTAGTACCTGGATGGAAGACCGCCTGGGAATCCCAGGTGCCGTAAGCTTTTTCAATTCTCTCTCTGAAAGCCGCCCAGCGCCGTAAATTGTACACCTACACAATTGTAAAAAAAAATTCACATTGTAGAAGAGATGCAATAGGAAGAAGATGTAAGGTGGCTTACGTCCATACCATCGTCAGGCCATTTGAGGTGGCGGGGACTGCAATGGCCATTCACCGATTGGCTGGGACCCCTGGGCGGGTCTTCTCTAGTCCATCCAATTTTCGGCATGGGATGTCACAGCCTTCTTTGCATACCCTTATTTAACCCACACAAAGATGCCAGCTGCAGGCGTGTCATAATTCATTGACGCATTATAAAGGATTAGGAAAAAGATAAAAAGCAGCTTACGGCCATACCTCTCTGGTTCCGCCCGATCTCGTCTGCTCTCGGAAGCTAAGCAGAGCAGGGCCTGGTTAGTACCTGGATGGAAGACCGCCTGGGAATCCCAGGTGCCGTAAGCTTTTTCACTTCTCTCTCCGAAAGCCGCCGAGCGCCGCAGATTGTACACCTACAAATTACAAAAAGAATATCACATTGTTGAAGAGATGCATGTTTAGTGTTGTTTTAACGTTGGATATGAAAGGAAATTAGACAATATTATCCAAAATGATTCCGTTTCATGATTGCTAAATTAGTGTTGATCAACATTTACGATTGGCATACTATTGTTTGTAATTTAGCCGTTGAAATACAGGTGCTAACCCAACATGTTAGAATTGCCAGTGAAGAAAAGTAAAGTTACCTTCAGGCTTTAGGAACCTCTCTTGCCAATGCTAAGAACTGCTTCAATTTTAGAAAAAGAAACTTCTGATTAACTTTGACACGTTTTAAAGGATTAGGAAAAAGATGAAAAGCAGCTTACGGCCATACCTCTCTGGTTCCGCCCGATCTCGTCTGGTCTCGGAAGCTAAGCAGAGCAGGGCCTGGTTAGTACCTGGATGGAAGACCGCCTGGGAATCCCAGGTGCCGTAAGCTTTTTCACTTCTCTCTCTGAAAGCCGCCCAGCGCCGTAAATTGTACACCTACACAATTCCAAAAAAAAAATTCACATTGTAGAAGAGATGCAATAGGAAGAAGATGAAAGGTGGCTTACGTCCATACCATCGTCAGGCCATTTGAGGTGGCGGGGACTGCAATGGCCATTCACCGATTGGCTGGGACCCCTAGGCGGGTCTTCTCTAGTCCATCCAATTTTCGGCATGGGATGTCACAGCCTTCTTTGCATACCCTTATTTAACCCACACAAAGATGCCAACGGCAGGCGTATCATAATTCATTGACGCATTATAAAGGATTAGGAAAAAGATAAAAAGCAGCTTACGGCCATACCTCTCTGGTTCCGCCCGATCTCGTCTGATCTCGGAAGCTAAACAGAGCAGGGCCTGGTTAGTACCTGGATGGAAGACCGCCTGGGAATCCCAGGTGCCGTAAGCTTTTTCAATTCTCTCTCTGAAAGCCGCCCAGCGCCGTAAATTGTACACCTACACAATTGTAAAAAAAAATTCACATTGTAGAAGAGATGCAATAGGAAGAAGATGTAAGGTGGCTTACGTCCATACCATCGTCAGGCCATTTGAGGTGGCGGGGACTGCAATGGCCATTCACCGATTGGCTGGGACCCCTGGGCGGGTCTTCTCTAGTCCATCCAATTTTCGGCATGGGATGTCACAGCCTTCTTTGCATACCCTTATTTAACCCACACAAAGATGCCAGCTGCAGGCGTGTCATAATTCATTGACGCATTATAAAGGATTAGGAAAAAGATAAAAAGCAGCTTACGGCCATACCTCTCTGGTTCCGCCCGATCTCGTCTGCTCTCGGAAGCTAAGCAGAGCAGGGCCTGGTTAGTACCTGGATGGAAGACCGCCTGGGAATCCCAGGTGCCGTAAGCTTTTTCACTTCTCTCTCCGAAAGCCGCCGAGCGCCGCAGATTGTACACCTACAAATTACAAAAAGAATATCACATTGTTGAAGAGATGCATGTTTAGTGTTGTTTTAACGTTGGATATGAAAGGAAATTAGACAATATTATCCAAAATGATTCCGTTTCATGATTGCTAAATTAGTGTTGATCAACATTTACGATTGGCATACTATTGTTTGTAATTTAGCCGTTGAAATACAGGTGCTAACCAAACATGTTAGAATTGCCAGTGAAGAAAAGTAAAGTTACCTTCAGGTTTTAGGAACCTCTCTTGCCAATGCTAAGAACTGCTTCAATTTTAGAAAAAGAAACTTCTGATTATCTTTGACACGTTTTAAAGGATTAGGAAAAAGATGAAAAGCAGCTTATGGCCATACCTCTCTGGTTCCGCCCGATCTCGTCTGCTCTCGGAAGCTAAGCAGAGCAGGGCCTGGTTAGTACCTGGATGGAAGACCGCCTGGGAATCCCAGGTGCCGTAAGCTTTTTCACTTCTCTCTCCGAAAGCCGCCCAGCGCCGCAGATTGTACACCTACACAATTGTAAAAAGCATTTCACATTGTAGAAGAGATGCAATAGGAAGAAGATGAAAGGTGGCTTACGTCCATACCATCGTCAGGCCATTTGAGGTGGCGGGGACTGCAATGGCCATCCACCGATTGGCTGGGACTCCTGGGCGGGTCTTCTCTAGTCCATCCAATTTTCGGCATAGGATGTCACAGCCTTCTTTGCATACCCTTATTTAACCCACACAAAGATGCCAACGGCAGGCGTGACATAATTTTTTGACGCATTATAAAGGATTAGGAAAAAGATAAAGAGCAGCTTACGGCCATACCTCTCTGGTTGCGCCCGATCTCGTCTGATCTCGGAAGCTAAGCAGAGCAGGGCCTGGTTAGTACCTGGATGGAAGACCGCCTGGGAATCCCAGATGCCGTAAGCTTTTTCACTTCTCTCTCTGAAAGCCGCCCAGCGCCGTAAATTGTACACCTACACAATTCCAAAAAAAAATTCACATTGTAGAAGAGATGCAATAGGAAGAAGATGAAAGGTGGCTTACGTCCATACCATCGTCAGGCCATTTGAGGTGGCGGGGACTGCAATGGCCATTCACCGATTGGCTGGGACCCCTGGGCGGGTCTTCTCTAGTCCATCCAATTTTCGGCATGGGATGTCACAGCCTTCTTTGCATACCCTTATTTAACCCACACAAAGATGCCAACGGCAGGCGTATCATAATTCATTGACGCATTATAAAGGATTAGGAAAAAGATAAAAAGCAGCTTACGGCCATACCTCTCTGGTTCCGCCCGATCTCGTCTGATCTCGGAAGCTAAACAGAGCAGGGCCTGGTTAGTACCTGGATGGAAGACCGCCTGGGAATCCCAGGTGCCGTAAGCTTTTTCACTTCTCTCTCCGAAAGCCGCCGAGCGCCGCAGATTGTACACCTACAAATTACAAAAAGAATATCACATTGTTGAAGAGATGCATGTTTAGTGTTGTTTTAACGTTGGATATGAAAGGAAATTAGACAATATTATCCAAAATGATTCCGTTTCATGATTGCTAAATTAGTGTTGATCAACATTTACGATTGGCATACTATTGTTTGTAATTTAGCCGTTGAAATACAGGTGCTAACCCAACATGTTAGAATTGCCAGTGAAGAAAAGTAAAGTTACCTTCAGGCTTTAGGAACCTCTCTTGCCAATGCTAAGAACTGCTTCAATTTTAGAAAAAGAAACTTCTGATTAACTTTGACACGTTTTAAAGGATTAGGAAAAAGATGAAAAGCAGCTTACGGCCATACCTCTCTGGTTCCGCCCGATCTCGTCTGGTCTCGGAAGCTAAGCAGAGCAGGGCCTGGTTAGTACCTGGATGGAAGACCGCCTGGGAATCCCAGGTGCCGTAAGCTTTTTCACTTCTCTCTCTGAAAGCCGCCCAGCGCCGTAAATTGTACACCTACACAATTCCAAAAAAAAAATTCACATTGTAGAAGAGATGCAATAGGAAGAAGATGAAAGGTGGCTTACGTCCATACCATCGTCAGGCCATTTGAGGTGGCGGGGACTGCAATGGCCATTCACCGATTGGCTGGGACCCCTAGGCGGGTCTTCTCTAGTCCATCCAATTTTCGGCATGGGATGTCACAGCCTTCTTTGCATACCCTTATTTAACCCACACAAAGATGCCAACGGCAGGCGTATCATAATTCATTGACGCATTATAAAGGATTAGGAAAAAGATAAAAAGCAGCTTACGGCCATACCTCTCTGGTTCCGCCCGATCTCGTCTGATCTCGGAAGCTAAACAGAGCAGGGCCTGGTTAGTACCTGGATGGAAGACCGCCTGGGAATCCCAGGTGCCGTAAGCTTTTTCAATTCTCTCTCTGAAAGCCGCCCAGCGCCGTAAATTGTACACCTACACAATTGTAAAAAAAAATTCACATTGTAGAAGAGATGCAATAGGAAGAAGATGTAAGGTGGCTTACGTCCATACCATCGTCAGGCCATTTGAGGTGGCGGGGACTGCAATGGCCATTCACCGATTGGCTGGGACCCCTGGGCGGGTCTTCTCTAGTCCATCCAATTTTCGGCATGGGATGTCACAGCCTTCTTTGCATACCCTTATTTAACCCACACAAAGATGCCAGCTGCAGGCGTGTCATAATTCATTGACGCATTATAAAGGATTAGGAAAAAGATAAAAAGCAGCTTACGGCCATACCTCTCTGGTTCCGCCCGATCTCGTCTGCTCTCGGAAGCTAAGCAGAGCAGGGCCTGGTTAGTACCTGGATGGAAGACCGCCTGGGAATCCCAGGTGCCGTAAGCTTTTTCACTTCTCTCTCCGAAAGCCGCCGAGCGCCGCAGATTGTACACCTACAAATTACAAAAAGAATATCACATTGTTGAAGAGATGCATGTTTAGTGTTGTTTTAACGTTGGATATGAAAGGAAATTAGACAATATTATCCAAAATGATTCCGTTTCATGATTGCTAAATTAGTGTTGATCAACATTTACGATTGGCATACTATTGTTTGTAATTTAGCCGTTGAAATACAGGTGCTAACCAAACATGTTAGAATTGCCAGTGAAGAAAAGTAAAGTTACCTTCAGGTTTTAGGAACCTCTCTTGCCAATGCTAAGAACTGCTTCAATTTTAGAAAAAGAAACTTCTGATTATCTTTGACACGTTTTAAAGGATTAGGAAAAAGATGAAAAGCAGCTTATGGCCATACCTCTCTGGTTCCGCCCGATCTCGTCTGCTCTCGGAAGCTAAGCAGAGCAGGGCCTGGTTAGTACCTGGATGGAAGACCGCCTGGGAATCCCAGGTGCCGTAAGCTTTTTCACTTCTCTCTCCGAAAGCCGCCCAGCGCCGCAGATTGTACACCTACACAATTGTAAAAAGCATTTCACATTGTAGAAGAGATGCAATAGGAAGAAGATGAAAGGTGGCTTACGTCCATACCATCGTCAGGCCATTTGAGGTGGCGGGGACTGCAATGGCCATCCACCGATTGGCTGGGACTCCTGGGCGGGTCTTCTCTAGTCCATCCAATTTTCGGCATAGGATGTCACAGCCTTCTTTGCATACCCTTATTTAACCCACACAAAGATGCCAACGGCAGGCGTGACATAATTTTTTGACGCATTATAAAGGATTAGGAAAAAGATAAAGAGCAGCTTACGGCCATACCTCTCTGGTTGCGCCCGATCTCGTCTGATCTCGGAAGCTAAGCAGAGCAGGGCCTGGTTAGTACCTGGATGGAAGACCGCCTGGGAATCCCAGATGCCGTAAGCTTTTTCACTTCTCTCTCTGAAAGCCGCCCAGCGCCGTAAATTGTACACCTACACAATTCCAAAAAAAAATTCACATTGTAGAAGAGATGCAATAGGAAGAAGATGAAAGGTGGCTTACGTCCATACCATCGTCAGGCCATTTGAGGTGGCGGGGACTGCAATGGCCATTCACCGATTGGCTGGGACCCCTGGGCGGGTCTTCTCTAGTCCATCCAATTTTCGGCATGGGATGTCACAGCCTTCTTTGCATACCCTTATTTAACCCACACAAAGATGCCAACGGCAGGCGTATCATAATTCATTGACGCATTATAAAGGATTAGGAAAAAGATAAAAAGCAGCTTACGGCCATACCTCTCTGGTTCCGCCCGATCTCGTCTGATCTCGGAAGCTAAACAGAGCAGGGCCTGGTTAGTACCTGGATGGAAGACCGCCTGGGAATCCCAGGTGCCGTAAGCTTTTTCACTTCTCTCTCCGAAAGCCGCCGAGCGCCGCAGATTGTACACCTACAAATTACAAAAAGAATATCACATTGTTGAAGAGATGCATGTTTAGTGTTGTTTTAACGTTGGATATGAAAGGAAATTAGACAATATTATCCAAAATGATTCCGTTTCATGATTGCTAAATTAGTGTTGATCAACATTTACGATTGGCATACTATTGTTTGTAATTTAGCCGTTGAAATACAGGTGCTAACCCAACATGTTAGAATTGCCAGTGAAGAAAAGTAAAGTTACCTTCAGGCTTTAGGAACCTCTCTTGCCAATCCTAAGAACTGCTTCAATTTTAGAAAAAGAAACTTCTGATTATCTTTGACACGTTTTAAAGGATTAGGAAAAAGATGGAAAGCAGCTTACGGCCATACCTCTCTGGTTCCGCCCGATCTCGTCTGATCTCGGAAGCTAAGCAGAGCAGGGCATGGTTAGTACCTGGATGGAAGACCGCCTGGGAATCCCAGGTGCCGTAAGCTTTTTCACTTCTCTCTCCGAAAGCCGCCGAGCGCCGCAGATTGTACACCTGTTTTAACGTTGGATATGAAAGGAAATTAGACAATATTATCCAAAATGATTCCGTTTCATGATTGCTAAATTAGTGTTGATCAACATTTACGATTGGCATACTATTGTTTGTAATTTAGCCGTTGAAATACAGGTGCTAACCCAACATGTTAGAATTGCCAGTGAAGAAAAGTAAAGTTACCTTCAGGCTTTAGGAACCTCTCTTGCCAATGCTAAGAACTGCTTCAATTTTAGAAAAAGAAACTTCTGATTATCTTTGACACGTTTTAAAGGATTAGGAAAAAGATGAAAAGCAGCTTATGGCCATACCTCTCTGGTTCCGCCCGATCTCGTCTGCTCTCGGAAGCTAAGCAGAGCAGGGCCTGGTTAGTACCTGGATGGAAGACCGCCTGGGAATCCCAGGTGCCGTAAGCTTTTTCACTTCTCTCTCCGAAAGCCGCCCAGCGCCGCAGATTGTACACCTACACAATTGTAAAAAGCATTTCACATTGTAGAAGAGATGCAATAGGAAGAAGATGAAAGGTGGCTTACGTCCATACCATCGTCAGGCCATTTGAGGTGGCGGGGACTGCAATGGCCATCCACCGATTGGCTGGGACTCCTGGGCGGGTCTTCTCTAGTCCATCCAATTTTCGGCATAGGATGTCACAGCCTTCTTTGCATACCCTTATTTAACCCACACAAAGATGCCAACGGCAGGCGTGACATAATTTTTTGACGCATTATAAAGGATTAGGAAAAAGATAAAGAGCAGCTTACGGCCATACCTCTCTGGTTCCGCCCGATCTCGTCTGATCTCGGAAGCTAAGCAGAGCAGGGCCTGGTTAGTACCTGGATGGAAGACCGCCTGGGAATCCCAGATGCCGTAAGCTTTTTCACTTCTCTCTCTGAAAGCCGCCCAGCGCCGTAAATTGTACACCTACACAATTCCAAAAAAAAATTCACATTGTAGAAGAGATGCAATAGGAAGAAGATGAAAGGTGGCTTACGTCCATACCATCGTCAGGCCATTTGAGGTGGCGGGGACTGCAATGGCCATTCACCGATTGGCTGGGACCCCTGGGCGGGTCTTCTCTAGTCCATCCAATTTTCGGCATGGGATGTCACAGCCTTCTTTGCATACCCTTATTTAACCCACACAAAGATGCCAACGGCAGGCGTATCATAATTCATTGACGCATTATAAAGGATTAGGAAAAAGATAAAAAGCAGCTTACGGCCATACCTCTCTGGTTCCGCCCGATCTCGTCTGATCTCGGAAGCTAAACAGAGCAGGGCCTGGTTAGTACCTGGATGGAAGACCGCCTGGGAATCCCAGGTGCCGTAAGCTTTTTCACTTCTCTCTCCGAAAGCCGCCGAGCGCCGCAGATTGTACACCTACAAATTACAAAAAGAATATCACATTGTTGAAGAGATGCATGTTTAGTGTTGTTTTAACGTTGGATATGAAAGGAAATTAGACAATATTATCCAAAATGATTCCGTTTCATGATTGCTAAATTAGTGTTGATCAACATTTACGATTGGCATACTATTGTTTGTAATTTAGCCGTTGAAATACAGGTGCTAACCCAACATGTTAGAATTGCCAGTGAAGAAAAGTAAAGTTACCTTCAGGCTTTAGGAACCTCTCTTGCCAATCCTAAGAACTGCTTCAATTTTAGAAAAAGAAACTTCTGATTATCTTTGACACGTTTTAAAGGATTAGGAAAAAGATGGAAAGCAGCTTACGGCCATACCTCTCTGGTTCCGCCCGATCTCGTCTGATCTCGGAAGCTAAGCAGAGCAGGGCATGGTTAGTACCTGGATGGAAGACCGCCTGGGAATCCCAGGTGCCGTAAGCTTTTTCACTTCTCTCTCCGAAAGCCGCCGAGCGCCGCAGATTGTACACCTGTTTTAACGTTGGATATGAAAGGAAATTAGACAATATTATCCAAAATGATTCCGTTTCATGATTGCTAAATTAGTGTTGATCAACATTTACAATTGGCATACTATTGTTTGTAATTTAGCCGTTGAAATACAGGTGCTAACCCAACATGTTAGAATTGCCAGTGAAGAAAAGTAAAGTTACCTTCAGGCTTTAGGAACCTCTCTTGCCAATGCTAAGAACTGCTTCAATTTTAGAAAAAGAAACTTCTGATTAACTTTGACACGTTTTAAAGGATTAGGAAAAAGATGAAAAGCAGCTTACGGCCATACCTCTCTGGTTCCGCCCGATCTCGTCTGGTCTCGGAAGCTAAGCAGAGCAGGGCCTGGTTAGTACCTGGATGGAAGACCGCCTGGGAATCCCAGGTGCCGTAAGCTTTTTCACTTCTCTCTCCGAAAGCCGCCGAGCGCCGCAGATTGTACACCTACAAATTACAAAAAGAATATCACATTGTTGAAGAGATGCCTGTTTAGTGTTGTTTTAACGTTGGATATGAAAGGAAATTAGACAATATTATCCAAAATGATTCCGTTTCATGATTGCTAAATTAGTGTTGATCAACATTTACGATTGGCATACTTTTGTTTGTAATTTAGCCGTTGAAATACAGGTGCTAACCCAACATGTTAGAATTGCCAGTGAAGAAAAGTAAAGTTACCTTCAGGCTTTAGGAACCTCTCTTGCCAATGCTAAGAACTGCTTCAATTTTAGAAAAAGAAACTTCTGATTATCGTTGACACGTTTTAAAGGATTAGGAAAAAGATGAAAAGCAGCTTACGGCCATACCTCTCTGGTTCCGCCCGATCTCGTCTGATCTCGGAAGCTAAGCAGAGCAGGGCCTGGTTAGTACCTGGATGGAAGACCGCCTGGGAATCCCAGGTGCCGTAAGCTTTTTCAATTCTCTCTCTGAAAGCCGCCCAGCGCCGTAAATTGTACACCTACACAATTGTAAAAAAAAATTCACATTGTAGAAGAGATGCAATAGGAAGAAGATGTAAGGTGGCTTACGTCCATACCATCGTCAGGCCATTTGAGGTGGCGGGGACTGCAATGGCCATTCACCGATTGGCTGGGACCCCTGGGCGGGTCTTCTCTAGTCCATCCAATTTTCGGCATGGGATGTCACAGCCTTCTTTGCATACCCTTATTTAACCCACACAAAGATGCCAGCTGCAGGCGTGTCATAATTCATTGACGCATTATAAAGGATTAGGAAAAAGATAAAAAGCAGCTTACGGCCATACCTCTCTGGTTCCGCCCGATCTCGTCTGCTCTCGGAAGCTAAGCAGAGCAGGGCCTGGTTAGTACCTGGATGGAAGACCGCCTGGGAATCCCAGGTGCCGTAAGCTTTTTCACTTCTCTCTCCGAAAGCCGCCGAGCGCCGCAGATTGTACACCTACAAATTACAAAAAGAATATCACATTGTTGAAGAGATGCATGTTTAGTGTTGTTTTAACGTTGGATATGAAAGGAAATTAGACAATATTATCCAAAATGATTCCGTTTCATGATTGCTAAATTAGTGTTGATCAACATTTACGATTGGCATACTATTGTTTGTAATTTAGCCGTTGAAATACAGGTGCTAACCAAACATGTTAGAATTGCCAGTGAAGAAAAGTAAAGTTACCTTCAGGTTTTAGGAACCTCTCTTGCCAATGCTAAGAACTGCTTCAATTTTAGAAAAAGAAACTTCTGATTATCTTTGACACGTTTTAAAGGATTAGGAAAAAGATGAAAAGCAGCTTATGGCCATACCTCTCTGGTTCCGCCCGATCTCGTCTGCTCTCGGAAGCTAAGCAGAGCAGGGCCTGGTTAGTACCTGGATGGAAGACCGCCTGGGAATCCCAGGTGCCGTAAGCTTTTTCACTTCTCTCTCCGAAAGCCGCCCAGCGCCGCAGATTGTACACCTACACAATTGTAAAAAGCATTTCACATTGTAGAAGAGATGCAATAGGAAGAAGATGAAAGGTGGCTTACGTCCATACCATCGTCAGGCCATTTGAGGTGGCGGGGACTGCAATGGCCATCCACCGATTGGCTGGGACTCCTGGGCGGGTCTTCTCTAGTCCATCCAATTTTCGGCATAGGATGTCACAGCCTTCTTTGCATACCCTTATTTAACCCACACAAAGATGCCAACGGCAGGCGTGACATAATTTTTTGACGCATTATAAAGGATTAGGAAAAAGATGGAAAGCAGCTTACGGCCATACCTCTCTGGTTCCGCCCGATCTCGTCTGATCTCGGAAGCTAAACAGAGCAGGGCCTGGTTAGTACCTGGATGGAAGACTGCCTGGGAATCCCAGGTGCCGTAAGCTTTTTCACTTCTCTCTCCGAAAGCCGCCGAGCGCCGCAGATTGTACACCTACAAATTACAAAAAGAATATCACATTGTTGAAGAGATGCCTGTTTAGTGTTGTTTTAACGTTGGATATGAAAGGAAATTAGACAATATTATCCAAAATGATTCCGTTTCATGATTGCTAAATTAGTGTTGATCAACATTTACGATTGGCATACTTTTGTTTGTAATTTAGCCGTTGAAATACAGGTGCTAACCCAACTTGTTAGAATTGCCAGTGAAGAAAAGTAAAGTTACCTTCAGGTTTTAGGAACTTCTCTTGCCAATCCTAAGAACTGCTTCAATTTTAGAAAAAGAAACTCTTCTGATTATCTTTGACACGTTTTAAAGGATTAGGAAAAAGATAAAAAGCAGCTTACGGCCATACCTCTCTGGTTCCGCCCGATCTCGTCTGATCTCGGAAGCTAAGCAGAGCAGGGCCTGGTTAGTACCTGTATGGAAGACCGCCTGGGAATCCCAGGTGCCGTAAGCTTTTTCACTTCTCTCTCCGAAAGCCGCCCAGCGCCGTAGATTGTACACCTGTTTTAAAGTTGGATATGAAAGGAAATTAGACAATATTATCCAAAATGATTCCGTTTCATGATTGCTAAATTAGTGTTGATCAACATTTACGATTGGCATACTATTGTTTGTAATTTAGCCGTTGAAATACAGGTGCTAACCCAACATGTTAGAATTGCCAGTGAAGAAAAGTAAAGTTACCTTCAGGCTTTAGGAACCTCTCTTGCCAATGCTAAGAACTGCTTCAATTTTAGAAAAAGAAACTTCTGATTATCTTTGACACGTTTTAAAGGATTAGGAAAAAGATTAAAAGCAGCTTACGGCCATACCTCTCTGGTTCCGCCCGATCTCGTCTGATCTCGGAAGCTAAGCAGAGCAGGGCCTGGTTAGTACCTGGATGGAAGACCGCCTGGGAATCCCAGGTGCCGTAAGCTTTTTCACTTCTCTCTCCGAAAGCCGCCCAGCGCCGCAGATTGTACACCTACACAATTGTAAAAAGCATTTCACATTGTAGAAGAGATGCAATAGGAAGAAGATGAAAGGTGGCTTACGTCCATACCATCGTCAGGCCATTTGAGGTGGCGGGGACTGCAATGGCCATCCACCGATTGGCTGGGACTCCTGGGCGGGTCTTCTCTAGTCCATCCAATTTTCGGCATGGGATGTCACAGCCTTCTTTGCATACCCTTATTTAACCCACACAAAGATGCCAACGGCAGGCGTATCATAATTCATTGACGCATTATAAAGGATTAGGAAAAAGATAAAAAGCAGCTTACGGCCATACCTCTCTGGTTCCGCCCGATCTCGTCTGATCTCGGAAGCTAAACAGAGCAGGGCCTGGTTAGTACCTGGATGGAAGACCGCCTGGGAATCCCAGGTGCCGTAAGCTTTTTCACTTCTCTCTCCGAAAGCCGCCGAGCGCCGCAGATTGTACACCTACAAATTACAAAAAGAATATCACATTGTTGAAGAGATGCATGTTTAGTGTTGTTTTAACGTTGGATATGAAAGGAAATTAGACAATATTATCCAAAATGATTCCGTTTCATGATTGCTAAATTAGTGTTGATCAACATTTACGATTGGCATACTATTGTTTGTAATTTAGCCGTTGAAATACAGGTGCTAACCCAACATGTTAGAATTGCCAGTGAAGAAAAGTAAAGTTACCTTCAGGCTTTAGGAACCTCTCTTGCCAATCCTAAGAACTGCTTCAATTTTAGAAAAAGAAACTTCTGATTATCTTTGACACGTTTTAAAGGATTAGGAAAAAGATGGAAAGCAGCTTACGGCCATACCTCTCTGGTTCCGCCCGATCTCGTCTGATCTCGGAAGCTAAGCAGAGCAGGGCATGGTTAGTACCTGGATGGAAGACCGCCTGGGAATCCCAGGTGCCGTAAGCTTTTTCACTTCTCTCTCCGAAAGCCGCCGAGCGCCGCAGATTGTACACCTGTTTTAACGTTGGATATGAAAGGAAATTAGACAATATTATCCAAAATGATTCCGTTTCATGATTGCTAAATTAGTGTTGATCAACATTTACGATTGGCATACTATTGTTTGTAATTTAGCCGTTGAAATACAGGTGCTAACCCAACATGTTAGAATTGCCAGTGAAGAAAAGTAAAGTTACCTTCAGGCTTTAGGAACCTCTCTTGCCAATGCTAAGAACTGCTTCAATTTTAGAAAAAGAAACTTCTGATTAACTTTGACACGTTTTAAAGGATTAGGAAAAAGATGAAAAGCAGCTTACGGCCATACCTCTCTGGTTCCGCCCGATCTCGTCTGGTCTCGGAAGCTAAGCAGAGCAGGGCCTGGTTAGTACCTGGATGGAAGACCGCCTGGGAATCCCAGGTGCCGTAAGCTTTTTCACTTCTCTCTCTGAAAGCCGCCCAGCGCCGTAAATTGTACACCTACACAATTCCAAAAAAAAAATTCACATTGTAGAAGAGATGCAATAGGAAGAAGATGAAAGGTGGCTTACGTCCATACCATCGTCAGGCCATTTGAGGTGGCGGGGACTGCAATGGCCATTCACCGATTGGCTGGGACCCCTAGGCGGGTCTTCTCTAGTCCATCCAATTTTCGGCATGGGATGTCACAGCCTTCTTTGCATACCCTTATTTAACCCACACAAAGATGCCAACGGCAGGCGTATCATAATTCATTGACGCATTATAAAGGATTAGGAAAAAGATAAAAAGCAGCTTACGGCCATACCTCTCTGGTTCCGCCCGATCTCGTCTGATCTCGGAAGCTAAGCAGAGCAGGGCATGGTTAGTACCTGGATGGAAGACCGCCTGGGAATCCCAGGTGCCGTAAGCTTTTTCACTTCTCTCTCCGAAAGCCGCCGAGCGCCGCAGATTGTACACCTGTTTTAACGTTGGATATGAAAGGAAATTAGACAATATTATCCAAAATGATTCCGTTTCATGATTGCTAAATTAGTGTTGATCAACATTTACGATTGGCATACTATTGTTTGTAATTTAGCCGTTGAAATACAGGTGCTAACCCAACATGTTAGAATTGCCAGTGAAGAAAAGTAAAGTTACCTTCAGGCTTTAGGAACCTCTCTTGCCAATGCTAAGAACTGCTTCAATTTTAGAAAAAGAAACTTCTGATTAACTTTGACACGTTTTAAAGGATTAGGAAAAAGATGAAAAGCAGCTTACGGCCATACCTCTCTGGTTCCGCCCGATCTCGTCTGGTCTCGGAAGCTAAGCAGAGCAGGGCCTGGTTAGTACCTGGATGGAAGACCGCCTGGGAATCCCAGGTGCCGTAAGCTTTTTCACTTCTCTCTCCGAAAGCCGCCGAGCGCCGCAGATTGTACACCTACAAATTACAAAAAGAATATCACATTGTTGAAGAGATGCCTGTTTAGTGTTGTTTTAACGTTGGATATGAAAGGAAATTAGACAATATTATCCAAAATGATTCCGTTTCATGATTGCTAAATTAGTGTTGATCAACATTTACGATTGGCATACTTTTGTTTGTAATTTAGCCGTTGAAATACAGGTGCTAACCCAACATGTTAGAATTGCCAGTGAAGAAAAGTAAAGTTACCTTCAGGCTTTAGGAACCTCTCTTGCCAATGCTAAGAACTGCTTCAATTTTAGAAAAAGAAACTTCTGATTATCGTTGACACGTTTTAAAGGATTAGGAAAAAGATGAAAAGCAGCTTACGGCCATACCTCTCTGGTTCCGCCCGATCTCGTCTGATCTCGGAAGCTAAGCAGAGCAGGGCCTGGTTAGTACCTGGATGGAAGACCGCCTGGGAATCCCAGGTGCCGTAAGCTTTTTCAATTCTCTCTCTGAAAGCCGCCCAGCGCCGTAAATTGTACACCTACACAATTGTAAAAAAAAATTCACATTGTAGAAGAGATGCAATAGGAAGAAGATGTAAGGTGGCTTACGTCCATACCATCGTCAGGCCATTTGAGGTGGCGGGGACTGCAATGGCCATTCACCGATTGGCTGGGACCCCTGGGCGGGTCTTCTCTAGTCCATCCAATTTTCGGCATGGGATGTCACAGCCTTCTTTGCATACCCTTATTTAACCCACACAAAGATGCCAGCTGCAGGCGTGTCATAATTCATTGACGCATTATAAAGGATTAGGAAAAAGATAAAAAGCAGCTTACGGCCATACCTCTCTGGTTCCGCCCGATCTCGTCTGCTCTCGGAAGCTAAGCAGAGCAGGGCCTGGTTAGTACCTGGATGGAAGACCGCCTGGGAATCCCAGGTGCCGTAAGCTTTTTCACTTCTCTCTCCGAAAGCCGCCGAGCGCCGCAGATTGTACACCTACAAATTACAAAAAGAATATCACATTGTTGAAGAGATGCATGTTTAGTGTTGTTTTAACGTTGGATATGAAAGGAAATTAGACAATATTATCCAAAATGATTCCGTTTCATGATTGCTAAATTAGTGTTGATCAACATTTACGATTGGCATACTATTGTTTGTAATTTAGCCGTTGAAATACAGGTGCTAACCAAACATGTTAGAATTGCCAGTGAAGAAAAGTAAAGTTACCTTCAGGTTTTAGGAACCTCTCTTGCCAATGCTAAGAACTGCTTCAATTTTAGAAAAAGAAACTTCTGATTATCTTTGACACGTTTTAAAGGATTAGGAAAAAGATGAAAAGCAGCTTATGGCCATACCTCTCTGGTTCCGCCCGATCTCGTCTGCTCTCGGAAGCTAAGCAGAGCAGGGCCTGGTTAGTACCTGGATGGAAGACCGCCTGGGAATCCCAGGTGCCGTAAGCTTTTTCACTTCTCTCTCCGAAAGCCGCCCAGCGCCGCAGATTGTACACCTACACAATTGTAAAAAGCATTTCACATTGTAGAAGAGATGCAATAGGAAGAAGATGAAAGGTGGCTTACGTCCATACCATCGTCAGGCCATTTGAGGTGGCGGGGACTGCAATGGCCATCCACCGATTGGCTGGGACTCCTGGGCGGGTCTTCTCTAGTCCATCCAATTTTCGGCATAGGATGTCACAGCCTTCTTTGCATACCCTTATTTAACCCACACAAAGATGCCAACGGCAGGCGTGACATAATTTTTTGACGCATTATAAAGGATTAGGAAAAAGATGGAAAGCAGCTTACGGCCATACCTCTCTGGTTCCGCCCGATCTCGTCTGATCTCGGAAGCTAAACAGAGCAGGGCCTGGTTAGTACCTGGATGGAAGACTGCCTGGGAATCCCAGGTGCCGTAAGCTTTTTCACTTCTCTCTCCGAAAGCCGCCGAGCGCCGCAGATTGTACACCTACAAATTACAAAAAGAATATCACATTGTTGAAGAGATGCCTGTTTAGTGTTGTTTTAACGTTGGATATGAAAGGAAATTAGACAATATTATCCAAAATGATTCCGTTTCATGATTGCTAAATTAGTGTTGATCAACATTTACGATTGGCATACTTTTGTTTGTAATTTAGCCGTTGAAATACAGGTGCTAACCCAACTTGTTAGAATTGCCAGTGAAGAAAAGTAAAGTTACCTTCAGGTTTTAGGAACTTCTCTTGCCAATCCTAAGAACTGCTTCAATTTTAGAAAAAGAAACTCTTCTGATTATCTTTGACACGTTTTAAAGGATTAGGAAAAAGATAAAAAGCAGCTTACGGCCATACCTCTCTGGTTCCGCCCGATCTCGTCTGATCTCGGAAGCTAAGCAGAGCAGGGCCTGGTTAGTACCTGTATGGAAGACCGCCTGGGAATCCCAGGTGCCGTAAGCTTTTTCACTTCTCTCTCCGAAAGCCGCCCAGCGCCGTAGATTGTACACCTGTTTTAAAGTTGGATATGAAAGGAAATTAGACAATATTATCCAAAATGATTCCGTTTCATGATTGCTAAATTAGTGTTGATCAACATTTACGATTGGCATACTATTGTTTGTAATTTAGCCGTTGAAATACAGGTGCTAACCCAACATGTTAGAATTGCCAGTGAAGAAAAGTAAAGTTACCTTCAGGCTTTAGGAACCTCTCTTGCCAATGCTAAGAACTGCTTCAATTTTAGAAAAAGAAACTTCTGATTATCTTTGACACGTTTTAAAGGATTAGGAAAAAGATTAAAAGCAGCTTACGGCCATACCTCTCTGGTTCCGCCCGATCTCGTCTGATCTCGGAAGCTAAGCAGAGCAGGGCCTGGTTAGTACCTGGATGGAAGACCGCCTGGGAATCCCAGGTGCCGTAAGCTTTTTCACTTCTCTCTCCGAAAGCCGCCCAGCGCCGTAGATTGTACACCTGTTTTAAAGTTGGATATGAAAGGAAATTAGACAATATTATCCAAAATGATTCCGTTTCATGATTGCTAAATTAGTGTTGATCAACATTTACGATTGGCATACTATTGTTTGTAATTTAGCCGTTGAAATACAGGTGCTAACCCAACATGTTAGAATTGCCAGTGAAGAAAAGTAAAGTTACCTTCAGGCTTTAGGAACCTCTCTTGCCAATGCTAAGAACTGCTTCAATTTTAGAAAAAGAAACTTCTGATTATCTTTGACACGTTTTAAAGGATTAGGAAAAAGATGAAAAGCAGCTTATGGCCATACCTCTCTGGTTCCGCCCGATCTCGTCTGCTCTCGGAAGCTAAGCAGAGCAGGGCCTGGTTAGTACCTGGATGGAAGACCGCCTGGGAATCCCAGGTGCCGTAAGCTTTTTCACTTCTCTCTCCGAAAGCCGCCCAGCGCCGCAGATTGTACACCTACACAATTGTAAAAAGCATTTCACATTGTAGAAGAGATGCAATAGGAAGAAGATGAAAGGTGGCTTACGTCCATACCATCGTCAGGCCATTTGAGGTGGCGGGGACTGCAATGGCCATCCACCGATTGGCTGGGACTCCTGGGCGGGTCTTCTCTAGTCCATCCAATTTTCGGCATAGGATGTCACAGCCTTCTTTGCATACCCTTATTTAACCCACACAAAGATGCCAACGGCAGGCGTGACATAATTTTTTGACGCATTATAAAGGATTAGGAAAAAGATAAAGAGCAGCTTACGGCCATACCTCTCTGGTTGCGCCCGATCTCGTCTGATCTCGGAAGCTAAGCAGAGCAGGGCCTGGTTAGTACCTGGATGGAAGACCGCCTGGGAATCCCAGATGCCGTAAGCTTTTTCACTTCTCTCTCTGAAAGCCGCCCAGCGCCGTAAATTGTACACCTACACAATTCCAAAAAAAAATTCACATTGTAGAAGAGATGCAATAGGAAGAAGATGAAAGGTGGCTTACGTCCATACCATCGTCAGGCCATTTGAGGTGGCGGGGACTGCAATGGCCATCACCGATTGGCTGGGACCCCTGGGCGGGTCTTCTCTAGTCCATCCAATTTTCGGCATGGGATGTCACAGCCTTCTTTGCATACCCTTATTTAACCCACATAAAGAGGCCAACGGCAGGCGTATCATAATTCATTGACGCATTATAAAGGATTAGGAAAAAGATAAAAAGCAGCTTACGGCCATACCTCTCTGGTTCCGCCCGATCTCGTCTGATCTCGGAAGCTAAACAGAGCAGGGCCTGGTTAGTACCTGGATGGAAGACCGCCTGGGAATCCCAGGTGCCGTAAGCTTTTTCACTTCTCTCTCCGAAAGCCGCCGAGCGCCGCAGATTGTACACCTACAAATTACAAAAAGAATATCACATTGTTGAAGAGATGCCTGTTTAGTGTTGTTTTAACGTTGGATATGAAAGGAAATTAGACAATATTATCCAAAATGATTCCGTTTCATGATTGCTAAATTAGTGTTGATCAACATTTACGATTGGCATACTATTGTTTGTAATTTAGCCGTTGAAATACAGGTGCTAACCCAACATGTTAGAATTGCCAGTGAAGAAAAGTAAAGTTACCTTCAGGCTTTAGGAACCTCTCTTGCCAATGCTAAGAACTGCTTCAATTTTAGAAAAAGAAACTTCTGATTATCTTTGACACGTTTTAAAGGATTAGGAAAAAGATGGAAAGCAGCTTACGGCCATACCTCTCTGGTTCCGCCCGATCTCGTCTGATCTCGGAAGCTAAGCAGAGCAAGGCCTGGTTAGTACCTGGATGGAAGACCGCCTGGGAATCCCAGGTGCCGTAAGCTTTTTCACTTCTCTCTCCGAAAGCCGCCCAGCGCCGTAGATTGTACACCTGTTTTAAAGTTGGATATGAAAGGAAATTAGACAATATTATCCAAAATGATTCCGTTTCATGATTGCTAAATTAGTGTTGATCAACATTTACGATTGGCATACTATTGTTTGTAATTTAGCCGTTGAAATACAGGTGCTAACCCAACATGTTAGAATTGCCAGTGAAGAAAAGTAAAGTTACCTTCAGGCTTTAGGAACCTCTCTTGCCAATGCTAAGAACTGCTTCAATTTTAGAAAAAGAAACTTCTGATTATCGTTGACACGTTTTAAAGGATTAGGAAAAAGATGAAAAGCAGCTTACGGCCATACCTCTCTGGTTCCGCCCGATCTCGTCTGATCTCGGAAGCTAAGCAGAGCAGGGCCTGGTTAGTACCTGGATGGAAGACCGCCTGGGAATCCCAGGTGCCGTAAGCTTTTTCAATTCTCTCTCTGAAAGCCGCCCAGCGCCGTAAATTGTACACCTACACAATTGTAAAAAAAAATTCACATTGTAGAAGAGATGCAATAGGAAGAAGATGTAAGGTGGCTTACGTCCATACCATCGTCAGGCCATTTGAGGTGGCGGGGACTGCAATGGCCATTCACCGATTGGCTGGGACCCCTGGGCGGGTCTTCTCTAGTCCATCCAATTTTCGGCATGGGATGTCACAGCCTTCTTTGCATACCCTTATTTAACCCACACAAAGATGCCAGCTGCAGGCGTGTCATAATTCATTGACGCATTATAAAGGATTAGGAAAAAGATAAAAAGCAGCTTACGGCCATACCTCTCTGGTTCCGCCCGATCTCGTCTGCTCTCGGAAGCTAAGCAGAGCAGGGCCTGGTTAGTACCTGGATGGAAGACCGCCTGGGAATCCCAGGTGCCGTAAGCTTTTTCACTTCTCTCTCCGAAAGCCGCCGAGCGCCGCAGATTGTACACCTACAAATTACAAAAAGAATATCACATTGTTGAAGAGATGCATGTTTAGTGTTGTTTTAACGTTGGATATGAAAGGAAATTAGACAATATTATCCAAAATGATTCCGTTTCATGATTGCTAAATTAGTGTTGATCAACATTTACGATTGGCATACTATTGTTTGTAATTTAGCCGTTGAAATACAGGTGCTAACCAAACATGTTAGAATTGCCAGTGAAGAAAAGTAAAGTTACCTTCAGGTTTTAGGAACCTCTCTTGCCAATGCTAAGAACTGCTTCAATTTTAGAAAAAGAAACTTCTGATTATCTTTGACACGTTTTAAAGGATTAGGAAAAAGATGAAAAGCAGCTTATGGCCATACCTCTCTGGTTCCGCCCGATCTCGTCTGCTCTCGGAAGCTAAGCAGAGCAGGGCCTGGTTAGTACCTGGATGGAAGACCGCCTGGGAATCCCAGGTGCCGTAAGCTTTTTCACTTCTCTCTCCGAAAGCCGCCCAGCGCCGCAGATTGTACACCTACACAATTGTAAAAAGCATTTCACATTGTAGAAGAGATGCAATAGGAAGAAGATGAAAGGTGGCTTACGTCCATACCATCGTCAGGCCATTTGAGGTGGCGGGGACTGCAATGGCCATCCACCGATTGGCTGGGACTCCTGGGCGGGTCTTCTCTAGTCCATCCAATTTTCGGCATAGGATGTCACAGCCTTCTTTGCATACCCTTATTTAACCCACACAAAGATGCCAACGGCAGGCGTGACATAATTTTTTGACGCATTATAAAGGATTAGGAAAAAGATAAAGAGCAGCTTACGGCCATACCTCTCTGGTTGCGCCCGATCTCGTCTGATCTCGGAAGCTAAGCAGAGCAGGGCCTGGTTAGTACCTGGATGGAAGACCGCCTGGGAATCCCAGATGCCGTAAGCTTTTTCACTTCTCTCTCTGAAAGCCGCCCAGCGCCGTAAATTGTACACCTACACAATTCCAAAAAAAAATTCACATTGTAGAAGAGATGCAATAGGAAGAAGATGAAAGGTGGCTTACGTCCATACCATCGTCAGGCCATTTGAGGTGGCGGGGACTGCAATGGCCATTCACCGATTGGCTGGGACCCCTGGGCGGGTCTTCTCTAGTCCATCCAATTTTCGGCATGGGATGTCACAGCCTTCTTTGCATACCCTTATTTAACCCACACAAAGATGCCAACGGCAGGCGTATCATAATTCATTGACGCATTATAAAGGATTAGGAAAAAGATAAAAAGCAGCTTACGGCCATACCTCTCTGGTTCCGCCCGATCTCGTCTGATCTCGGAAGCTAAACAGAGCAGGGCCTGGTTAGTACCTGGATGGAAGACCGCCTGGGAATCCCAGGTGCCGTAAGCTTTTTCACTTCTCTCTCCGAAAGCCGCCGAGCGCCGCAGATTGTACACCTACAAATTACAAAAAGAATATCACATTGTTGAAGAGATGCATGTTTAGTGTTGTTTTAACGTTGGATATGAAAGGAAATTAGACAATATTATCCAAAATGATTCCGTTTCATGATTGCTAAATTAGTGTTGATCAACATTTACGATTGGCATACTATTGTTTGTAATTTAGCCGTTGAAATACAGGTGCTAACCCAACATGTTAGAATTGCCAGTGAAGAAAAGTAAAGTTACCTTCAGGCTTTAGGAACCTCTCTTGCCAATGCTAAGAACTGCTTCAATTTTAGAAAAAGAAACTTCTGATTATCTTTGACACGTTTTAAAGGATTAGGAAAAAGATGAAAAGCAGCTTATGGCCATACCTCTCTGGTTCCGCCCGATCTCGTCTGCTCTCGGAAGCTAAGCAGAGCAGGGCCTGGTTAGTACCTGGATGGAAGACCGCCTGGGAATCCCAGGTGCCATAAGCTTTTTCACTTCTCTCTCCGAAAGCCGCCCAGCGCCGCAGATTGTACACCTACACAATTGTAAAAAGCATTTCACATTGTAGAAGAGATGCAATAGGAAGAAGATGAAAGGTGGCTTACGTCCATACCATCGTCAGGCCATTTGAGGTGGCGGGGACTGCAATGGCCATCCACCGATTGGCTGGGACTCCTGGGCGGGTCTTCTCTAGTCCATCCAATTTTCGGCATAGGATGTCACAGCCTTCTTTGCATACCCTTATTTAACCCACACAAAGATGCCAACGGCAGGCGTGACATAATTTTTTGACGCATTATAAAGGATTAGGAAAAAGATAAAGAGCAGCTTACGGCCATACCTCTCTGGTTGCGCCCGATCTCGTCTGATCTCGGAAGCTAAGCAGAGCAGGGCCTGGTTAGTACCTGGATGGAAGACCGCCTGGGAATCCCAGATGCCGTAAGCTTTTTCACTTCTCTCTCTGAAAGCCGCCCAGCGCCGTAAATTGTACACCTACACAATTCCAAAAAAAAATTCACATTGTAGAAGAGATGCAATAGGAAGAAGATGAAAGGTGGCTTACGTCCATACCATCGTCAGGCCATTTGAGGTGGCGGGGACTGCAATGGCCATCACCGATTGGCTGGGACCCCTGGGCGGGTCTTCTCTAGTCCATCCAATTTTCGGCATGGGATGTCACAGCCTTCTTTGCATACCCTTATTTAACCCACATAAAGAGGCCAACGGCAGGCGTATCATAATTCATTGACGCATTATAAAGGATTAGGAAAAAGATAAAAAGCAGCTTACGGCCATACCTCTCTGGTTCCGCCCGATCTCGTCTGATCTCGGAAGCTAAACAGAGCAGGGCCTGGTTAGTACCTGGATGGAAGACCGCCTGGGAATCCCAGGTGCCGTAAGCTTTTTCACTTCTCTCTCCGAAAGCCGCCGAGCGCCGCAGATTGTACACCTACAAATTACAAAAAGAATATCACATTGTTGAAGAGATGCCTGTTTAGTGTTGTTTTAACGTTGGATATGAAAGGAAATTAGACAATATTATCCAAAATGATTCCGTTTCATGATTGCTAAATTAGTGTTGATCAACATTTACGATTGGCATACTATTGTTTGTAATTTAGCCGTTGAAATACAGGTGCTAACCCAACATGTTAGAATTGCCAGTGAAGAAAAGTAAAGTTACCTTCAGGCTTTAGGAACCTCTCTTGCCAATGCTAAGAACTGCTTCAATTTTAGAAAAAGAAACTTCTGATTATCTTTGACACGTTTTAAAGGATTAGGAAAAAGATGGAAAGCAGCTTACGGCCATACCTCTCTGGTTCCGCCCGATCTCGTCTGATCTCGGAAGCTAAGCAGAGCAAGGCCTGGTTAGTACCTGGATGGAAGACCGCCTGGGAATCCCAGGTGCCGTAAGCTTTTTCACTTCTCTCTCCGAAAGCCGCCCAGCGCCGTAGATTGTACACCTGTTTTAAAGTTGGATATGAAAGGAAATTAGACAATATTATCCAAAATGATTCCGTTTCATGATTGCTAAATTAGTGTTGATCAACATTTACGATTGGCATACTATTGTTTGTAATTTAGCCGTTGAAATACAGGTGCTAACCCAACATGTTAGAATTGCCAGTGAAGAAAAGTAAAGTTACCTTCAGGCTTTAGGAACCTCTCTTGCCAATGCTAAGAACTGCTTCAATTTTAGAAAAAGAAACTTCTGATTATCGTTGACACGTTTTAAAGGATTAGGAAAAAGATGAAAAGCAGCTTACGGCCATACCTCTCTGGTTCCGCCCGATCTCGTCTGATCTCGGAAGCTAAGCAGAGCAGGGCCTGGTTAGTACCTGGATGGAAGACCGCCTGGGAATCCCAGGTGCCGTAAGCTTTTTCAATTCTCTCTCTGAAAGCCGCCCAGCGCCGTAAATTGTACACCTACACAATTGTAAAAAAAAATTCACATTGTAGAAGAGATGCAATAGGAAGAAGATGTAAGGTGGCTTACGTCCATACCATCGTCAGGCCATTTGAGGTGGCGGGGACTGCAATGGCCATTCACCGATTGGCTGGGACCCCTGGGCGGGTCTTCTCTAGTCCATCCAATTTTCGGCATGGGATGTCACAGCCTTCTTTGCATACCCTTATTTAACCCACACAAAGATGCCAGCTGCAGGCGTGTCATAATTCATTGACGCATTATAAAGGATTAGGAAAAAGATAAAAAGCAGCTTACGGCCATACCTCTCTGGTTCCGCCCGATCTCGTCTGCTCTCGGAAGCTAAGCAGAGCAGGGCCTGGTTAGTACCTGGATGGAAGACCGCCTGGGAATCCCAGGTGCCGTAAGCTTTTTCACTTCTCTCTCCGAAAGCCGCCGAGCGCCGCAGATTGTACACCTACAAATTACAAAAAGAATATCACATTGTTGAAGAGATGCATGTTTAGTGTTGTTTTAACGTTGGATATGAAAGGAAATTAGACAATATTATCCAAAATGATTCCGTTTCATGATTGCTAAATTAGTGTTGATCAACATTTACGATTGGCATACTATTGTTTGTAATTTAGCCGTTGAAATACAGGTGCTAACCAAACATGTTAGAATTGCCAGTGAAGAAAAGTAAAGTTACCTTCAGGTTTTAGGAACCTCTCTTGCCAATGCTAAGAACTGCTTCAATTTTAGAAAAAGAAACTTCTGATTATCTTTGACACGTTTTAAAGGATTAGGAAAAAGATGAAAAGCAGCTTATGGCCATACCTCTCTGGTTCCGCCCGATCTCGTCTGCTCTCGGAAGCTAAGCAGAGCAGGGCCTGGTTAGTACCTGGATGGAAGACCGCCTGGGAATCCCAGGTGCCGTAAGCTTTTTCACTTCTCTCTCCGAAAGCCGCCCAGCGCCGCAGATTGTACACCTACACAATTGTAAAAAGCATTTCACATTGTAGAAGAGATGCAATAGGAAGAAGATGAAAGGTGGCTTACGTCCATACCATCGTCAGGCCATTTGAGGTGGCGGGGACTGCAATGGCCATCCACCGATTGGCTGGGACTCCTGGGCGGGTCTTCTCTAGTCCATCCAATTTTCGGCATAGGATGTCACAGCCTTCTTTGCATACCCTTATTTAACCCACACAAAGATGCCAACGGCAGGCGTGACATAATTTTTTGACGCATTATAAAGGATTAGGAAAAAGATAAAGAGCAGCTTACGGCCATACCTCTCTGGTTGCGCCCGATCTCGTCTGATCTCGGAAGCTAAGCAGAGCAGGGCCTGGTTAGTACCTGGATGGAAGACCGCCTGGGAATCCCAGATGCCGTAAGCTTTTTCACTTCTCTCTCTGAAAGCCGCCCAGCGCCGTAAATTGTACACCTACACAATTCCAAAAAAAAATTCACATTGTAGAAGAGATGCAATAGGAAGAAGATGAAAGGTGGCTTACGTCCATACCATCGTCAGGCCATTTGAGGTGGCGGGGACTGCAATGGCCATTCACCGATTGGCTGGGACCCCTGGGCGGGTCTTCTCTAGTCCATCCAATTTTCGGCATGGGATGTCACAGCCTTCTTTGCATACCCTTATTTAACCCACACAAAGATGCCAACGGCAGGCGTATCATAATTCATTGACGCATTATAAAGGATTAGGAAAAAGATAAAAAGCAGCTTACGGCCATACCTCTCTGGTTCCGCCCGATCTCGTCTGATCTCGGAAGCTAAACAGAGCAGGGCCTGGTTAGTACCTGGATGGAAGACCGCCTGGGAATCCCAGGTGCCGTAAGCTTTTTCACTTCTCTCTCCGAAAGCCGCCGAGCGCCGCAGATTGTACACCTACAAATTACAAAAAGAATATCACATTGTTGAAGAGATGCATGTTTAGTGTTGTTTTAACGTTGGATATGAAAGGAAATTAGACAATATTATCCAAAATGATTCCGTTTCATGATTGCTAAATTAGTGTTGATCAACATTTACGATTGGCATACTATTGTTTGTAATTTAGCCGTTGAAATACAGGTGCTAACCCAACATGTTAGAATTGCCAGTGAAGAAAAGTAAAGTTACCTTCAGGCTTTAGGAACCTCTCTTGCCAATGCTAAGAACTGCTTCAATTTTAGAAAAAGAAACTTCTGATTATCTTTGACACGTTTTAAAGGATTAGGAAAAAGATGAAAAGCAGCTTATGGCCATACCTCTCTGGTTCCGCCCGATCTCGTCTGCTCTCGGAAGCTAAGCAGAGCAGGGCCTGGTTAGTACCTGGATGGAAGACCGCCTGGGAATCCCAGGTGCCATAAGCTTTTTCACTTCTCTCTCCGAAAGCCGCCCAGCGCCGCAGATTGTACACCTACACAATTGTAAAAAGCATTTCACATTGTAGAAGAGATGCAATAGGAAGAAGATGAAAGGTGGCTTACGTCCATACCATCGTCAGGCCATTTGAGGTGGCGGGGACTGCAATGGCCATCCACCGATTGGCTGGGACTCCTGGGCGGGTCTTCTCTAGTCCATCCAATTTTCGGCATAGGATGTCACAGCCTTCTTTGCATACCCTTATTTAACCCACACAAAGATGCCAACGGCAGGCGTGACATAATTTTTTGACGCATTATAAAGGATTAGGAAAAAGATAAAGAGCAGCTTACGGCCATACCTCTCTGGTTGCGCCCGATCTCGTCTGATCTCGGAAGCTAAGCAGAGCAGGGCCTGGTTAGTACCTGGATGGAAGACCGCCTGGGAATCCCAGATGCCGTAAGCTTTTTCACTTCTCTCTCTGAAAGCCGCCCAGCGCCGTAAATTGTACACCTACACAATTCCAAAAAAAAATTCACATTGTAGAAGAGATGCAATAGGAAGAAGATGAAAGGTGGCTTACGTCCATACCATCGTCAGGCCATTTGAGGTGGCGGGGACTGCAATGGCCATCACCGATTGGCTGGGACCCCTGGGCGGGTCTTCTCTAGTCCATCCAATTTTCGGCATGGGATGTCACAGCCTTCTTTGCATACCCTTATTTAACCCACATAAAGAGGCCAACGGCAGGCGTATCATAATTCATTGACGCATTATAAAGGATTAGGAAAAAGATAAAAAGCAGCTTACGGCCATACCTCTCTGGTTCCGCCCGATCTCGTCTGATCTCGGAAGCTAAACAGAGCAGGGCCTGGTTAGTACCTGGATGGAAGACCGCCTGGGAATCCCAGGTGCCGTAAGCTTTTTCACTTCTCTCTCCGAAAGCCGCCGAGCGCCGCAGATTGTACACCTACAAATTACAAAAAGAATATCACATTGTTGAAGAGATGCCTGTTTAGTGTTGTTTTAACGTTGGATATGAAAGGAAATTAGACAATATTATCCAAAATGATTCCGTTTCATGATTGCTAAATTAGTGTTGATCAACATTTACGATTGGCATACTATTGTTTGTAATTTAGCCGTTGAAATACAGGTGCTAACCCAACATGTTAGAATTGCCAGTGAAGAAAAGTAAAGTTACCTTCAGGCTTTAGGAACCTCTCTTGCCAATGCTAAGAACTGCTTCAATTTTAGAAAAAGAAACTTCTGATTATCTTTGACACGTTTTAAAGGATTAGGAAAAAGATTAAAAGCAGCTTACGGCCATACCTCTCTGGTTCCGCCCGATCTCGTCTGATCTCGGAAGCTAAGCAGAGCAGGGCCTGGTTAGTACCTGGATGGAAGACCGCCTGGGAATCCCAGGTGCCGTAAGCTTTTTCACTTCTCTCTGAAAGCCGCCCAGCGCCGTAGATTGTACACCTGTTTTAAAGTTGGATATGAAAGGAAATTAGACAATATTATCCAAAATGATTCCGTTTCATGATTGCTAAATTAGTGTTGATCAACATTTACGATTGGCATACTATTGTTTGTAATTTAGCCGTTGAAATACAGGTGCTAACCCAACATGTTAGAATTGCCAGTGAAGAAAAGTAAAGTTACCTTCAGGCTTTAGGAACCTCTCTTGCCAATGCTAAGAACTGCTTCAATTTTAGAAAAAGAAACTTCTGATTATCTTTGACACGTTTTAAAGGATTAGGAAAAAGATGGAAAGCAGCTTACGGCCATACCTCTCTGGTTCCGCCCGATCTCGTCTGATCTCGGAAGCTAAGCAGAGCAGGGCATGGTTAGTACCTGGATGGAAGACCGCCTGGGAATCCCAGGTGCCGTAAGCTTTTTCACTTCTCTCTCTGAAAGCCGCCCAGCGCCGTAAATTGTACACCTACACAATTCCAAAAAAAAAATTCACATTGTAGAAGAGATGCAATAGGAAGAAGATGAAAGGTGGCTTACGTCCATACCATCGTCAGGCCATTTGAGGTGGCGGGGACTGCAATGGCCATTCACCGATTGGCTGGGACCCCTAGGCGGGTCTTCTCTAGTCCATCCAATTTTCGGCATGGGATGTCACAGCCTTCTTTGCATACCCTTATTTAACCCACACAAAGATGCCAACGGCAGGCGTATCATAATTCATTGACGCATTATAAAGGATTAGGAAAAAGATAAAAAGCAGCTTACGGCCATACCTCTCTGGTTCCGCCCGATCTCGTCTGATCTCGGAAGCTAAACAGAGCAGGGCCTGGTTAGTACCTGGATGGAAGACTGCCTGGGAATCCCAGGTGCCGTAAGCTTTTTCACTTCTCTCTCCGAAAGCCGCCGAGCGCCGCAGATTGTACACCTACAAATTACAAAAAGAATATCACATTGTTGAAGAGATGCCTGTTTAGTGTTGTTTTAACGTTGGATATGAAAGGAAATTAGACAATATTATCCAAAATGATTCCGTTTCATGATTGCTAAATTAGTGTTGATCAACATTTACGATTGGCATACTTTTGTTTGTAATTTAGCCGTTGAAATACAGGTGCTAACCCAACTTGTTAGAATTGCCAGTGAAGAAAAGTAAAGTTACCTTCAGGTTTTAGGAACTTCTCTTGCCAATCCTAAGAACTGCTTCAATTTTAGAAAAAGAAACTCTTCTGATTATCTTTGACACGTTTTAAAGGATTAGGAAAAAGATAAAAAGCAGCTTACGGCCATACCTCTCTGGTTCCGCCCGATCTCGTCTGATCTCGGAAGCTAAGCAGAGCAGGGCCTGGTTAGTACCTGTATGGAAGACCGCCTGGGAATCCCAGGTGCCGTAAGCTTTTTCACTTCTCTCTCCGAAAGCCGCCCAGCGCCGTAGATTGTACACCTGTTTTAAAGTTGGATATGAAAGGAAATTAGACAATATTATCCAAAATGATTCCGTTTCATGATTGCTAAATTAGTGTTGATCAACATTTACGATTGGCATACTATTGTTTGTAATTTAGCCGTTGAAATACAGGTGCTAACCCAACATGTTAGAATTGCCAGTGAAGAAAAGTAAAGTTACCTTCAGGCTTTAGGAACCTCTCTTGCCAATGCTAAGAACTGCTTCAATTTTAGAAAAAGAAACTTCTGATTATCTTTGACACGTTTTAAAGGATTAGGAAAAAGATGGAAAGCAGCTTACGGCCATACCTCTCTGGTTCCGCCCGATCTCGTCTGATCTCGGAAGCTAAGCAGAGCAGGGCCTGGTTAGTACCTGGATGGAAGACCGCCTGGGAATCCCAGGTGCCGTAAGCTTTTTCACTTCTCTCTGAAAGCCGCCCAGCGCCGTAGATTGTACACCTGTTTTAAAGTTGGATATGAAAGGAAATTAGACAATATTATCCAAAATGATTCCGTTTCATGATTGCTAAATTAGTGTTGATCAACATTTACGATTGGCATACTATTGTTTGTAATTTAGCCGTTGAAATACAGGTGCTAACCCAACATGTTAGAATTGCCAGTGAAGAAAAGTAAAGTTACCTTCAGGCTTTAGGAACCTCTCTTGCCAATGCTAAGAACTGCTTCAATTTTAGAAAAAGAAACTTCTGATTATCGTTGACACGTTTTAAAGGATTAGGAAAAAGATGAAAAGCAGCTTACGGCCATACCTCTCTGGTTCCGCCCGATCTCGTCTGATCTCGGAAGCTAAGCAGAGCAGGGCCTGGTTAGTACCTGGATGGAAGACCGCCTGGGAATCCCAGGTGCCGTAAGCTTTTTCAATTCTCTCTCTGAAAGCCGCCCAGCGCCGTAAATTGTACACCTACACAATTGTAAAAAAAAATTCACATTGTAGAAGAGATGCAATAGGAAGAAGATGTAAGGTGGCTTACGTCCATACCATCGTCAGGCCATTTGAGGTGGCGGGGACTGCAATGGCCATTCACCGATTGGCTGGGACCCCTGGGCGGGTCTTCTCTAGTCCATCCAATTTTCGGCATGGGATGTCACAGCCTTCTTTGCATACCCTTATTTAACCCACACAAAGATGCCAGCTGCAGGCGTGTCATAATTCATTGACGCATTATAAAGGATTAGGAAAAAGATAAAAAGCAGCTTACGGCCATACCTCTCTGGTTCCGCCCGATCTCGTCTGCTCTCGGAAGCTAAGCAGAGCAGGGCCTGGTTAGTACCTGGATGGAAGACCGCCTGGGAATCCCAGGTGCCGTAAGCTTTTTCACTTCTCTCTCCGAAAGCCGCCGAGCGCCGCAGATTGTACACCTACAAATTACAAAAAGAATATCACATTGTTGAAGAGATGCATGTTTAGTGTTGTTTTAACGTTGGATATGAAAGGAAATTAGACAATATTATCCAAAATGATTCCGTTTCATGATTGCTAAATTAGTGTTGATCAACATTTACGATTGGCATACTATTGTTTGTAATTTAGCCGTTGAAATACAGGTGCTAACCCAACTTGTTAGAATTGCCAGTGAAGAAAAGTAAAGTTACCTTCAGGTTTTAGGAACCTCTCTTGCCAATCCTAAGAACTGCTTCAATTTTAGAAAAAGAAACTTCTGATTATCTTTGACACGTTTTAAAGGATTAGGAAAAAGATAAAAAGCAGCTTACGGCCATACCTCTCTGGTTCCGCCCGATCTCGTCTGATCTCGGAAGCTAAGCAGAGCAGGGCCTGGTTAGTACCTGTATGGAAGACCGCCTGGGAATCCCAGGTGCCGTAAGCTTTTTCACTTCTCTCTCCGAAAGCCGCCCAGCGCCGTAGATTGTACACCTGTTTTAAAGTTGGATATGAAAGGAAATTAGACAATATTATCCAAAATGATTCCGTTTCATGATTGCTAAATTAGTGTTGATCAACATTTACGATTGGCATACTATTGTTTGTAATTTAGCCGTTGAAATACAGGTGCTAACCCAACATGTTAGAATTGCCAGTGAAGAAAAGTAAAGTTACCTTCAGGCTTTAGGAACCTCTCTTGCCAATGCTAAGAACTGCTTCAATTTTAGAAAAAGAAACTTCTGATTATCTTTGACACGTTTTAAAGGATTAGGAAAAAGATGAAAAGCAGCTTACGGCCATACCTCTCTGGTTCCGCCCGATCTCGTCTGATCTCGGAAGCTAAGCAGAGCAGGGCCTGGTTAGTACCTGGATGGAAGACCGCCTGGGAATCCCAGGTGCCGTAAGCTTTTTCACTTCTCTCTCCGAAAGCCGCCCAGCGCCGTAGATTGTACACCTGTTTTAAAGTTGGATATGAAAGGAAATTAGACAATATTATCCAAAATGATTCCGTTTCATGATTGCTAAATTAGTGTTGATCAACATTTACGATTGGCATACTATTGTTTGTAATTTAGCCGTTGAAATACAGGTGCTAACCCAACATGTTAGAATTGCCAGTGAAGAAAAGTAAAGTTACCTTCAGGCTTTAGGAACCTCTCTTGCCAATGCTAAGAACTGCTTCAATTTTAGAAAAAGAAACTTCTGATTATCGTTGACACGTTTTAAAGGATTAGGAAAAAGATGAAAAGCAGCTTACGGCCATACCTCTCTGGTTCCGCCCGATCTCGTCTGATCTCGGAAGCTAAGCAGAGCAGGGCCTGGTTAGTACCTGGATGGAAGACCGCCTGGGAATCCCAGGTGCCGTAAGCTTTTTCAATTCTCTCTCTGAAAGCCGCCCAGCGCCGTAAATTGTACACCTACACAATTGTAAAAAAAAATTCACATTGTAGAAGAGATGCAATAGGAAGAAGATGTAAGGTGGCTTACGTCCATACCATCGTCAGGCCATTTGAGGTGGCGGGGACTGCAATGGCCATTCACCGATTGGCTGGGACCCCTGGGCGGGTCTTCTCTAGTCCATCCAATTTTCGGCATGGGATGTCACAGCCTTCTTTGCATACCCTTATTTAACCCACACAAAGATGCCAGCTGCAGGCGTGTCATAATTCATTGACGCATTATAAAGGATTAGGAAAAAGATAAAAAGCAGCTTACGGCCATACCTCTCTGGTTCCGCCCGATCTCGTCTGCTCTCGGAAGCTAAGCAGAGCAGGGCCTGGTTAGTACCTGGATGGAAGACCGCCTGGGAATCCCAGGTGCCGTAAGCTTTTTCACTTCTCTCTCCGAAAGCCGCCCAGCGCCGTAGATTGTACACCTGTTTTAAAGTTGGATATGAAAGGAAATTAGACAATATTATCCAAAATGATTCCGTTTCATGATTGCTAAATTAGTGTTGATCAACATTTACGATTGGCATACTATTGTTTGTAATTTAGCCGTTGAAATACAGGTGCTAACCCAACATGTTAGAATTGCCAGTGAAGAAAAGTAAAGTTACCTTCAGGCTTTAGGAACCTCTCTTGCCAATGCTAAGAACTGCTTCAATTTTAGAAAAAGAAACTTCTGATTATCGTTGACACGTTTTAAAGGATTAGGAAAAAGATGAAAAGCAGCTTACGGCCATACCTCTCTGGTTCCGCCCGATCTCGTCTGATCTCGGAAGCTAAGCAGAGCAGGGCCTGGTTAGTACCTGGATGGAAGACCGCCTGGGAATCCCAGGTGCCGTAAGCTTTTTCAATTCTCTCTCTGAAAGCCGCCCAGCGCCGTAAATTGTACACCTACACAATTGTAAAAAAAAATTCACATTGTAGAAGAGATGCAATAGGAAGAAGATGTAAGGTGGCTTACGTCCATACCATCGTCAGGCCATTTGAGGTGGCGGGGACTGCAATGGCCATTCACCGATTGGCTGGGACCCCTGGGCGGGTCTTCTCTAGTCCATCCAATTTTCGGCATGGGATGTCACAGCCTTCTTTGCATACCCTTATTTAACCCACACAAAGATGCCAGCTGCAGGCGTGTCATAATTCATTGACGCATTATAAAGGATTAGGAAAAAGATAAAAAGCAGCTTACGGCCATACCTCTCTGGTTCCGCCCGATCTCGTCTGCTCTCGGAAGCTAAGCAGAGCAGGGCCTGGTTAGTACCTGGATGGAAGACCGCCTGGGAATCCCAGGTGCCGTAAGCTTTTTCACTTCTCTCTCCGAAAGCCGCCGAGCGCCGCAGATTGTACACCTACAAATTACAAAAAGAATATCACATTGTTGAAGAGATGCATGTTTAGTGTTGTTTTAACGTTGGATATGAAAGGAAATTAGACAATATTATCCAAAATGATTCCGTTTCATGATTGCTAAATTAGTGTTGATCAACATTTACGATTGGCATACTATTGTTTGTAATTTAGCCGTTGAAATACAGGTGCTAACCAAACATGTTAGAATTGCCAGTGAAGAAAAGTAAAGTTACCTTCAGGTTTTAGGAACCTCTCTTGCCAATGCTAAGAACTGCTTCAATTTTAGAAAAAGAAACTTCTGATTATCTTTGACACGTTTTAAAGGATTAGGAAAAAGATGAAAAGCAGCTTATGGCCATACCTCTCTGGTTCCGCCCGATCTCGTCTGCTCTCGGAAGCTAAGCAGAGCAGGGCCTGGTTAGTACCTGGATGGAAGACCGCCTGGGAATCCCAGGTGCCGTAAGCTTTTTCACTTCTCTCTCCGAAAGCCGCCCAGCGCCGCAGATTGTACACCTACACAATTGTAAAAAGCATTTCACATTGTAGAAGAGATGCAATAGGAAGAAGATGAAAGGTGGCTTACGTCCATACCATCGTCAGGCCATTTGAGGTGGCGGGGACTGCAATGGCCATCCACCGATTGGCTGGGACTCCTGGGCGGGTCTTCTCTAGTCCATCCAATTTTCGGCATAGGATGTCACAGCCTTCTTTGCATACCCTTATTTAACCCACACAAAGATGCCAACGGCAGGCGTGACATAATTTTTTGACGCATTATAAAGGATTAGGAAAAAGATAAAGAGCAGCTTACGGCCATACCTCTCTGGTTGCGCCCGATCTCGTCTGATCTCGGAAGCTAAGCAGAGCAGGGCCTGGTTAGTACCTGGATGGAAGACCGCCTGGGAATCCCAGATGCCGTAAGCTTTTTCACTTCTCTCTCTGAAAGCCGCCCAGCGCCGTAAATTGTACACCTACACAATTCCAAAAAAAAATTCACATTGTAGAAGAGATGCAATAGGAAGAAGATGAAAGGTGGCTTACGTCCATACCATCGTCAGGCCATTTGAGGTGGCGGGGACTGCAATGGCCATTCACCGATTGGCTGGGACCCCTGGGCGGGTCTTCTCTAGTCCATCCAATTTTCGGCATGGGATGTCACAGCCTTCTTTGCATACCCTTATTTAACCCACACAAAGATGCCAACGGCAGGCGTATCATAATTCATTGACGCATTATAAAGGATTAGGAAAAAGATAAAAAGCAGCTTACGGCCATACCTCTCTGGTTCCGCCCGATCTCGTCTGATCTCGGAAGCTAAACAGAGCAGGGCCTGGTTAGTACCTGGATGGAAGACCGCCTGGGAATCCCAGGTGCCGTAAGCTTTTTCACTTCTCTCTCCGAAAGCCGCCGAGCGCCGCAGATTGTACACCTACAAATTACAAAAAGAATATCACATTGTTGAAGAGATGCATGTTTAGTGTTGTTTTAACGTTGGATATGAAAGGAAATTAGACAATATTATCCAAAATGATTCCGTTTCATGATTGCTAAATTAGTGTTGATCAACATTTACGATTGGCATACTTTTGTTTGTAATTTAGCCGTTGAAATACAGGTGCTAACCCAACTTGTTAGAATTGCCAGTGAAGAAAAGTAAAGTTACCTTCAGGTTTTAGGAACTTCTCTTGCCAATGCTAAGAACTGCTTCAATTTTAGAAAAAGAAACTTCTGATTATCTTTGACACGTTTTAAAGGATTAGGAAAAAGATGGAAAGCAGCTTACGGCCATACCTCTCTGGTTCCGCCCGATCTCGTCTGATCTCGGAAGCTAAGCAGAGCAGGGCATGGTTAGTACCTGGATGGAAGACCGCCTGGGAATCCCAGGTGCCGTAAGCTTTTTCACTTCTCTCTCTGAAAGCCGCCCAGCGCCGTAAATTGTACACCTACACAATTCCAAAAAAAAAATTCACATTGTAGAAGAGATGCAATAGGAAGAAGATGAAAGGTGGCTTACGTCCATACCATCGTCAGGCCATTTGAGGTGGCGGGGACTGCAATGGCCATTCACCGATTGGCTGGGACCCCTAGGCGGGTCTTCTCTAGTCCATCCAATTTTCGGCATGGGATGTCACAGCCTTCTTTGCATACCCTTATTTAACCCACACAAAGATGCC